>NC_041384.1:472947460-472977430 GCF_002162155.2 Triticum dicoccoides
GGGGGGTTTTTGCTTGGATGAGGGGGCAAGGAATTAGATTAGGATTAGGAAACAAGAGGAATAGATCTAGGAATAGATACGGAATAAACGAAGTAGGAAAAAAAGAGTCCTACTAGGACTAGGCAAAAGAAGCGGCGGCAACTCCCTGGCTTGGCGCGCGCGCTAGCCTTGGCCTCGTGGCCTTGGCCGGCCGGCGGCTAGTGGCTTGGGCCTTTGGCCCAAAGGCGCTGCAGTTTTTTTTAAACAGTTTCGCGCGCAGAAAAAAAAAATCTATATGAACTCCAAAATTAATAAAGTAAACTTTCCCCGACTCCTAAAAATGAGTCGAACAAAATGAACTTTACTCGGGGCCTAAAATGCAATTTTTTGAAAACACGCATTTTTCCCTAAGGCAAATAAACTCCGAGAAAAAATCCAAAATTTGATTTATTTATTAAATCTTCATTTTTCCTAAATTTTGGGAAAGTCATATTATTCCCTCTCTTATTTTTTTATATTGGAAAAATATTTGAAGATAAAATAAATAAATCCAATGATCCTCTTTTCATAATTTTGAGAGAACTCAAATACGAAAATTTCGAAATCTCCAACTCTCTCCGAGGGTCCTTGAGTTGCGTGAAATTTCTAGGATCAACAAAATGCAAGAAAATATGACATGCATGATGATCTTATGTATAACATTCCAAATTGAAAATTTGGGATGTTACACAAACAAAGTAGGTTAAACGTTTATACATAACTTATTTTGGTGAACTACTGTAATACATTAGCATGTATTGTAGTGCCAACTACATAATAAAATCACTTTCGGAACATATGTCCATGTAGCATGCCTACTGTATTGTCTATTTCCTCACATTTGTTGACATCTTAGGATAAAGAGACATGGTTTAAAGTAGGATGAACATAGTATGACATCATTCATATCATGGGCAAACAGATATAAAACAAACAGGCTATTTTATCATTGTGTGCGCATGTGAACATAACAACTAGATTACAGATCAAGACCAAAAGAATATCCTTCATCTCTTTTAAACCACGTAAGGTGAAATGATACGTTAAGACAACTGTGAATAAAAGTGAACATACATTCGCTGCAAACCAAGTATTTAAATGAACACATCACAATACCAATCAGTTCAAGGCAGGAGGAGTAAGGACTTACAACAGCGGCTTGAACTGGTGTGCTCATGCCCTTCATCTTGCTGGTGTGGCAATCCTTGAAGATTTGCACTGCATTCGATTCAGGTTCTTTTTGGTCCGCACGGGCTTTCCTCTATATTTGGAACAAGTCAATATAGATACGATAATATGGCACAAAAAAAGAAAGAAGTAGCAGCTATTTACAAGAGCCTCACAGTGTGCAATATAGCTACGAGATCCTGTTGTCTCTTGGAATTTCACTTTAGAACAGTTGGTTTTGTTCTTCAAACAGTTAGCCTAGAAGAAGATACACTTGTAAGGCACATACATAAATACAAGTTCAATATGTGGTCTGATCAAATACATATAGCCTACCTGATACTTTGGATCAGACTAGTGTTTAACGAGGGCTGTCCGGTCTTCATCTGTAATATATTCCACTGGAGATGTTTGGGTGATTTCATTGTTAGCCTTGCCTTCAAAGTGAGATTTTCTAAGGTGGTACCGATACTGTCGCAGAGCAGACTGAAAAACATGAGTGCATGCTTGTTTAGTTGCATCATATTTCGGATCCAACTTGAACCTCATCTGTTGAAAAAAGAATGTGAGTCTTATTAGGAGGAAGCTAGAAAGTATGGGACAGAGCAAGACAATATTAGTAATTGCGATGAATAACATTACTTACGGATAAATGGTCAAGGAAGGTGTTAAACTAGGTATTGTCTTTCTCATTCCTGTACTGGATCCACGTTGGGAGGATACGTGCATGACACCTAACGGCAACTGCTGCCTCTGATACTAACTTGGCTGACTCTGTAGCATCACGTGGCCTTTTTAAACCTGCCTCAAAATGGATCTCCATTCTTTCTCCTTTAGATTTTGTTAATCTGTCAAGCATTATCCCTGATGTCTGTTTCCGCTTGCGCCGTGGTGCTAGTTCAACAACGAATATGGAAAGTGTTAGTGTACATCGAACTGTGAGAGTACATATAAAGGACCATGCAACTGCAACTTGACTCGGTCAGGTACCGTCTTGGTGTTGGTGCTCATGAGGTTCATCTGATCTTGCCAACTCCTATTGTGTCAGCAGTGCTTCGGTAGTAGTGTTAGGTGTGAAGGCAGCTTGGGAACTGGCCAGTTCCGGAGCAAACGAATGAGTAACTGGTTGAGATGCTGGTACAGTTGAAGCGGATGTTGCAGCTGGTGGAGCAGGTGATACCGTGTTTGTAGATTTAGCCGGTGGACTTGGACCTTCTACTGCACTATAAGTACCAGCAGAATCTCGACGGTAGAACCTTTTCCGTTTCATCCGACGAGTAACAACACTCCCTACTATATTATTTTCCTTGCTCTTTTTGACTTTGCCATGTCAAGCTACACCCACAACACAAAAGTATAAAATCACTCTTCAGAACTCATTGATGCATGATACAGACAAGCAATACTTTGATGTAAGACAACCGTATGAGGATGGAATATGTAAGAAAAACAGGACGGCATGACATATTCACAGCTACGATGTGCAAACTAAGCAGAAGGATTTTCAAGAAAATAGAAGTAATGCAAGCTAGACACCATATGAAAGATGCAACCAATATTACTCTGCCAAGTTAAAAGTGTCTTGTCATAAGTGGAAATTCGAAAAATTAGAAGCAGTACAACGTAGAAATCAATGCAAGATGCAACCACTATCAAACTTCCATGTTAAAAGCGTCCAGTCATGAGTGACTGATGCGGGATACACAACAGCAGTACTTTGATGTAAGAACATGGTATGATAGATAGATGCAGTGTATTCTAGACACAAAAAGCCATGTCATATGCACATGTATAACGTATAAAATCAGCAGGTGCAATTTAATCAAAATAGAAGAAACACAGGCTAGACAACATATGCAACATGATACAAATTATCACACTGTCAATTTAGAGCAAGCAGCTGCGATAGTGGAGTACGGGAGATGAACTCATCATGTAGACTTGGGACTTCAACTTCATTAGCTGTAGCAGTGGCAAATCTAGAGAGTCTCTATTTGCGTCGGTGCGGAGGACCACCAACATCCCCTAACTTACTCATTTCCTTCCTATTTTCTGATATTGCCTTATGAAGTCAAAACCACAAGAAGATGAATAAAATTAGCTCTACATAACTGGTTGATGCATGATACAGACGAACACTACTTTGATGTAAGGCAAGTGCAGGATAGGAGGATGGAATATATACAAAAAAAGACAGCGTTTCATATTCACACGTACGATAGGAGGGTGGAATATGTATGAAAAAACAGTAAGCGGAAGGCATTTCAACAAAATTAGAAGAAATGAAAGCTAGGAACCATATGAACATGCAACCAATATCACTCTATTAGGTAAAAAGTGTCTCGTCGTAAGTGCCATTTCAAGAAATTAGAAGCAGTACAAGCTAGAAGACAATGCAAGATGCAACCTACATCACAGTCCCAAGTTAAATGTGTCTTATGGGTAAGTGATCATTGCAGGTACAGGTTGTAAGCTACGCAGATGCAATTCAACATACTCAGAAGCAATACAAACTAGACATCATACGGAAAATGCAACCACGTATAACAGTTCCAAGTAAGCAAGCACCTGTGATGGTGGAGTAGGGGAGATGTGCTCATCATGTACATGTATGTTCTAGAAACAGGAACATGTGTCATATTCACAGGCATTATGTGTAAAGTAAGCAGATGCAATTCAAGTTAGAAGCAATACAAGCTAGACATCATACGCAACATGCAACCACATATAATAGTGCCAAGTTAGAGCAAGCACCTATGATGGTGGAGTAGGGGAGATGTGCTCATCATCTACACATCTACCTTGATTGTCTAGCCTTGCGTTGTCTTGCGAATCTTGTTGGGAGGATGGCAGAGTAGAATCTGTAGAGAACCTCCGTTTCAGTTGCTCGGAAGGACCACCATCATCCAATGCCTTGCCAATTTCCTTCAGCTTTATTGATTTTGCATTGTGAGGTCATACCGACAAGAAAAAGGAATATCATTCGCTCTTCAGAACTCATTCATGCATGATACTGACGAACAATACTCTGATGAAAGGCAAAGTCATGATACGAGGATGGAATATGTATGAAAAACTAGACGGCTTGACATATTCACACCTATGATGTGGTAACTAAGCAGAAGGCACTTCAACAAATTAGAAGCACTGGAAGCTAGACACCATATGAAAGATGCAACCAACATCACTCTGCCAAGTTCAAACTGTATGGCGTTTCAACAAATTAGAAGCAGTACATGCTAGAAATCATATGCAAGACACAACCAATACCACAGTGGCGACTTAAAGGTGCCTTATCATAAGTGACTGATGCGGGATATGCAAGAATAGTAGTCTGATGTAGAAATAGGAACACATGTCATATTCACATGCATTATGTGTAAAGTAAGCAGATGTAATTCAACAAAGTTAGAAGCAATACAAGCTAGACATCATACGCAACATGAAACCACATATAATAGTGCCAAGTTAGAGCAAGCACCTGTGATGGTGGAGTAGGGGAGATGTGCTCATCATCTACACATCTACGTTGATTGTCTAGCCTTGCGTTGTCTTGCGAATCTTGTTGGGAGGATGGCAGAGTAGAATCTATAGAGAACCTCCGTTTCAGTTGCTCGGAAGGACCACCATCATCCAATGCCTTGCCAATTTCCTTCAGCTTTATTGATTTTGCATTGTGAGGTCATACCGACAAGAAAAAGGAATATCATTCGCTCTTCAGAACTCATTCATGCATGATACCGACGAACAATACTCTGATGAAAGGAAAAGTCATGATACGAGGATGGAATATGTATGAAAAACTGGACGGCTTGACATATTCACACCTATGATGTGGTAACTAAGCAGAAGGCACTTCAACAAATTAGAAGCACTAGAAGCTAGACACCATATGAAAGATGCAACCAACATCACTCTGCCAAGTTCAAACTGTATGGCGTTTCAACAAATTAGAAGCAGTACATGCTAGAAATCATATGCAAGACACAACCAATACCACAGTGGCGACTTAAAGGTGCCTTATCATAAGTGACTGATGCGGGATATGCAAGAATAGTAGTCTGATGTAGAAACAGGAACACATGTCATATTCACAGGCATTATGTGTAAAGTAAGCAGATGCAATTCAACAAAGTTAGAAGCAATACAAGCTAGACATCATACGCAACATGAAACCACATATAATAGTGCCAAGTTAGAGCAAGCACCTGTGATGGTGGAGTAGGGGAGATGTGCTCATCATCTACACATCTACGTTGATTGTCTAGCCTTATGTTGTCTTGCGAATCTTGTTGGGAGGATGTCAGTGTAGAATCTGTAGAGAACCTCCATTTCAGTTGCTCGGAAGGACCACCATCATCCAATGCCTTGCCAATTTCCTTCAGCTTTATTGATTTTGCATTGTGAGGTCATACCGACAAGAAAAAGGAATATCATTCACTCTTCAGAACTCATTCATGCATGATACTGACGAACACTACTCTGATGAAAGGCAAAGTCATGATACGAGGATGGAATATGTATGAAAAAATGGACGGCTTGACATATTCACACCTATGATGTGGTAACTAAGCAGAAGGCACTTCAACAAATTAGAAACACTGCAAGCCACCATATGGAAGGTGCAATCAATATCACTCTGCCAAGTTAAAACTGTCTTATCATAGGTGGCGTTCATCAAACTAGAAGCAATACATGCTAGAAATCATATTCAAGACGCAAACCAATATCACACTGCCAACTTAAAGGTGTCCCATCATAAGTGACTGATGCAGGATACACAAGAAGAGTAGTTTCATGTAAGAACATGGTGTGATAGACAGATATAGTATGTACCAAAAACAGGAAAGCATGTCATATTCACATGTATCATGTGTAAGCTAAGCAGATGCAGTTTACACTAATTAGGAGAAATACGAGCTAGACACCATATGCAACATGCAACCAGATATCACACTGCCAAGTTAGAGCAAGCACCTTGGATGGTGGAATAGGGGAGCGGAGACTTGGACCTTGTAATGCACTATCAGTACAAGGAGAATCAGTACAGATGCTCCGTTTACGTTGCTGCAGAGGACCACCATCATCGCCTTCCTTACTCTTTTCCTTCCTCTTTCTTGATTTTGCCTTGTCAAGTCAAACTCACAAGAAAAAGGAATAAAATTTGCTCTTCAGAACTCATTGATGCATGATACTGACAAACACTACTTCCATGTAAGGAAGCCGCATGATAGGAGGATGGAATATGTATGAAAAATAGGACGGCGTGACATATTGATATGTATGATGTATAAAGTGTAAACTAAGCACAAGGTGCTTGAACTTGTTAGAATCGATGCAAGCTAGAAACCATATGAAAGATGAAACCAATATCACTCTGCCAAATTAAAAGGGTGCCCTAACAAATGTATTTGACCAAATTAGAAGCAATACATGGCAACATGCTAGAAATAATATGCATATGCAACGAATAAAGGTGACTCATCGTAAGTGATTGATGCAGGATACAGAAGAGAGGTAGTTTCATGTAAGAACAAGGTTAACACATAGATGTAGTGTGGACCAAAAATAGGAAGGCATGTCATATTCACAGGTATAGTGTGTAAACTAAGCAGATGCAATTTACCCTAATTAGAATCATTACAAGCTAGACACCGTATGCAACATGCAACCACGTATCACACTGCGAAGTTAGAGCAAGCACCTATGATGGTGGTGTAGGGGAAGTGTGGTCTTTAGGTACAGAGCTACGTTCAATATCTTCATTTAGGCTTGATGTTTCTTGAGAATCATGTGGAGAGGATGAAATTGCATTCTTTATAAGAGTATTGCGTCTCATATTAACCCACACGCGTGACTGTCTCATCATAAGCGATAGACACGGGATACACAAGAATAGTAGTTTGATGTAAGAACATGGTGTGATAGGCAGATGTAGTATGTACCAAAAATAGGAAGGCGTGTCATATTCACATGTATAATGTGTAAGCTAAGGAGATGCAATTTAACAAATTAGGAGCATTGATCAGGGATACACAAGAGAAGTAGTTTGATGTAAGAACATGGTTAATAGAAAGACGTAGTATGTACCAAAAACAGGAAGGCATGTCATTTTCACACGTATAATGTGTTACCCTAATTAGAAGCATTACAAGGTAGACACCATATGCAACATGCAACAAATCACACTGCCAAGTAAGAGCAAGCACATGCGATGGTGGTGTGGGGGAATTGCGGTGATCAACTAGAGAGCTACATTGACTATCTTCATTTAGCCTTGCTGTTTCTTGAGAATCATGTGGGGAGGATGACACTGCACTCTTTAAACGAGTAGGGCGTCTCACAGTAACCCACTCAGGTGACTGTCTCAACATAAGTGATTGACGAGGGATACAAAAGAGCATTAGTTTGATGTATGAACATGGTTAATAGACATATGTAGTATGTATCAAAAACAGGAAGGCATGTCATTATCAAAGGTATAATGTGTAAAGTAAGCAGATGCAATTTAACCAAATTGGAAGCAATACAAGCTAGACACCATATGCAACATACAACCACATTTGATAGCGCGAAGTTAAAGCAAGCACCTGGGATGGTTGTGTGTGGCAATTGAGATCATTAACTGCAGAGCTACATTTACTGTCTCCAACTGCTGACACTGCACCCATTAGAGCGCTGAAACGCTTAGTGCTTATCTTTGAATTACACTGGAGTGACTTTTGTCTTTTCTTTTCTACATTCATCAACACTGCATCAGAGTCTGAAATACCCATGCATAAAAAACAGTAGTGTGAGTATGGGTGAAGTGTGTGCACAATTAGTACAGTATAAAGGTAGCAGATAGCAGGTCGGTGAGAAATAAATGACGGGAGACATATGATAGCTCTACAACATGCATGGCACACTAAATTACTACAGGATTCTATGAAAATAACAGTCGACTGAAAGCAAATAGGTCAGTCCATTTTTTCTACACCGTCCGATGTACAAAGAACAGGAAGATCGCCTTCATCTACCTCCAGCTAGTCAGTGTTGATGATCTTCCTCGAAATGCTAGCGACCATCGGCCCAGTTCCTCCCCTGCTTGCGCCCTCCCCTCGACCTCACCACACCGCCGTGTTTGGCACCGCCCCCGGCCATCCATTCAAGCCACGCCGACCTCCAGATCAGGCGCAAGCAGCTCCTACGCCCCACACCCCTATGATAGACACCGGTGCGCCGCTTCCCTGGGGAACAGGCGGACTAGGTGCTCCGCGCGCCTAAGTGGGTGCTGCTTCTTTTAATTGTGGTTCGACTGACCCTGAATTGAAATCCAGGCGGTCTACTGGCCTCTAGTAAAGGTGAAATAGTAAAAGGGAGGAAACCTTGTGCATTTAGTATCACGAAGAAGATGCAGTAAGAAGCGCTCAACTAGTTTCTTTCGTGGGATGAATACGGTGTGAGCGGAGACGTAAGATTTGCACGAATAAGGGAAGAGGAGTACCTCTTTTTGCTGGCAGTGCTGTGTCCTCCTTCTGTTTTTCCGACGATCTTCTTGTTGTTTGCCGGAAACCAGAAGTTGTGGAGGACGGTGCAGCCTTGGACATGGCCAAGTTGTTGAGTGTGGTGCGGTGGCCGTCTGTCAGCGGCGGGGAAGCAGATCCGAGGCGGCGAACGACGGCGTAGCGGGAACAGCTCCGGTGCGGTGGACGGTTGCGACAGTGGAGCCACATCAGTGAGGCGCAGGACGGCGTGGTCGGAGTGGTTCTGGTACGGCGCACGTCGGCGTCGGCGTCGTGGAGGCAGCTCTACCTCGGCTTCAGCTGCTAAGTCCTTGAGGGTGTTGCAGTTGCGGTTGCGTTAGACGACGATGTCGGGGTACCGGCTCCAGCGTGATGGAGGAGGGCGGCGGTGGATTGGCCGCTATGGGGTGGAGGACGGAGGAGGCTGGGGTTTCGCGGCTGGTGGAGAGGGTGTTTTCGCGCCCACAGAGTATGAATGGGGAAACAAAGGGAGGCGAGGAACAAAGGGGAAAAATGTTTCGGTTTGAGATGCGCTTGTTTGAAATTTGGGGTAAGTTAAAAACTTTGCCCCCATCTAAAATTTCGGACATATTGCGGGTTGGGGGTAGGACAGTCATGTCAAGTGTCCCAAATGTGGGCGGGATAGATTTCAGCCGAGCGCATGGGTAGGCGCCCACGGCGTATGAATGCTTCTCGGAGGCGGTTGAGACTGGCGTCTTGGTGAAGTTACAAACCTACCCTGGTTTAGACCTTTGGACATCGGGCCGATAGGCTACACGGGCTAGAGTCAGGACAGTAATTTCCTACCACCAAAACATTAGTCTCGCACGGTTTCGGGTGACTAGAGGCCTATTTGGAGCTTCGTTCAATACTTGGGAGCAGAAGCATTAACATTTTTTGGTTCTCTTGAATTGAACTTTCAGGATTTGTCAAACTTCACAATTCTTTACTCTTGAAAATCCTAAAGCTACGATTATTTTGGAATGGAGGGGGTACATTTGAATATACATTGTACACGAGTATGTATTAAAAAATATGCAACTTACCTCAGTTCATGCATGGTTCCAGATATAATCTCCTTGGTTGCAAAAAAAAAGTTAGATATGCGTATGAATATATATATAACATGTTCAAACTCACAACAAAGATTGATGCCCCCTTTTACATCTGATTTACAAATGCCATTATCTCGGGTTCAAATAGATGAATGCACTTCCTATGAATTCGAATCTTTGAAACCCCCTTTATGTTGAATTCGACATGTATTCTATTTCGTAGCTAGCAATTTGGAACGTATCCATGCAAGTGACACATGTATAAAGTGCTTCACACTAACAACATGGAGTGCACTAATTAATGTTCATATATGAATTGCAAAAGCATCCATTGCCTGTATTTCAAACTGCTCTCACTCTATGGATCGATAATATGAAATAAACACATGCACATGCTAGAGTATGGGTGTCTGATAGACCGATTTTCGTCCATACGCAATTTGCAAAATTCATGATCTCATCCGAAAATAATAATGCCATTTATATTTTAATTTAATGCGTAGAACCGCCTTTTACACGTAGATGCACTATGCCTCGCCCCGTTCTCACAAACGCGTTATATATCTCTCTATCTAATGCATAAGTGCACACACTTTATATGCATCAACATTTCTCTTTCACACATGCTCACAATCTCTCTCAGGGTGTCGGGGTGTCTCACGCACATGCTCTCTCTGTTTCTCTCTCTCTCTCTCTCTCTCTCTCTCTCTCTCTCTCTCTTTCTGACTACTATGTACCACTCTTTTCACTAATCTCAGTTGGAAAACACTATTTCTCTCACATGCATATGTACACATGCACGGTCTCTACTAGCCCACTATACGCACATATATGTGCCTACGTGTCTCCCGCACACACATTATCTTTAGGCCTCTCTCGCACACATTGCCCCCCCCCCGACACACCTCTCTCTTAGTAGTTGGCAGATATGATTTCATCATATCATTCGGTAGGATATCCCTGGCTGTTAGGCTGGATGGTAATACGAGGCAAAGTTTTACCCTAGTTTGGATCAGACCCCTGCAGTTGAAGAAAGAGCCTACTCCCGGTACTGTATATTAGTGATAGGGGTGTGTACAAAGTACACGTGAATACCAGGCATTGTGCGTGTGTGTATACTATCGACGAACTAGCCCCCAAGCTTGTATATCATACTAAGGGCCTAGGGTTACAAATCATATATAGTCGGCTTATCACCAGTGGGGATAGAGTCCTCCGCGACTCTGGTAGCGTCATGTTGTACGCCGAGTCCTCCACATGGGTCTTCGTATAACACGTCTCGGTCCAACCTATATGTGGCGCAGGATGGAACCGACCCATGAGTCTTCATGTTGACCCACCACAACTAGAAATGATGTGCCCACCACACCACACACGCAATCGACCACTAAGAAAATAAGCATATACAATAGTACAACGGTATCTAGCTCACGATACGTCTCCATATTTTGTTGAAGACACTGGCGGACTTTGCATTTGATGCATGCTCCGTATTTTGTTGATGACACTTACGGTCATTGTATTTGAAGCGAAAGCACGATATGGTCACTGGACTTCAGAATAAGTTCATCACGGTCACCACCTACATTTTGTCGTGCTAACCAACATGTGGTTGGATGGTTAGAGGACAGTGGTTTCTCCAGCCCACCAAGGTTAAAGTCCCGGTGCTCGCATTTATCTTGTGTTAATTTCAGTATTTTCCGGCGATGTACGTTCAGTGGGAGGAGACGTTCCACTCGACTATGAGGCGCCTATGGTGACTTCGTAAAATCTCAAGATCATATATGCTGGACCACTCTCTCGAAGGTGCTCATAGGGGTAGGGTTCGCGTGTGTGCACTTATAGCGGTGAGTGCTTGCGCGTATATATGAGCCCTTGCGTCTGTACCGTGTTAAACAAATACATATCATGATTATACGGTCACTGGCTCACCCGTACAACTCCGTATTTTGTTGATGACACAATCAATTGACCAATCAAACTTTCCACGCGGCGCAACTAGTGTTGCACCATCGGGGCGTATAACCGTGGGGCCCACCTGTCAGCCCGTATATGAAAGAAAGAAATGGTAGTTTGAGTCTGTACTGTGTTAATAAAATAGGAGTGCATTTTAGGGTGATCATACGGTCACTAGCTCACCACACAGCTCCGTAATTTGTTGATAACACGATCAATTGACCAGTCAAACGGTCCACATTCAGCAGCGCACATTACCATAGGGCCCACCCGTCAGCGCGTATGAAGGACAGAAATGGTAATAAATTAGTGGTCGGTGGGTATGCGAAGTCATGAGACCTCTGGTTGGCAGTCACCGGCGGTTGGGGGGGCGTTCATT
Source organism: Triticum dicoccoides (assembly GCF_002162155.2). NCBI lineage: Eukaryota > Viridiplantae > Streptophyta > Magnoliopsida > Poales > Poaceae > Triticum > Triticum dicoccoides. The sequence continues at coordinate 472,959,541 of NC_041384.1, forward strand.
GGCCGGTGGGGTGGGGATCCCCGGAGAAAAAGCTCGGCGGGGGGTGGGGGGGGTGGGCTAGAGGGATGGACGGTGCAACGGCGGACTAGCGGTGGGGAGTGGTTTTGGGGAGGGCGGGCCGGCCGTGGGAGCGGGGGCTGGCGGTTTGGCCGGTGGTGGCTGGCGGCTCAGGGGGGGTGGAGTTTGATGATAAACTGGAGGCCCTTGATTTTGTATCTAGCGGCTGGAAAATCTAATGACCAGAGATGAAAAAGTCAGTCGACTGACGTGTAGCCTCACCCCGCACGTACACATGCACGCACACAAGACACGCACGCATGTAGGCGTGCAACACTGACACGTACACACGCATGCATGCTGGCGTGCAACACTGACACATACACATGCACTCACGAACACATGCACGTACGCACCCATGCACGCAACACTGAAACGTACCCTTGCACACATGCAACACTCGCACGCCTGCATGCACACAACATACGACGCAAGACACACACTCAACCTATACATGCATACACCCTTTGTTAAGGACATGGATTGTTATAGGTATTAATCAATCTTACATGTGATAAGCAGAACATTGATGTTTGCAGCGGTCTTTATGAATCACAACGTATCGAACGGGCTATCAACATAGTAGGCTTATCTACATGAAAAAGATGACGTCACACTCAATGAACAATGATCGGTTTATGAAATGCCCGCTTCTGACCGCCCTGGCCCACCAAAGGTTCCTCTGCTGTGCGCTGCCTGCATTGGGTCACTGACATGCAGGCCATGCACCCAAAGAGCCCACATGTCAGTGGAAGAACAGCGCGGTGTCCTAGGTCAGAGTCGAGGGTGCCACTCGCGGCACGCCCGGCTGAACACGCCTCCGTACCGCATTCAAACACCTCCATGAAACCCGCCCGTGTGGAAGCCGAGAAACCCACTCCGGACACACGTCCGTTCATGACCGGGCCGGCATTAAACGCAACGCCGGCCGAGCTCCTCCCGTCCGCCGTCTATTTAATTTCCTATTTAAACGAGGCCAAACGCCGGCCAAGAATCGCACACCTCCGTCGCTCCCCTATCTCCTCCACCATTTTGTCCACTCTTACAATGGCTTACGAAGAGTAGTTATTCCGCATCCAAGCCGGCTGGGTAGCCCGCCGGATACGATCTATGCAGCTCGCTGATCCACCTCCCTCCCCTCGCCCGACGGAGCTAGTTGCCGCCCCAAGCCAGTGCGCGGTTCAGCAACTCGCCGCTCTAGGCCAGCTCGATGAGGAGCGGCGCACGGGCGTCATTGCTGCCGTCCACGCCACCGCCTCGTACCGCGTCTCCCATTTTTGTGGCCAAGACTCCCATACCAGCGGCCGCACCATGCAAGCAGCGACAGAAGCCGGGTTCACGGAGAGCGACGAGTCGGTGGCTAGCGCCTCCGCGTCCGCCGCCATCATCGAGGAGAAGTAGAACACGGGAGGCCGTCGCCGCTTGGGTCCCATGAAGGCCACCGCGGAGGCGACACCGGCGTACACATCAGGTGTCTTGCTGGATCCTTTTGTTGCGAGGACCTTCGTCGACCCCGCATGGGCTCCACGGAAGAGGGGAATGTTAGGATGAACTCAAGCTGGTGCCGACCATGGCGAAGTAGTGGCCGGTGATGAACTCGAACCGGTGCCGGCCACCATCATCTTCGGCACCAACCAATGATATCAGTTGGGCAGTGGGGAAGCGAGTCGTCCTTTGCGCTGAAGCATATACCTCCGGGGCTCCCGGCAGTCCGGTGATCGTGCTGCCGGACATGAGGAATACAAATTGATCGATGGGCGACCATTTAGGCCAGGTATTATATACCTGTGCTGTCCAGAACTAGCACCGCATAGTTCATTTGAATGTAACGAAGTCTGTCATGTTTGTATGAAAATCCGGTATTTTATATGATTTCCGTCGTTGTTTATATGAAATATCAGTTTGTCTACATGTTTGCGTGAATTTCGTCTGGTTGGTTGAGTTGCTGTCATAATGTGTGCGGCTACGGTTGGATGGCGTAATTTGCGGGTCGCCGGTCGGTCTGCGGGCGGCTCGGGCGGCATTGTGGGACAAAAAACACAGCTCATGCGAGCTCGTCTCCAACGTGCGCGCTGGAGGATGCATGACAGCATGAGCACCCAAGCCATTCCTCGTTCATCGGTGGCAAAGGCACCAGTGGACAAAAGGGTCGCCAATATTTTGGCTACCCCGGGCAAGATCCAAATAGCCCCTCCCAACAGATTCAAATCCCTCGTCCGCCATGGAATTTTGCCATGTGTTGTTTTCATGGACTATCAAGATTCCTGTGCATTGCACGGAACATCAAGATGCATTTTTTACAAACTCCCGCATGCATGCAAGGGATAATTAATGTCCTCCTTTGCTAGTACCACGAGGCACACACCATTAATATTGCATCGATTAGTGTTAGTGGCCTTGTATATCTGCAAATTGTAATTTTGATAGTGCCCCTTGTATATAAAAATGGAGGGAGAAAGATGAGAGATAAGGTGAGGAGGAGTGGGGCGTGGTGGTGACTGGTGGTCGGACTGGGCGGAGGCATGGGGATGGACGACGCATTATGTCTAGGTTTATATCTCTCTCACACACACCCACGTAGGTGGGGGACATGCACGAAGAGAAGAGGTGCACGCATGGCGCACGTACTCCCATCTCTTTCCCAACCACACCCGCGTGGGTACACGGTGGAGCTCATTTCTGTACGAAAAAGGCAGCCCACGTGGTAATTTGGCACATGTACTAGTTGTCCACTTGGTGGAGGGAGGATCGTCTACCATGGGTGAACAAACAAATTGTGACTTGACGCGTTATGTTAAATTAAAAAAAGAGGCAAAGCATGTGGGGCCTACCTTAGAGGCAAGGCTCTATACACTGGAGTACTTTTGATGTGTCCCGTCAACTCGCAGAACAAGGAGAAGCTTGCTTAGTACGCCGTCTCCCCCGCCCATAGGCGCGGTGGCTCGCAGGATGAGGTGAAGCTTGTTTACGAGTAGTAGTAGTAGTAGTAGTAGTAGTAGTAGTAGTAGTAGTAGTACTATATGCCTTTACGCCCGCTCCCTCGCCCATGCGCGTGGTGGCTCGCAGCACGAGGAGAAATTTTTACTACTCCCTCCGTTTACTCCTCGTCCCTACTACGTACTTTGGTTAGTACTCCCTCCATTTACTTATACAAGGCCACTATAAAAAATACATTTTGCATCTATACAAGGCGACAAATAGTAATCGAGACAAAAGTTACTACTCCCTCCTTTACAGTTTATGGCTCAATTTCAAAATCTCTCCAACCAAGGTAGACGGTGAGTGGTCGAATTAATTTCGTAGTTTGCACAAGTAATTAGTACGCTCGTTTTTCTCAAGAAGTTATGTTACAGAGGCATTAATTAGAACGAATGCATGAATGACCACTAAATTTCCATGAACTTGTACATGCATTGGTTAGTTTCCTCTTGACATTGCTTGCGTCCGGTGATCTAACGCACCTCGAAATCCAACATGTAATGGTATTACTACTAGTATAGTAGAATTGAGACTTGTCAAACGGAAAAACGAATGTTTTTTAGATGAGTCCTATAAACCCTAGTGGGTACGTACTCCGTAAAACAAATTTTTCCAAAACTAATTCACTCCCTTTCATGAATTATGTAGTATACTCCTCCGTTGACGCTCCCTTTCATGAATTCTGTACTTCTGTCGCCGACATGTGGGACATATAGCAACCAAGTCGACGTGTCAAGCACCAGATAACAGTGCGGAACAGTAGGGGGGACGCACCCCACTCGTACCGGCCCAGTAGTAGTAATGAGCAATGAGATGTCAAATCACAATGCCGCACCTTCCCAGACGGACGAAACAACCATTATTTCACACTTCGGTTCGCCATCATCTCAAACTACGTAGTATTGCTTCCGCCTCAAGAGGGACACGCACATCACCTTGGTACATCATGACACATGGGACCGCATGACAGGCCATGCTCCCCCGCCGATCGCTCGGTAAAATCACCTCATTTTTACTATACTTCCTCCGTATCGGTTTACTATATGGCATGCATGTCGTTCTAGGTTGAGAATTTAACTGGCTATATATGTGATGAACAGTACTCTAGCCTTTTAAAAAATGTATACTTTTGTACAGTAGTACTATCGATGGATTGCGCTAATGAGCAAAAAATGAAATTAAAAAAAGGTGGTACATATAGAGAGTGCTCGTCGCCAAATTATGCATATAATACTATTAAAAAAGCTAGTACGTGCTTAATTGGGGTGCTAAATTCTATTAAAGAAATACTAGTAGTATGTACATACTGAAGAGTTAAAGTAACGAGAAGAAACATAACATAGTTCTGCTGGGGGCTCAGCACAACACACCCCTCAAACTAAACTAAGCACACCTGAAATTAAACTATTCAACTAATCCAGTAGACACTGCATTAGAAGTTTAGAACCACCATGAGCAACGGCACTGCCACCTTACTCGGAGTCCTCGTCCACGTCCTCGACTTCGTCCTTGTCCCTCTCCCTCTTGGCCTATACTTCTTTGCTTGAACCACACACTTGGCTGTTGCTCTTCATCCAACCCTTGTAGATATTGAAACAAAGGTAGCCATCCATTGCAGCGTAGTGGATGTGGTTTATATCTAGTACATTCCGCTGCCATGCATGACGATGAAATGTGTGATGAGGTTTCTCCAGTTTACGGTACGAAGGATGAACCATGGCTCCTGCCAGGGTCAGCATTGAAGGCTGATGAGAGGGCACCAGCCGATTCTTCTGGAGGTCGAAGGGGTTGCCTACAATGAGGCCTATCCGACCCAGGACTTCTTTGTCGTTCTTAAAGTCTACAGTAACGAATTTCACTGTTTTGTCCTTGAGGAAGTTCTTAAAATCCTGGCACTCAATGTCGGCATGGCATATGTGGTAGACCAAGCAAACATTATGTACGCAAACCTGGATCACGGCGGGCTTCTTCCTCTCTTCGTCCTTTAGATCCTTCTCTCGTCCCAGGACTGTGGTGTACTCAACATCTAGCCCAGCGACCCACTCATCATCTGAGTTTTCGAACATGCATCTGAAGCGAGAAAGGCATCCTTTCACCGTCGCGGAAGAACGGGTGTAGATGACGTCGAACTCATCGCCGGTGATGGTTCTAACCTTGTACTCACCGCCGATCATAGAGATTTGGGATGTCATGGATTTGGGAGGAGGGTTAGGATTAGTGGAACTGCCGTAATGTGAATGGACGGGACGACTAGGAGCGAACCGCCATAGTATTGAAGGACATGCGGGGACGAGTAGGAGCGAACTGCCAGCGTGCGAATGGCAGGGTAGTGGCTTTCCATTCTCCCATGATACGGGCTTCTGAGAGCCCTTGGATTTGAGATCGAACGGTTGCATGGCGTGATTCTAGACCTATGGGTGAATATCCTATCCTAGAGGGTTATTTTGCAAATTTTCAGCAACTTAGCATGCGACCGTTTGATCTCAGATCCAAGGGCTGCTAGCAGCCCATATCATGGTCGCGCCTACCACGACCGTCGCGTCGCTCGCACGGTCGTGCCCCTTGGAGATTTAACACGGTGCGTTAGGCTATCTGATGTTGGCATGTCATACATAGTCATCACTTAGTCACTCATACTACAACAAGGTTGGCTATAAGTGTATTTTTTTACTCCTCTCTATCTCTTTCTTCGTAATGGAGGTGGTCAGGAATCGGGAGACTCACGCCAGTCATAGCGCCGCAGTTAAAATGATAATGGCAAGTCAAATCACGGGGCCCCACCTGCCCAGCAGTAACTCGCTGTCAAATCACACAGCCCTACGTTTGCAGCAGCCTACTCCCTCGTCTTCTCGCGTCTCTATTGAACCAACTAGGCGGAACTGCCCCGCCTACCGCGTAGGGAAAGGCCCGCCCTCGACTTTTAAATACAACTACATCCGCTTAAGAATCCAATGATATACTTTTTGTGATATAGTAACTCATATTTAGTTAGTCAAATGGATGACCTAGAACTACGTGCAGGCCCTATAAACCGAGACGCCTAAAAATAAAAAACTAAGACGGAGAGGGTAGTTCAGCACGTATCTTTTTAGATCAATATAGTCAGGATTCACCAAGGAGCAAAACCAAGTGGTAGGCTGCTCCTGTCGTGTTGGCGTAGAAACTCAAGCAGGGTCAGTTCGCACACGAAATGGCGACACACTTAATAGGACCCCTTTGGCCGACATGTGGCTCATCCACCGTCTTGTTCCATGTGCGATGCATGAAAATACAGTTCAGAGCAGCGGTTGGAATTGGAGGCACCCTGGTCATAGCGCTGCAGTAGTAGAAAATGAGCGATGAGGGGTCAAATCACAAAGCCCCACCTTTCCCGCATTAAGCTAGACGGACGTAGCAACCATCATTTCACTCTAGGGCACAAGAGCATAAAGAAAAGAGAAAACAATGATGCGTGCGGCAGCTACCTAGGGCACCCTAGGGTAGGGGTCTCCACTACAGATCCTTTTTTTGAAAGCGCCTCCACTACAAATCGGCTTCTCCCTCATCCTCTTGAAGAAAACCGATGATGAGTGCGGCGGTAGGGTTTGTAGGAGTACTACGGAGTGCGGGGCCACGTCGTAGTAAAGGGGTTCGAGTCGACGCCTTAAATATGTGTGGGCCGCTTGGTTTTACGGGAACGAGGTAGCATTTTGGGTTCGGGGACCAGTGGAGATATAGTATATACAAAAAATAGTGGACGTAGGTTCGACCAAAAGGCAATGATGCATGGGCCCTGCATTTTGATATACCCGGGGCCGCGTGAAATTTGCTACTCTACTCAAAACTAGTAAGGTACACATGTATTGAACGCATGAGATTTCGAAACCAAATTATGAATAAATACACACTATAGCATGTAAAGCTTTGAGTCATATATGCATGATGTAGATGTTCATTTATTTCTTATAGTTCATCTCATTCAAAATCAATTAGTTTTATAAAAATGTTAAGATTCATGGGGTTGTGCATTGTAAATCATAAAGTAAAAAACAAATAATGGTAATTCATTTAGAAAAAATAATCAATTATGATACAGAAGATTCTAGAACAAAGGAGAAGTGCTTGTGTTTTGAGGTTTGTGCATTATGCTTAAGTTCAACCATGGAGTCTTCTAAATTGTACATGTGGCAGATCTGGTGGAATGTTGATGATATCCAACGGCCAGTAGTGCTCGGATTTGCCTATCTCTGCACTGTCAGGTTAGCTTCATCCAGCGACCATCTTTCAAAGTTATTGGCAAACTATATAGTTCTTGTGCCATAGTTGCATGTTTTGGAAAAAATCTACTAGTGGGTTGTACTATCTATTTAGGAATAGAAGATGTATACATGGAAGTTGTAGGGAAAGAGATGACATGGAGCATCTCAATTCCTATAAGTAGGGATTGGAAAAGAGATGTCATTTGGTTCACATCATAGGAACTTTTTTATTGAATCTAGAGATGACATGTATCTCAATTCCTATGAGGAGGGATTAGAAAAGAGATGTAATTTGGTTCATATCATAGGAACTTTTCTATTGAATGTACGCTAATGTTTATTTTCCTTTGAAATTAAGGGAGTATAGGAATCCATTCATATGAACCAAGTGGCTCTAAAGCTATAGAAATGATATCATGTTTATTTCCTTTGAAATGTGTAGTATTTGAATCTATTCCTATGAACCAATTGGCTCTAAAGGAAAAAATCCTATAAAAATCATATCATATAGAGTTCCTATGATATTCCTCGACACTAAAGGATGATTGAAATTGCTGCAGGTGATACGATGGTCTTTCTTTGTAGACTCCTCACCCATCTTTATAGTTACCTCTCGAAGATGAATGAAATGATATATAGTACATGGTATTCTACATGTGCAATTTGGTACACGAAAACTTGGTAAAAGTTTGCGAGGTTTGAATTTTCAATAAAGCTATATGCACTGCATTTCAGAACGGAGGGAGCATACGGCAGTTGCTAACACTCACGTGGAAGATTTGTGTGGAGGAGGAGTCGCTGTTCTGTTAAATGACATGGCAAAACTGACACTGTCGGATGCCGATCTAATGGTTCTTACGGCGTTCGTCAGGAAAAGGCTTGTGGCGAACGTTTGTCGGATAATGATTTACGGACACATGCATTGCATTGATACGTGCCCCCTCTCTCTCACGCACATGCACCCTCACGAGTCACGACTCTCCCGAGTCCTCTCACAGACTCGCACGTCGCACCCACCATCTATCTGCAGGTAGACGTCACGCACATATGTGCTCTTCACACCCTACCCTCAGAACTTCTAAAAAACAAAAGACGGCACACACATTTTATCTTAGCACACACGTCACACACTTATACTATTACTCTTGCGGCGAACGTTCTTTGGGCATAGTATATTGTACTCTCACGAAGAGAAGCGGTGCACGCACACACTCTCTCACACCCACTCGCGGGTACACGTAGGAGCGCATATTTTTGAAGCTGGTACAACAAAATCACTCCACTATATATAAAAGCAGGAGCCTTAGCGCTTGCTTTACTAGGGTTCCTCTCATTCACTCTCTCATGCTCTCCAGATCTAAGCAACACATAGGTGGCCACACTCTCTCTCAGCTCACGGCTGGTCACAAATCCGACCGGACAACCTCGACCGGGGGAGGGGTGTAGGTGCATCGTTCACGCTATCATCGGCGGCGAGGGAGGAGACCAACGGCTGCCCGCGCGTCCCAATCGGCGGCCGTGCCGTTCTCTCCGAGAGAGCGCCGGCTCGAGAGGGCCTCTGACGCCGTCTTTGCCACATGCCAACGACCCTCAGGTATATATTCCTTCGAAACCTGCCTTGATCTACTGCCCCAGCTCCCTTCGTGTGGATCCTTTTCTACTTCTGTCCGCTGTTCCAAAGCCACCTAGACTTCTACTATTATTAGAAGTAAAGCTAGTTCATACAGTCGACTTAAAGCGTTGGTTCAGACAGGGAAGAAAGTGGGAAAGCTGTAGCATGAATCTAGGACTTGGTTCTAAGAGGAAACGGGGGAAAGTAGTAATATCTGTCACTGTTTAAATAACCGTATTTCGTATTTGCGCAAACAGGGATGTCTGTCTCCATATCATTTCAGGATGTCTGTCTCCGTATCGTTTCTATCCGTGCAATCAAAAGCACACACCTCGGTTTTAGTACAACTGCACAAAATGAGATGGCTATCCCTCGTTGTCGTCGTCTAACCTCCCGTCCTCAAGGTATCCCTACATTGGTAGTAACTAAGGTAGAATGACCAACGCAATCTAAAATAAGCTGATTCGTATGTTTTACTTCCTGATTGTAGTGCAGGGATGAGCGAAAACAACTACATCCTAGTCCAGAATGCAGTTTCTACCAGTTCATCCATGGACCAAGGACTAGCTGGCACGGCTGCACGATGGTTTTTTGGACAGGTGCGCGGACAAGAGGCATTGTGGTCTGCTTATTTCTGCAAATAGCGGTGCTTAAATTTAGTGGAATGCACAAGCATTTCAGCTGGTCAGTACACTGCATGGTTCAGTTCAGCATTCCAGCTGAGACCACAATTATAATTGGTTATTCTGGAATGAGAGAACCTAACCCTGAATGGTGGCAACAAGAAAAAACTAGAGTGAACTCCAGGAAATTTAAGCCTGCCGGGAGGCCCTTTGCTCAGAGAAGCCTTGCTTGTTTTTTCCTGATTTGTAAACCTTCTCACAACTTTGTCTTTTGCTATGAACTAGTATATGTTAGTTATGTTCTATGAATCATTGAGATGTATAAAATTGCTTAACTTATGCTTTTCAAGTTTTTTATGAAGACGAGTTTAATGTGAGTGTTCCACATGAGCGCTGGACTAGCGTGTGAACGTTTGGAATTTATTACATTGTGGCCTCAATTAACTGCATGAACCACTGTAACAAGATACCTAGTTGCTTATATGTTAGACAACAGATTGTTGATTGTTAGCTGGTCGATAGCCTAGTGTTGAAGCGAGCTGAGCCAATGTGCCATGTTTTGCACAACTTCTTACAAGTGGGGTAGCACCAACAGTGTTTACAAGTACTTATGTATACGTCGGCGCATGGTTCTCGAACGAGTGCTCTATTTCATCAAAACACACACTGCTCGTATGATAAACCGTGACAACTTATGTCTTACCATGCCATATTCATGAAAAAACTAGTGAGGACGCATCTGTTTCGGCAACAATTACGATGGTTCTCAAATGATTGACGGGCACACAAAAGTAGCAGCAGTTCCCATAGACGGATTCAAACAGAGTACTAGCGCTAGAGGGGTCGATAACAGGCAAGGTTCGGATAATTAGACACAATCCAAACTACTATTAAACACTAGCTGGGGCAACTATTTCATGCCTCGATCTAATTTGGGCTGGACACAAGACGAACCTTGCCATGAACATCATCGAGGACATCCCGCAACAGCTCAATCCTATGAACCTTCATGAAGACAACCTTGTGGCCTTGCCACTGATAAACTTGTTTGTGGAGGCATGCCACGTCATCTTCCTGCATAAGCTTGACAAGAACAGTATGCCTCACAAACGAAGGAGTAGCTTTGAACTTCTTGTGCTTCAGTACACCCTGGACAACACGCCTGACAACAGTGAGGCTGGAATACAACTCTTCCAAGATCCAACAGCCTAAGAACTCTATTTTCTCAGTGCGTATATTCAGGTCGTCCACCTCATAGCGAGTGACATGTACAACCACACAATCCTTGTCTGCATCATGGCTTTAATTGAAACAGAAACAAATTCTGAATTACTTTTCAGTATAAGAAACACAAGTTATTTAAACCACTATGTATAGCATGGCATCGAAGCTAATAAAATTTTGCATTATTAATCACCACATACTTCCTTTTCTAAAAAAATCACCACATACTTAGATGAAAAACCACAATCGAGATCGACAAAGAAGGAACTCACCTTGGGCAGCTCAGCAGGGGGGGACAAATCCTCGAAGGGGGAAAACTGCTCCTGCTGTGCCACAGGGGCTGTAACCTCAAACGGGGCGTTGACCATCTCAGTAGTGGCCGTGAGCGTATCTGGGGTCAGCTCGGTGGTTGCCTCCATGTTCTTGGAGCTCTATGTCTCGTGGGGATCAGCCTCCTGCGTCTGCTCCAATATCGGCAGATCTTTGCCTGGTTCTCCTTGGTCCATCATGAAACTGACGAATACTAGGAGACCACTAAAAGAAAAACACAATCGCAATGACAATGAAACAAAAAAGAGAGTGAGGATCGGTTACTGCTTTGCAAAAGTTCTTTTTTTCTCTGAACGAAAATATACCAACATCACGGATCCGCTTACCTTCCCTTTGTTCGGAGAGAAGAACAGTGGCAGATGCGAGTGTTGCCTTTCTTGAAGACGGTGAGGGAGAAGGGGATTCAGCGAAGAGTGAAATGATGGTTGCTTCGTACGTCAAACTTAGACTGCGGGGAGGTGGGGTTTTGTGATACAACGGCTCGTTACTGCCGCGCTACGACCGGGGTGACTCTCCACCTGCATACTGCCTTCTAATTTGGTGGATGGCATTTGGGCCCGCGCGCTGCATGGCCCGCATGTCGGCGAACAAAAGTATAACGTCATTCAGTAAAGGGAGACGTTTCAATGACCTAGGAGGAGCCAGAAGCGGTAGAGTGTCTCCACTGTACTAGTAGTAATTGTTTTTCTGGGTAGCTGTAGAGTGTCTCCACTGTACTAGTAGTAATTGTTTCTCTGGGCCCAAGACAACACAGCCCATCCACACTACTAAATAGTAGAATCAATTCAAAAGCCCATATATTTACTGAATTGACGGATGGGTATGTCGAAGAGCAAAAAAAGGAGTTTCAGGTGGGAAAAAGAGCTTCTGAACGTGCCAGGCTTCTATTTACAACATATTGTGGTCATAACCCAGTAAATTTTATGACCTAGGATGTTCATTCTATGGACCTGACCGATCCATTTGACTGTGACTGCCGAAAACAGTGCTGGAGTTAGATGTTGTTGCCCTTTTCAATCTGTTTTTTTGTAAACCTGATGAACAATTAACCCTCGTGCTTGTAAGCTGGAGTTAGATGTTCCTGCCCTTTTCAACTCGGCTGTGACTGTCATATTTTATTTGAAACAAGGCAAATGGCTTGCCATTCGTTTAATTTAGAGTGAAATATTGTAACAAATCCCAACCAAGGGAAATAACAACACTCTCGCTGGCTGCTTGAGCTCACTGTGCATTATAGAAGCCAAGTGATTAGCCCCCACCAGCACCCAAAAACTTATTTCGAACTAGCACATCAAATGGGCTGTAAATTTTCATAGGAAAGGCTGCATGACCGTGACAGATTTGGATTCTGACATTTGGGACCCGCGAGGAAATAGCCTATCCAAGGTGGTGTCGACTTACTAGCCAGTCAACAAATGATTCTGCCTACCAGCCGTTGGATTGACATCCAACATCTGTCATGTATCTTCTATCTCTTGTCTTCTTCTTCCTCCAGCCGCCCAAACCAAACCACCCCGTCGGCTCCGCCTGCTCCCGCCTCCCATGGCTGGCTGCGCCTCCGCCGCCCTACCGTACGTACCCTCCAACGTTGGCCAGTCCCTCCCTCTATTCCCCCACAAGTCCTATTATTCTCTGGCGACGTCAGCCCCAACACGCACCCGCACCCGAACCAGTCATCCTCGTACTCCCCTCCGCCTGTGACTGGACCGGTGCATCTTCAACGGCTCCTATTCGTTCAGTGCGAGGCCTCGCCGTCGTCCTCCTCCTTGGGGCCTTGGTTCGCTCGCCGTGCGCGGTGCGCTGCCCTCTTGCATTGTCAACGTCGTCAACAACCGAGAGGAACAAGGAGATGATTATACGTGGAGAGGATGACAGTAGGGACCCACCAGCATCATGGCAGTACGCAAGAAAGTGCCTCTATAGTACAAGTCCAAAAATATGGTTCCTCCTAATGGTTGGACATCCGGGGCTCACGCCATTGTCAACGTAGTCAATAAATGAGAGAATTACACTAAGAGCGACCGACACCAGGGACCCAGCAAGTCACGCAGTTTTTTTGAGGAACAAACAATTGTTATTTATACTAGTTTTAGCGACGGATCAGGGTAACAACGGGGCTGTGCGGGGGCTGTGGCCCGTCTAGCCAGGGTTTTATTTATGTTTACCACATCATGAGCCCAGTTGTGTTTTTTTCTTGCTGAAAATGGCTAGCCTAGTTCTATTTTTTTAAAGAAATACCCAAACAAGGCCTACTTGCTTTATCAGCCCTGCTAGGCTGCAAATCTTTCAAGACGAGGAGAGTTTCATTCAGTTTGCCTAGAAATGGGCTGCACATTTTTAAAACACATCAAACCGGGAATTAGTTTCAATTTTTTTCATTACAAGATCTTAAATTCCATTGATTTTTACGCGTGGACAATTATTTGGATTTTATATTTATATAAATTAATTTTCAAAATAGTTTGAATGTGAATCGATATTTCTGGATGAAAAACAGTTGACTGCACCAAAATATGCAAAATTTCGTATACTTTTTAACCGTGGCCACAATATGGGGTGTAATGCTAACAAAAAGAAGATGGGCTCCAAAAAAATTCTTAAGAATTAGCAAATGGGCTGTACATTATTAGAAATAATGGCAGATGGGTTGTATGCTGTTTTCCACAGATTTGAGGCTGACTTGTGCGCCTACTACAGGTTGACGCGTATGCTTTCATAAAAAAAGGTTGACGCACACGCAACGCCCTGTCAACTTAGTCAACACACGAGAGCAGTGACTGTTGGATGGCCATCCAACGGCCGTCGTGCTTCTTCAATCTCTGCTCTTCGCTCTAGCTACTCAACCAAGCGCCGGCGGGACTGCCTGCTCCCTCCTCCCACGGACGGCTATGCTGTTGCGCAGGCCTCACGGCCCCATCGTACTCCCATCGCTGGCCTAGCCATCCCTCTACTCACCCACACATGCTGTTATTCTCCGGCGATAGTAGACGAACCAGTAAACCCTCGTACTCCTCCGCGTGGGAAACAACTGCCGAGTATTCCCTGGCTCCGTGTCGTTCCCTTCCTACGCCTCACTGTCGTCCACCGCCCTGGTGCTCTCGGCGCGGCCTGGTCAACGTGGTCAATGAACGACATCCATCGGAAGTGGACAGTACGTGGACAGGCTGAAAGCTGGGTCCACGGCCGCACGCAAGGAAATGCCTCCTTATTACGCGCAAAATAATGATTCCTCCACCTGACAACTACGACCCACAGGAAGGGCCTCTGTATTTTGCGAAACAAACGTTCCCCCCTCTGAGAGGTCGGACCCACCAGCTATATCTTCGCACGCAAGGAAGTGCCTCCTTATTACGCCCAAAAAATGAATACCCCCTGCTAGCTGGGACCCACCATATTGTTGGGCTGAGTTGTGGGCCTACTAAGTTGATGGGGACGGAGGGCTTTGTCAACTTAGTCAATACTCCAGTGACCGTATGATGTCCATCCAATGGCCATAGTGCTTCTTCAACCTCTGTTCTTCTTGCTCCAGCCTCCCAAAGCAACGCCGGTCGTGCCACCTGCTCCTGCCTCCCGTGGCCGGCTGTGCTACCACGGAGGCCTCACCGCCCCCATACTACTCCCACCACTGGCCAGGCCATCCCTCCACTCACCCACACCCCCTGTTATTCTGCGGCAACGGCAGCCTCACACCGCAGCCGAACCAGTGAATGCTCGTACTCCTCTCCGCGTGGGCATCCACTGCCGCGTCTTGCCCGGCTCCGTGTCGTCCCCTTCCTAGGCCTCGCCATCGTCCACCGCCGTGGTGCTCTCGGCGCGACGTGGTCGATGTGGTCAACGGCCGACTTCCATCGGAAGAGTACTGTACGTGGAGAGGCTGACAACTGGGTCCACAGCAGCCGCAAGGAAGTGCCTCCTTATTACGCAGAAAATAATTATTCCTCCACCTGACAGCGGGGACCCACCGGATGGGCCAACAATATTTTGCAAAAAAATCGTTTCCCCCTGACTGCTGGGACCCACCGGACGGGCCACCATATTTCGCGAAAAAATGTTCCCCCCGCTGTCAGCTCGGACCCACTGGAAGTGCCTCCTTATTACGCACAAAAAAATGAATACTCCCCTGGCTAGCTGGGACCCACCTTGGTGGGAAGCTGACTTGTGGGCCTACTAAGTTGACGGGGACGAAGGGCTTTGTCAACTTAATCAATATGAACGATTCTAGCTCCAGTGACCGTACGATGTCCATCCAACGCCCGTAGTGCTTCTTCAACCTCTGGTCTTCTTGCTCCAGCCGCCAAAAGCAGCGCCGGTCGTGCCGCATGCTCCTGCCTCCCGTGGCCGGCTGTGCTGCCGAAGAGGCCTCGCCGCCCCCTACTATTCCCACCGCTGGCCAGGCCCTGCGGCGACGGCAACCTCACACTGCAGCCGAACCAGGGAACCCTCATACTCCTCTCTGCGCGGGCTTCCACTGCCGCGTCTTCCCCGGCTCCGTGTCGTCCCCTTCCTAGGCCTCACCGTCATCCACTGCCGTGGTGCTCTCCGCGCGGCGTGGTCCAACGACTTCCATCGGAAGAGTACTGTACGTGGAGAGGCTGATAGCTGGGTCCACGGCCACAGCCCAGTTTTTTGTGATTTGCCAAGTAAGTCGCTTTGTCGGGCCTGTTGGGCTACAAATCTTTCAAGACGAGGAGAGCTTTCATTCGGCTGGCTGAGAAAATGGCCCATTAGTAATGAGAAATGGGTTGTACATTTTTAAAACACATCAAACCGGAAATTAGTTTCAAATATCTTTTTTTCATTTCAAGATTTTAAATTACATTAATTTTTATGCATACAGAATTTATTGGATTTTATATTGATATACATTTATTTTTAAAATCAGTTTGAATGTGAGTCGAAATTTCGGTATTAAAAATAGTTTGGACCGCACCGAAATATGCAAAATTTTGTATAATTTTTTAACCGTGGCCACAATATGGGCTGTAATGCTAACAAAAAGAATATGGGCTCCAAAAAAACCTTAAGAATTAGCAAATGGGCTGTAAATTATTAGAAATAATGGCAGATGGGCTGTATGTTGTTTTCCACAGATTTGAGGCTTTCCTAAAAAAATAGGTTGACGCACAAGCACTGACTGTTGGATGTCCATCCAACGGCCGTCGTGCTTCTTCAATCTCCGCTCTTTCTGCTCCAGTCGCTCAAACAAGCGCCGGCGGGACTGCCTGCTCCCTCCTCCCCACGGCCGGCTGTGCTACCGCGCAGGCCTCAACGCCCCACCATACTCCCATCGCTGACCTATCCATCCCTCTACTCACCCACACCTGCTGTTATTCTCCGGCGACGACAGACCAACCAGCAAACCCTCGTACAATCGTACTCCCCTCCGCGTGGGAAACAACTGCCGAGTCTTCCCTGCCTCCGTGTCGTCGCCTTCCTAGGCCTCGCCATCGTCCACCGTCATGGTGCTCCCGGTGCGGCATGGTCAATGTGGTCAACGATCGACTTCCATCGGAAGAGTACTGTGCATGGAGACGCTGACAGCTGGGTCCATAGCCGCAGCAAGGAAGTGCCTCCTTATTATGTGCAAAATAATTATTCCTCCACCTAACAGCGGGGACCCACTGGACGGGCCATCGTATTTCGTGAAAAAACATTTCCCCCTGACTGCTGGGACCCACCAGCTACACCTTCGCACGCAAGGAAGTGCGTCCGAGCAAAAAAAACAAAACGATTCACCCCCCTGACTGCTGGGACCCACCAGCTACATCTTCGCACGCAAGGAAGTGCCTGACAGTCGGAACCCACCTTGTCGAAGCATACATAGCGTTGTCATTCTGGTCGCAAACGTGTACGTACATATATACTGGTGGATGTAGAGGCGCGCACGTGTCGTAGTAGAGGCGCACACGTAGCATGTACACGTATGTACAGCGACCAGGGTGCAAGAAAGAAAATACGGCCACGTATGTGTACATACGAGCGGGGTCTTGAACGCCTACTCGCGCATACGTATGGCCAGGGCTCGTGTACATGGCTGGGTCGGAACGGAGAAACAACGTCGTCGTCGTGTTCATGGGGAGGCAACGGAATGCGTCGTGTTCATGGGGAGGCAACGAGATGCGTCGTGTTCATCGGGAGGCAACGAAACGCGTGGGAGCCAACCAGCTGGGTCGGAACGGAATGCGTGGTCGTGTTCATTGGGAGGGCTTGGACGGAACAGGCGATGGAAACGAGGCCTGACGTACCACAAAACGGAGGAAACTGCCTTGTGTTCGACCGGCCATGTTCGAGACGGGATCCTGTTCATCGGGAGGGGTCTGGCGTACCGCAAAACGGAGGAAACGGGGGTCCTGTTGATCGGGAGGGTGTGGCATACCGAAAACGGACGAAACGGACTTGTGTTGGAGCGCTATGGTCGAAACGAGGGTCCTGTTCATCGGGAGGGGTGTGACGTACCGCAAAACGGGACTCCACGGGATACTGTTCATCTCCACCGTTGACCTCCTCCAGCCTCCACGGGCTACCGTCGTCCTCCTCCAGCCTCCACGGGCTCCTGTTCATCCAGCCTCCACCGTGCGCTACTCCACCGGCTACTGTTCAACCACCCCTCCACCGTCTACTGTTCATCCAGCCATCCACACCACAGGGTCCTGTTCAACCACCCCTCCACGGGCACCCCTCCACCGTCTACTGCTCATCCAGCCCTCCACACCACGGGGTCCTATTCAACCACCCCTACACGGGCACCCCTCCATCATCTACTGTTCATCTAGCCCTCCGCCACACCACGGGGTCATGTTCATCCAGAGGCAACGCCACCGCTCACT
>NC_041384.1:472977719-473050078 GCF_002162155.2 Triticum dicoccoides
CAGAGGCAGCATCGATCGGCTTCAGTTAGCAGCAGTAGCGAAGGAATCACTCGATCGGGTTCAGTTAACAGCCATCGATCGATTGCTCGGGTTCAGTAACGCGTAGCATGCAGTGCAATCGCTCGGGTTCAGTTAGAGCCCAATGCCTCGCTCGAGTTCAGTTAGAGCCAATGCCTCGCACACACGCGCATACGTGTACGAGAGGAACCCGCATCGCTCGGCCCCCGACCTCCCACCATAACCGGGAACTCCCCGAATTTTTCCTCGCCCTCGCTTCTACCATGGTTTTTTTCGTCATGGACGACCCAAAGAATGTCATGCAGCTGCGTCTCCGGCCCGCCCAGGACGAAAAGCCCATTTTTTGTCATGATTTTTTGTCATAGAAGTAGGAGCCCACCACATCTATGATGATACCTGGTTTTGTCACAATTATCGTCATAGAAGTGTCATATGTATGACATAATTTTTTTTCGTTCGGCCCAAAATGTCAAGGATGTGTCTTTTTTTGTAGTGTATGGATGACGTGATCACTTAGATGATTAGAGGGATGTCTATCTAAGTGGGAGTTCTTAAGTAATTTGATTAATTGAACTTTAATATATCATGAACTTAGTACCTGATTGTATTTTTTGCATGTCTATGTTGTTGTAGATAGATGGCCCGTGCTGTTTTTCCGTTGAATTTTAACGCGTTCCTTGAGAAAGCAAAGTTGAAAGATGATGGTAGAAATTACACAGACTGGGTCCGTAACTTGACGATTATCCTCATTGCTGCATAGTAGAATTACGTCCTGGAAGCACCGCTAGGTGCCAAACCCGCTGTAGGAGCAACACTAGATGTTATGAACATCTGGCAGAGCAAAGCGGATGACTACTCGATATTCAGTGTGCCATGCTTTGCGACTTAGAACCGGGACTTCAACGACGTTTTGAACGTCATGGAGCATATGAGATGTTCTAGGAGTTGAAGTTGATATTTCAAGCAAATGCCTGGATTGAGAGATATGAAGTCTCCAATAAGTTCTACAGCTGCAAGATGGAAGAGAAGAGTTCTATCAGTGAAGTATACTCAAAATGTCTGGGTATAATAATCACTTGATTCAACTGGGAGTTAATCTTCTGGATGATAGTGTCATTGACAGAATTCTTCAATCACTGCCACCAAGCTACAAGAGCTTTGTGATGAACTATAATATTTAAGGGATGAATAAGACTATTCCCGAGCTCTTCGTGATGCTAAAGGCTGCGGAGGTAGAAATCAAAAAGGAGCATCAAGTGTTGATGGTTAACAAGACCACCAGTTTCAAGAAAAAGGGCAAAGGGAAGAAGGGGAACTTCAAGAAGAACAACAAGCAAGTTGATGCTCAAGTGAGGAAGCCCAAGTCTGGACCTAAGCCTGAGACTGAGTGCTTCTACTGCAAACGGACTGGTCACTGGAAGTGGAACTGCCCCAAGTATTTGGTAGATAAGAAGGATGGCAAGGTGAACAAAGGTATATGTGATATACATGTTATTAATGTGTATGTTACTAATGCTTGCAGTAGTACCTGGGTATTTGATACTGGTTCTGTTGCTAATATTTGCAACTCGAAACATGGACTATGGATTAAGCAAAGATTGGCTAAGGACGAGGTGACGATGCACGTGGGAAATGGTTCCAAAGTCGATGTGATCACGGTTGCCGCGCTACCTCTACATCTACCTTCGGGATTAGTTTTAGACCTAAATAATTGTTATTTGGTGCCAGCGTTGAGCATGAGCATTATATCTGGATCTTGTTTGATGCGAGACGGTTATTCATTTAAATCTGAGAATAATGGTTGTTCTATTTATATGAGTAATATCTTTTATGGTCATGCACTCTTGAAGAGTGGTCTATTCTTGATGAATCTCGATATTAGTGATACACATATTCATAATATTGAAGCCAAAAGATGCAGAGTCGATAATGATAGTGCAACTTATTTGTGGCACTGCCGTTTAGGTCATATTGGTGTAAAGCGCATGAAGAAACTCCATTCTGATGGGCTTTTGGAATCACTTGATTATGAATCACTTAGTACTTGCGAACCATGCCTCATGGGCAAGACGACTAAAATGCCATTCTTCGGAACAATGGAGCGAGCAACAAATTTGTTGGAAATCATACATACTGATGTATGTGGTCCGATGGATATAGAGACTCGCGGCGGGTATCATTATTTTCTCACCTTCATAGATGATTTAAGCAGATATGGGTATATCTACTTGATGAAACATAAGTCTAAAACATTTGAGAAGTTCAAAGAGTTTCAGAGTGAACTGGAAAATCATCATAATAAGAACATAAAGTTTCTACGATCTGATCGTGGATGAGAATATTTGAGTTATGAGTTTGGTCTTCATTTGAGACAATGCAGAATAGTTTCGCAACTCACGCCACCCGGAACACCACAGCGTAATGGTGTGTCTGAACGTCGTAATCGTACTTTACTAGATATGGTGCGATCTATGATGTCTCTTACTGATTTACCGCTATCATTTTGGGGATATGCTTTAGAGATGGCTGCATTCACATTAAATAGGGCACCATCTAAATCCGCTGAGACGACGCCTTATGAACTGTGGTTTGGCAAGAAACCAAAGTTATCGTTTCTTAAAGTTTGGGGCTACGATACTTATGCGAAAAAACTTCAACCTGATAAGCTCGAACCCAAATCGAAGAAATGTGTCTTCATAGGATACCCAAAGGAGACTGTTGGGTACACCTTCTATCACAGATTCGAAGGCAAGATTTTTGTTGCTAAGAATGCATCCTTTCTAGAGAAGGAGTTTCTCTCAAAAGAAGTGAGTGAGAGGAAAGTAGAACTTGATGAGGTAACTATACCTGCTCCCTTATTGGAAAGTAGTTCGTCACAGAAATCTATTCCTGTGACTCCTACACCAATTAGTGAGCAAGCTAATGATGACAATCATATAACTTCAGATCAAGTTACTACCGAACCTCTTAGGTCAACTAGAGTAAGATCCGCACCAGAGTGGTACGGTAATCCTGTTCTAGAGGTCCTGTTACTTGACCATGACGAACCTACGAACTATAAGGAAGCGATGATGAGCCTAGATTCCGCAAAATGGCTTGAGGCCATGAGATGGGATCCATGTATGAGAACAAAGTATGGACTTTGATTGACTTTCCCGATGATCGGCAAGCCATGGAGAATAAATGGATCTTCAAGAAGAAGACTGACGCTGACGGTAATGTTACTGTCTACAAAGCTCGACTTGTTGTGAAAGGTTTTTGACAAGTTCAATGAGTTGACTACGATGAGACCTTCTCACCCGTAGCGATGCTTAAGTCCGTCCGAATCATGTTAGTAATTGCCACATTTTATGATGCAACCTGAATGGATGTAAAGAGTGCATTCCTGAATGGATTTCTGGAAGAAGAGTTGTATATGATGCAACCTGAAGGTTTTATTGATCCAAAGGGTGCTAACAAAGTGTGCAAGCTCCAGTGATCCATGTATGGACTGGTGCAAGCATCTCGGGGTTGGAATAAATGTTTTGATAGTGTGATCAAAGCATATGTTTTTATACAGACTTTTGGAGAAGCCTGTATTTACAAGAAAGTGAGTGTGAGCTCTGCAACATTTCTAATATTATATGTGGATGACATATTGTTGATTGGAAATGATATAGAATTTCTGGATAGCATAAAAGGATACTTGAATAAGAGTTTTTCAATGAAAGACCTTGGTGAAGCTGCTTATATATTGGGCATCAATATCTATAGAGATAGATCAAGACGCTTAATTGGACTTTCACAAAGAACATACCTTGATAAAGTTTTGAAGAAGTTCAAAATGGATCTAGCAAAGAAAGGGTTCTTGCCTGTGTTACAAGGTGTGAAGTTGAGTCAGACTCAATACCTGACCACTACAGAAGATAGAGAGAAAATGAAAGGTGTTCCCTATGCTTCAGCCATAGGCTCTATCATGTATGCAATGCTGTGTACCAGACCTGATGTGTGCCTTGCTATTAGTTTAGCAGGGAGGTACCAAAGTAATCCAGGAGTGGATCACAGGACAACGGTCAAGAACATCCTGAAATACCTGAAAAGGACTAAGGATATGTTTCTCGTTTATGGAGGTGACAAAGAGCTCGTTGTAAATGGTTACGTCGATGCAAGCTTTGACACTGATACAGATGACTCTAAGTCACAAACCGGATACATGTTTTTATTGAACGGTGGAGCCGTCAGTTGGTATAGTTCTAAGCAAAGCGTCGTGGCGAGATCTTCGTGTGAAGCGGAGTACATAGCTGCTTCGGAAGCAGCAAATGGAGGAGTCTGGATGAAGGAGTTCATATCCGATCTAGGTGTCATACCTAGTGCATCGGGTCTAATGAAAATCTTTTGTGACAATACTGGTGCAATTGCCTTGGCAAAGGAATCCAGATTTCACAAAAGAACCAAGCACATCAATAGACGCTTCAATTCCATCCATGATCAAGTCAAGGAGGGAGACATAGAGATTTGCAAGATACATACAGATCTGAATGTTGTAGACCTGTTGACTAAGCCTCTCTCACGAGCAAAACATGATCAACACCAATACTCCATGGGTGTTAGAATCATTACTGTATAATCTAGATTATTGACTCTAGTGCAAGTGGGAGACTGAAGGAAATATGCCCTAGAGGCAATAATAAAGTTGTTATTTATATTTCCTTACATCATGATAAATGTTTATTATTCATGCTAGAATTGTATTAACCAGAAACTTAGTACATGTGTAAATACATAGACAAACAAAGTATCACTAGTATGCCTCTACATGACTAGCTCGTTGAATCAAAGATGGTTAAGTTTCCTAGCCATAGACATGAGTTGTCATTTGATTAACAGGATCACATCATTAGAGAATGATGTGATTGACTTGACCCATTCCAAGAATCATGAGTTCGCGGGACGTCACCGAGCTGAACGTGTGCAGATCGCGGAGGTGCCGTACCTTCGGTGCTAGATCGGTCGATCGTGAAGACGTACGACTACATCAACCGCGTTGTCATAACGCTTTTGCTTACAATCTATGAGGGTACATAGACGATACTCTCCCCTCTCGTTGCTATGCATCACCATGATCTTGCATGTGCGTAGGATTTTGTTTGAAATTACTGCGTTCCCCAACAACATCACATCTGTTTCCAATCAGAAAATGTCTCCAAGTCTTGAGAACATGCACTACGTCTGCCAACTCCAAATCATGCGTGGCATAATTCAACTCATGCGGTCGAATTTATCGTGAGGCATATGAAGCAACTCTTCCATCCTGCATAAGTACTCCTCCAAGTCCTAAGAGAGAAGCATCACAATACACTAGGAATCCTTGCGTATATCCGGAGGAATCAGTACTGGGGCTGTAACCAAACGTTTCTTCAACTCCTGAGAACTGGCTTCATATTCCTTGGTCCATTTGAACTTGGTGTCCTTCTTCAACAAATCTGTCATGGGTTTCGCAATTTTGGAAAAATTCTCAATGAACCTCCTGTAATATCCTGCGAGTCCTAGAAAACTGCGGATCTCTCCTACTGAGGTGGGTGCCAACCACTCAGTAACAGACTGGACTTTGGTGGGGTCTACTGCTATCCCTTCTCCTGATATAACATGTCCAATAAATCCAACTTCCTTCAACCAAAACTCACACTTGCTAAATTTGGCATACAACTGATGTTCCCTGAGCTTCTCGAGAACTAAGCGCAAGTGTTCCTTGTGTTCCTATTCATTCTTCGAGTATACCAAAATATCATCAATGAAGACCACAACAAACTTATCCAAGAAGTCCATAAACACCTTGTTCATCATGCTCATGAAATAGGCAGGGGCATTTGTTAATCCAAATGACATAATCGTGTACTCATATAGCCCGTACCTTGTGGTGAAAGCTGTCTTAGGTATATCATGTTCTCGGATCTTCAGCTGGTGGTATCCTGATCGCAGATCGATCTTGCAGAATACTTTTGCTCCCTGTAGATGGTCAAACAAATCGTTCATCATTGGTAGTGGGTACTTATTCTTGATCGTCACATCTTTCAATGCGCGATAATCAACAACCATTCTCAAAGATCCATCTTTCTTCTCAACCAAAAGCACTGGGGCTCCCCATGGCGATGAACTTCGTCGAATGTAACCTTTCTCCAATAGCTCCTTAATCTGCTTCTTAATTTCCTCCACATCATTTGCGGGCATCCGATACGGTCTCTTCGATATTGGTCCGGTGCCTGGTAAGAGCTCTATCAAAAATTCTATGTCTCGATCTAGTGGCATGCCTGGTAGTTCCTCTGGAAATACATCCGGGTAATCCTTCACGACAGGCACTTCTTCCTGAACAACTCCAGAAAGAGAATTTACTTGGGTCCTCCTTGGCGCATGCCTAGACACATACTTGATCCTTTTTTCCTCCGGGGTGGTGAGTAAGATTGACTTACTAGCACAATCGATGTTTCCTCCATACTTTGATAACCAATCCATACCTAATATTATATCCAACCCTTGGGACTCCGAAATTATTAGGTCTGAGGGGAAAACATGTCTACCTATGGTCAATGACATCTGAAAACATCCTCTGCTTGCCTTATACTCAGCTCCTGGAGAGCTTACTAACATAGGTGTCTTAAGAACTTTGGCGGGCAGCTTATGCATATCCATAAACCCCCTCAAAATGTATGAATGTGATGCACCAGTATCAAAAAGAATGATTGCAGTAAATGACTCAATCAAAAACTTACCTAAAACTGCATCTGGCTACTCTTCAACCTCCTCCACGTTAACGTGGTTCAACTGTCCCCTGTTGAAAGGGTTGGGTGATACATCTCCAACGTATCTATAATTTTTGATTGCTCCATGCTATGTGTTGGACATTATTGGGATTTATTTTCCACTTTTATATTATTTTTGGGACTAACCTATTAACCGAAGGCCCAACCCAGAATTGTTGTTTTTTGCCTGTTTTAGGGTTTCGAAGAAAAGGAATATCAAACGGAGTCCAAACAGAATGAAACCTTCGGGAACGTGATTTTCTCAACGAACAAGACCCAAGAGACTTGGACCCTACGTCAAGACACAAAAGCGGAGGCCACATGGTAGGGCGGCGTGCCTACCCCCCGCGCGCCCTCCACCCTCGTGGGGCCCCTGTTGCTCCACCGACGTACTCCTTCCTCCTATATATACATACGTACCCCCAAACGATCAGAAATAGAGCCAGAAACCTAATTCCATCGCTGCAACTTTATGTATCCATGAGATCCCATCTTGGGGCCTGTTCCGGAGCTCCGCCAGAGGGGGCATCGATCATGGAGGGCTTCTACATCAACACCATAGTCCCTCCGATGAAGTGTGAGTAGTTTACCTCAGACCTACGGGTCCATAGTTATTAGCTAGATGGCTTGTTCTCTCTATTTGGATCTCAATACAATGTTCTCCCCCTCTCTTGTGGAGAACTATTCAATGTAATCTTCTTTTTGTGGTGTGTTTGTTGAGACCAATGAATTGTGGGTTTATGATTAAGTCTATCTATGAACAATATTTGAATCTTCTCTGAATTCTTTTATGTATGATTGGTTATCTTTGCAAGTCTCTTCGAATTATCAGTTTGGTTTGGCCTACTAGATTGATCTTTCTTGCAATGGGAGAAGTGCTTAGCTTTAGATTCAATCTTGCGGTGTCCTTTCCCAGTGACAGTAGGGGCAGCAAGGCACGTATTTTATTGTTGCCATCAAGGATAACAAGATGGAGTTTTCATCATATTGCATGAGTTTATCCCTCTACATCATGTCATCTTGCTTAAGGCGTTACTCTGTTTTTAACTTTAATACTCTAGATGCATGCTGGATAGCGGTCGATGAGTGGAGTAATAGTAGTAGATGCAGGTAGGAGTCGGTCTACTTGTCTCGGACGTGATGCCTATATACATGATCATACCTAGATATTCTCATAACTATGCTCAATTCTGTCAATTGCTCAACAGTAATTTGTTCACCCACCGT
The DNA here is from genome assembly GCF_002162155.2 of Triticum dicoccoides. NCBI lineage: Eukaryota > Viridiplantae > Streptophyta > Magnoliopsida > Poales > Poaceae > Triticum > Triticum dicoccoides. The sequence goes on from NC_041384.1 coordinate 472,985,741, forward strand.
AGAATACTTATGCTCTCGAGAGAAGCCACTAGTGAAACCTATGGCCCCTGGGTCTATCTTTATCATATTAATCTCCTACTACTTAGTTATTTCCTTTAATTTTTTTACTTTGCATCTTTATCACAAAAATACCAAAAATATTATCTTATCATATCTATCAGATCTCACTCTCGTAAGTGGCCGTGTAGGGATTGACAACCCCTATTCGCGTTGGTTGCGAGGACTTATTTTTTTTGTGCAGGTACGAGGGACTCGCGCGTAGCCTCCTACTGGATTGATACCTTGGTTCTCAAAAACTGAGGGAAATACTTACGCTACATTGCTGCATCATCCCTTCCTCTTCGGGGAAAACCAACGCAGTGCTCAAGAGGTAGCAAGAAGGGTTTCTGGCACCGTTGCCGGGGAGGTCTACGCAAAAGTCAACATACCAAGTACCCATCACATACCCTTATCTCCCGCATTACATTATTTGCCATTTGCCTCTCGTTTTCCTCTCCCCCACTTCACCCTTGCCGTTTTATTCGCCCTCTCTCTCTCTATCCTCCATCTCTTTCTCTATTTGCCTCTCTTTGCCCGCTTGTTTTTTGTTTGCTTGTGTGTTAGTTTGCTTGCTTGTCACAATGGCTCAAGATAATACTAAATTATGTGACTTCACCAATACCAACAACAATGATTTTATTAGCACTCCAATTGCTCCTCTTACTGATGCCGAATCTTGTGAAATTAATACTGCTTTGCTGAATCTTGTCATGAAAGATCCGTTTTCTGGCCTTCCTAGTGAAGATGCCGCTACCCATCTGAATAGCTTCGTTGATTTGTGTGATATGCAAAAGTAGAAAGATGTGGATAATGATATTGTTAAATTGAAGCTATTTCCTTTTTCACTTAGAGATCATGCTAAAGCTTGGTTTTTGTCTTTACCTAAAAATAGTATTGATTCATGGAATAAGTGCAAAGATGCTTTTATCTCTAAGTATTTTCCTCCTACTAAGATCATATCTCTTAGAAACGATATTATGAATTTTAAGCAACTTGATCATGAACATGTTGCACAAGCTTGGGAGAGAATGAAACTAATGATGCGTAATTGCCCTACTCATGGTTTAAATTTGTGGATGATTATACAAAAAATTTATGCCAGATTGAATTTTACTTATAGAAATCTTTTAGATTCGGCCGCGGGAGGCACTTTTATGGAAATCACTTTAGGAGAAGCTACTAAACTCCTAGATAATATTATGGTTAATTATTCTCAATGGCATACTGAAAGATCTACTAATAAAAAGGTGCATGCGATAGTAGAAATTAATGTTTTGAGTGGAAAGATGGATGAACTTATGAAATTATTTGCTAATAAGAGTGTTTCTTCTGATCCTAATGATATGCCCTTGTCTACTTTGATTGAGAATAATAATGAATCTATGGATGTGAATTTTGTTGGTAGGAACAATTTTGGTAACAACGCGTATAGAGGAAATTTTAATCCTAGGCCTTATCCTAGTAATCCCTCTAATAATTATGGTAATTCCTACAACAATTCTTATGGAAATTATAATAAGATGCCCTCTGATTTTTAATATAATATTAAAGAATTTATTACTTTGCAAAAGAATTTTAATGCTTTGATTGAAGAAAAATTGCTTAAGATTGATGAGTTGGCTAGGAACGTTGATAGAATTTCTCTTGATGTAGATTCTTTGAAACTTAGATCTATTCCACCTAAGCATGATATCAATGAGTCTCTCAAAGCCATGAGAATTTCCATTGATGAGTGCAAAGAAAGAACCGCTAGGATGCGTGCTAAGAAAGATGCCTTTGTAAGAGCGTGTTCTCCTAGTTGCTATGAAAATAATGATGAAGATCTAAAAGTTATTGATGTGTCCCCTATTAAATATTTGTTTTGCAATATGAATCTTGATAATGATGGGACTGAATATGATCCACCTTTACCTAGAAGGCGTTCCAAGAATTCGGAATTTTTTGATCTTGACGCTAAAATTGATAAAAGTGGGATTGAAGAAATTAAAACCCTAGATGTTGATAAACCCACTATTATGGATTTCAAGAAATTTAACTATGAAATTTGTTCTTTGATTGATTGTATTTCCTTGTTGCAATTCGTGCTAAATTCTCCTCATGCTTATAGTCAAAATAAAGCATTTACTGAACATATCGTTGATGCCTTGATGCAATCTTATGAAGAAAAACTTGAATTGGAAGTTTCTATCCCTAGAAAGCTTTATGATGAGTGGGAACAAACTATTAAATTAAAATTAAAGATCATGAATGCTATGCTTTATGTGATTTGGGTGCTAGTGTTTCCACGATTCCAAAGACTTTGTGTGATTTGTTAGGTTTCCGTGATTTTGATTATTGCTATTTAAACTTGCACCTTGCAGATTCCACTATTAAGAAACCTGTGGGAAGAATTAATGATGTTCTTATTGTTGCAAATAGGAATTATGTGCTCGTAGATTTTATTGTTCTTGACATAGATTGCAATCCTTCATGTCCTATTATTCTTGGTAGACCTTTACTTAGAACGATTGGTGCAATTATTGATATGAAGGAAGGAAATATTAGATTCCAATTTCCATTAAGGAAAGGCACGGAACACTTTCCTAGAAATAAAATTAAATTACCTTATGAATCTATTATGAGAGCCACTTATGGATTGCCTACCAAAGATGGCAATACCTAGATCTATCCTTGCTTGTTATGCCTAGCTAGGGGCGTTAAACGATAGCGCTTGTTGGGAGGCAACCCAATTTTATTTTTATTCCTTGCTTTTTGCTCCTGTTTAGTAATAAATAATTTATTTAGCCTCTGTTTTGGTTGTGTTTTTTGTGTTTAATTAGTGTTTGTACCAAGTAGAACCGTTGGGAAGACTTGGGGAAAGTCTTGTTACACTTGCTGTAAAAAACAGAAACTTTAGCGCTCACGAGAACTACTGCCATTTTTATTTGGAAAGTGATATTTAGTTAATTCTTTTTGAAGATGATTAATAGATAAATTCCTCACGCCCAGCAATTTATTTTAGAATTTTGGGCGTTCCAGATCTTGCGCTAGCTACAGATTACTACAGACTGTTCTGTTTTTCATGTGTTGTTTGCTTATTTTGATGAATCTATGGCTAGTAAAATAGTTTATAAAACATAGATAAGTTGGAATGCAGTAGGTATAACACCAATATAAATAAAGAATGAGTTCATTACAGTACCTTGAAGTGGTCTTTTGTTTTCTTTCGCTAACGGAGCTCATGAGATTTTCTACTTTAAGTTTTGTGTTATGAAGTTTTCAAGTTTTGGGTAAAGATTTGATGGATTATGGAACAAGGAGTGGCAAGAGTCTAAGCTTGGGGATGCCCATGGCACCCCCAAGATAATATAAGGACACCTAAAAGCCAAATCTTGGGGATGCCCCGGAAGGCATCCCCTCTTTCGTCTACTTCTATCGGTAACTTTACTTGGAGCTATATTTTTATTCGCCACATGATATGTGTTTTGCTTGGAGCGTCTTGTATGATTTGAGTCTTTCCTTTTTAGTTTACCACAATCATCCTTGCTGTACACACCTTTTGAGAGAGCCATACATGATTTGTAATTTGTTAGAATACTCTATGTGCCTCGCTTATATCTTTTGAGTTATGTAGTTTTGCTCTAGTACTTCACTTATATCTTTTAGAGCATGATGGTGGATTTGTTTTATACAAACCATTGGTCTCTCATGCTTCACTTAGATTATTTTGAGAGTCTTAAATAGCATGGTAATTTTCTTAAAATCCTAATATGCTTTGTATACAAGATTAATAATAAAACTTTCGTATGAGTGTGTTGAATACTATGAGAAGTTTGATGCTTGATAATTGTTTTGAGATATGAAGATGGTGATATTAAAGTTGTGCTAGTTGAGTAGTTGTGAATTTTAAGAATACTTGTGTTAAAGTTTGTCATTCCCGTAGCATGCACGTATGGTGAACCGTTATGTGATGAAGTCGGAGCATGATTTATTTTTTTGATTGTCTTCCTTATGAGTGGCGGTCGGGGACGAGCGATGGTCTTTTCCTACCAATCTACCCCCCTAGGAGCCTGCGCATAATACTTTGCTTTGGTAACTTGTATATTTCTGCAATAAGTATATGAGTTCTTTATGACTAATGTTGAGTCCATGGATTATACGCACTCTCACCCTTCCATCATTGCTAGCCTCTCTAATACCGCGCACCTTTCGCCGGTATCATACACCCACCATATACCTTCCTCAAAACAGCCACCATACCTACCTATTATGGCATTTCCATAGTCATTCCGAGATATATTGCCATGCAACTTTCCACCGTTCCATTTATTATGACACACTCCATCATTGTCATATTGCTTAGCATGATCATGTAGTCGACATCGTATTTGTGGCAAAGCCACGGTTCATAATTCTTTCATACATGTCACTCATGAGTCATTGCATATCCCGGTACACCACCGGAGGCATTCATATAGAGTCATATTTTGTTCTAAGTATCGAGTTGTAATTGTTGAGATGTAAGAAAAATAAAAGTGTGATGATCATCATTATTAGATAATTGTCCCAGTAAGGAAAGGATGATGGAGACTATGATTCCCCCACAAGTCGGGATGAGACTCCGGACGAAAATAAATAAATAAAAGAGGCCAAATAAGCCCAAATAAAAAAAGATAAAAGAGGCCATAAAAAAGAGAAGGCCCAAAAAATATAAAAAAATGAGAGAAAAAGAGAGAAGGGGCAATGCTACTATCCTTTTACCACACTTGTGCTTCAAAGTAGCACCATGATCTTCATGATAGAGAGTCTCCTATGTGTCACTTTCATATACTAGTGGGAATTTTTCATTATAGAACTTGGCTTGTATATTCCAATGATGGGCTTCCTCAAAATGCCCTAGGTCTTCATGAGCAAGCAAGTTGGATGCACACCCACTTAGTTTCTTTTGTTGAGCTTTCATATACTTATAGCTCTAGTGCATCCGTTGCATGGCAAGCCCTACTCACTCACATTGATATCTATTGATGGGAATCTCCATAGCCCGTTGATACGCCTAGTTGATGTGAGACTATCTTCTCCTTTTTTGTCTTCTCCATAACCACCATTCTATTCCACCTATAAGTGCTATGTCCATGGCTCACTCTCATGTATTGCGTGAAGATTGAAAAAGTTAGAGATAACCAAAAGTATGAAACAATTGCTTGGCTTGTCATCGGGGTTGCGCATGATTTAAATATTTTGTGTGGTGAAGATGGAGCATAGCCAGACTATATGATTTTGTAGGGATAACTTTCTTTGGCCATGTTATTTTGAGAAGACATAATTGCTTTGTTAGTATGCTTGAAGTATTATTATTTTTATGTCAATATTAAACTTTTGTCTTGAATCTTTCGGATCTGAATATTCATACCACAATTAAGAAGAATTACATTAAAATTATTCCAAGTAGCACTCCGTATCAAAAATTCTGTTTTTATCATTTACCTACTCGAGGACGACCAGGAATTAAGCTTGGGGATGCTTGATACGTCTCCAACATATCTATAATTTTTGATTGCTCCATGCTATATTATCTACCGTTTTGGACATTATTGGGCAGTATCCACAAACCCCCTCAAAATGTATGAATGTGATGCACCAGTATCAAAAAGAATGATTGCAGTAAATGACTCAATCAAAAACTTACCTAAAACTGCATCTGGCTACTCTTCAACCTCCTCCACGTTAACGTGGTTCAACTGTCCCCTGTTGAAAGGGTTGGGTGATACATCTCCAATGTATCTATAATTTTTGATTGCTCTATGCTATGTGTTGGACATTATTGGGATTTATTTTCCACTTTTATATTATTTTTGGGACTAACCTATTAACCGGAGGCCCAACCCATAATTGTTGTTTTTTTCCTGTTTTAGGGTTTCGAAGAAAAGGAATATCAAACGGAGTCCAAACGGAATGAAACCTTCGGGAACGTGATTTTCTCAAAGAACAAGACCCATGAGACTTGGACCCTACGTCAAGACACAAAAGAGGAGGCCACGAGGTAGGGGGGCGCGCCTACCCCCCATGCGCGCCCTCCACCCTCGTGGGCCCCCTGTTGCTCCACCGACATACTCCTTCCTCCTATAGATACCTACGTACCCCCAAACAATCAGAAACGGAGCCAAAAACCTAATTCCGCCACCGCAACTTTCTGTATCCACGAGATCCCATCTTGGGGCCTGTTCCGAAGCTCCGCCAGAGGGGGCATCGATCACGGAGGGCTTCTACATCAACACCATAGCCCCTCCGATGAAGTGTGAGTAGTTTACCTCGGACCTACGGGTCCATAGTTATTAGCTAGATGGCTTCTTCTCTCTTTTTGGATCTCAATACAATGTTCTCCCCCTCTCTTGTGGAGAACTATTCGATGTAATCTTCTTTTTGCGGTGTGTTTGTTGAGAACGATGAATTGTGGGTTTATGACCAAGTCTATCTATGAACAATATTTGAATCTTCTCTGAATTCTTTTATGTATGATTGGTTATCTTTGCAAGTCTCTTTGAATTATCAGTTTGGTTTGGCCTATGAGATTGATCTTTCTTGCAAAGGGAGAAGTGCTTAGCTTTGGGTTCAATCTTGTGGTGTCCTTTCCCAGTGACAGTAGGGGCAGCAAGGCACGTATTGTATTGTTGCTGACGGTGTCCTGTATTAGGGGGTACTCATCATGTCGTCTCCTGATCAGTTGGATTGGGCCGAGGACCCCCATGGCCGTATACTCATGGGCCAGTCCGAACAGCTGCCACGTACAAGGAAGATTCCACAAGACTTGGTGATCAAGACAAGGACTCCTCCCCCACCGACGTATTCGGCTAGGACTCTTGTTATCCTAGGCCTCTGGTGCATTATATAAACTAGGGCCAGGCTAGTTGATAGATATATATACCGACAATCATACCATAGGCTAGCTTCTAGGGTTTAGCCTCTGTGATCTCGTGGTAGATCTAGTCTTGTACTACCCATATCATCAATATTAATCAAGCAGGACGTAGAGTTTTATCTCCATCAAGAGGGCCCGAACCTGGGTAAAACATTGTGTCCCCTGCCTCCTATTACCATCGATCCTAGACGCACAGTTCAGGACCCCCTACCCGAGATCCGCCAGTTTTGACACTGACATTGGTGCTTTCATTGAGAGTTCCGCTGTGTGATCGGCAAAAGGATCAATGGCTCGCCCGCAGGTCAACTGCGACGCCGGCTTCTTCGTCACCGGCTCGGCTGGTCACCTTGGCTGGACCGAGGACTGTGCCCTACCTCCGACCGTCATGTTCGGATGAGGGACTTCATCAACATCAACTCTGATCTCTATCAAGATCATGGAGGAACCATCCAGCGAGCCCAGGGGCTCAACGTCAGCATTGCCCTCGGGCGACCGTGATGTTTTTCTAGAGAGCGAACTCGTATCCGCCACCACCACCTCCTCGAGCATCGGTTTGACGATTGCTTTAGTGGAATAGTGTGGAATTACTTCTACAACAGCCATGCAAAATTTCGTCGATTTCCGATGGAGGAATCCCTGGCAATCTATGATATACCGGAGCTCTGTCAAATCTGGACGGGAATCTGGATGAGTTTAGGGTGTGGTCTCCAGAGCTCAGCTCGGAGGTCCTTTGGAAGATCCAACTGTTCATCTACTGCGGAATTCCCATATCTACCACCCCTCCAAATTTCAGCTCGATCCGACGGTTCAAACTCCGGGAACTTTCCGATGAGTGGACCAATTTTCGGATCTGTTTTCTGCGCGAATACGGATCCAACCCGAATTCATGTTTCTTTATGAACATGATATTGGACAACCTTTTTAGAGGAATTCTCTTCTAGGGTATTGTGCGATATTTTTAAACATGTGCCCATAAATGTTTAAGCCTCCCCTGAGGTCATCTTCATCATTATGCTAGTGTCAAACCAGTCCGGCAATATTGCTCCAAGGCTACCGACCTGCGCTAGACACGTCGTCACTTTGTTGAGCCGAGCTCAACTTCTTCGGATCATCATCTCGGCAAGCTGAACAAGAGTTTGGCATCACGAAGGATAAATCATCACCAACATCACCACCCCACGGACTACACGGAGCGATCACACTGGCATCACCGCACGGTCACTTCATGAAGCCGGCATTGACCACGTCATGACCTGCATCGGCAGGGCCGCACTGTTGCTTCTTCAAGCCGGTGTCCATCATGCCGACCTACTTCGACTCATCGGCGGACATTGAGGCTTCGACATCTCGGCTAGACCAGGGGCCTCGCCATCTCTTCATCAACCTACTCCGGAGACTTCGGCGTCACTAGCCGACCAGCTTCGTCACGTTAGCTGGACCGAGGGCTTTGCCTCGGGGAGCCAACCTTTGCCAGCATCGTCATGCCGTCGCTTTATCGCCCATCAGGCAATGGGTGTGCGGATCGAGTCCTAATTTTAGGAGTCACCTTTCTTCGGATTGCTTCAACAAATAAACCAGGTGCTATTAATCCTAGTATTTTTTGCTTGTTTGGGTTTATTTTTCCCAAGGAATTATTACTCTGGTTTGTCCATCATATGTACACAGGTCTACCAAATGGTGGCCGCATTAACGACAGTCGCATGGTGGTTCGGTCAGTTTCCGTACATAGTTCGGCGAACGCCGCATCCGGAACTCGGACCGACCTGTGAATTCAGGCGTTGCCACGCCTTTACCGCATCACGCCGACGCCCTCATTGACATTGACTTCGGCGCCAGGCCATGTTTTTTTATTACTCACTTTGCATAAATTATTTATTATGCAACGATTTTTTTTATTATTACTGTTATCTCCGGTTTGCACTATTTTTTGTGCATAGGAAAATGATCCAGCTGGACTATATCCTTTGGCGTCACCTCGGCTGGACGGGGGGCTTCGTCAACACTTCATTACCCCATGCCGGGGACTTCGGCATCACTCTACTGGCCTGCATTGACCGTGCTATGTCACAACTTCGGAGTGCCGAGCTCTTTGCTCCGCCACCTCGGGACCGGCTTGGGGGATGGAACCTTGTCCCGCATCAAGGTCGGACCGCGTCGTCAATACCGAACACATTAACCAGCTAAGTTGCCTTCATGTTCCAAGTTTTAAATTTTTAACTTGTGTTCGGTTCGACCAAGCATTATACCTTTTTGAAAAAAAAGTTGCTTGTAAAAAATTTCCTTGTACAAACTTTGTTTGTGACGCACAAATTCAAATACCCAGTTCACTTGGGGGCTTCCTTCATGAAGCCTTTCCTCTTGCATATGATTATACTTGTACGACTTTGTTCCTTGTTCATGTATTACGCTACAATATGCACCATATTGACTTAAGCGATTTGCAAGCTGGGTTGCCTGGCTCCCGTGCTTACCCCTTCGTTCCCGATTGTTTGGCTAGGGAGTCAAGGGAGCACCTCTGCGATTGTCACGACCGGGTCCTCCGAGCTTTGACCTCAGACTGGGTGAAGCAAAAAGCTAGCGCTCTTATTGTTTTCAATCATGGTCGGCACACAACGGAACTCATGAGTACAAAAAATCTATGGCACAAGTCTCATAGTAATAATGAGCACCGAAGAAAGGTATCGGTGGGGGTACTATTTTCTTTGAAGATGCTTCTTACACTTCGTCTGTAATATAGCATAAGTTCCCTGAGCGCGCTTTGTCTGTTACAGCCTTATGGCCCGGTTGCCTGGTTATCGGAAACACTATCGATATTCTCGACAGGTGGAGTACATAACACTTTTCGGTCCTTGACCGAAGAGGGAGAAGCCGACGGTCGGTTAAGACGCGTTTAAAGTTCGGGCGAACAAAGATATGATATTAGTACTTCGGTACATACAATAATTATACATAAAATTATTTTACCCAAGTCACTTGGGGGCTCTTAAATTTATATGAGCCGTTTTATAATAAGTGTTCTTCTTCTTAGTTGTTGCAAAGTTTTTATTACTACTATTATTCATCATTCCTTTTTTCGACACAAGTATGTGGTCACTAGCTGAGGAGCCTAATTTCTCTCTCGAAACCGCTAGAGTTTAGTTTGCTAAACTGGCCTAATGAGAAGTACCCCGCCTTTGGGATAGGAGGTTGAAGCCGTAGGCTGACCCGCTTGAAGTCTTGAGATAGGATGTGTCATGTCAAGGCACGGCAGAAGCAATTTTTTTTTCAAGTCCAATTTTTGGATTGGCACCGAACACTTGATCTAGTTCGGACATTAAACTTTTGAATAAGTTTTTTGGCTTTTCGAGCCTATGGCACTTTTAAACTATTTGTGCGTTTCCAGCATTAGTCTCGCAGTGCAACGCCGGACACCTTTAGGGATTCGGCAAAAACATTCTCGGATATTTCTATATATGCATCGGTTTTGAATTGTGTCTTCGGTCAATAGTTGGGTTGCCCAACTCCTGTGCTTGCCTCCTACGTTCCGCTTTGTTTGGCTAGGTGTGCAAAGGGAGAACCACTGCGATTGTGCTTCCAGCTCGCATGGTCAAGCACGTCAGTGGGGAAAGCTGAAAACTTACTGTCACAATAGGCGTAAACTGGTCAGCGATCCGATGACTATGTTAAATGACGGGCCGTTCATAACATTGGCCGAAGTGTTTACGGCTTGACCTCGGATGTCGCCGAATAGTAACCGGGGGCTCATAGCTAGCATCCCCAGTTTAAAGCTCCTATGACTAAGCGAAAGTTTTAAAGCCCGCATATCTGTTTGCCTCGTTTCCGCTAACACAACTGCCTTCGGGCACCGAGACGTCGGCTAAGGGTTTCTTTGTTATTGAGGAAACACCCTACGTAGTATCTACCAAGGGGTAGAAGCCGATGATGGGCCACTTTCAACTGATAAACGGTCACAATGGAGTCAAAATAATGATGTAAAGTACTTGGATACATAAAATCATTACACATAATCTGTGATTTTACTCTGGATATCGATCCTTAATTCGGCCACCTGTGCCCACATTAAGGCTCGGGGGCTACTGGGCTTTGCGCTCATTATTTACAAATATTAAAGGGGCACATCGATCCCCTGATCTAGTGTTGCCACCCGACCAGTGTCTCAGGGGCTACTGCATTGCATATTCAACGCAGAAAATTCAAAGGGCTCAGTGTTCGGCTTGATCGAACTACGGGAGTGCATCTTCGGACAGCAATAAGTACCATCTGGACCTATCTGGCATCAAGCTATATATCACGACGACTTCTCACGACCCTCTCTTAGGGGCCCGTTCGCCGATCACTATTATCTCTAATATATTACATGGCGTTTTTATTCCTATGTATGCTGCCGAGCTAGGAGTTGATCCTCAGGCCGATTTCGCGCATCGACCTGAGTGTCAGGGGCTACTAGGAACATCGGTTTTATGCTTGCCTTCAGGTGCATCTCAGGTTTTAGACTGATACACACCTTGAGGGCTACTGGATATACATCGGCAGAGAATAAACTGCACCAGTTAAAAATATTCACAATAAATCAGCCCGCGGTCGGGGTGGTGCACCACCTTGGAAGCAGTCCGGCATAAAGCTCGGGCGCTAGCGGCTAGCTCCATAGAGGGCATTTCTGGCATTAAGCTCGGCTAAAATCCTTCAACTTTTTTGGACCAAGATGATCTATGACTTCTTGGATATAGTCCGGCGTTGGAGCTTCGACATAGTCCGGCGTTGGAGCTCGGATACATTTCGGCGTTGGAGCTCAGAAGCAGTCCGGCATTTGTGCTCGGCTGCAAAAGATACCTCGAATGCAGTCCAGCGTTAGAGCTCGGACGCAAGAGGACACTGCCTCCCGGGAACAACTTCAAACCCGAGGTGTGGCATAAAAATAACAGGGCATTGATAAAGGCCGGAAACTTAAAGGGGCTCCTCGGATACTCGACGTGTAAACTCGTCGACTGCATTTAGGCAATCCTCAAGATCGAAGATGAGAAGATTTGTTGAACCCGTTTTCAAGACCGACGACCGAAGATGAAGAGCAGTTCAGAAGAATCGAGGAGCGTCCCTAACTTGAAGACCGGTTTAGGGGGCTACTGACGGTGTCCTGGATTAGGGGGTACTCATCATGTCGTCTCCTGATCAGTTGGATTGGGCCAAGGACCCCCATGGTTGTATACTCATCGGCCAATCCGGACAGCTGCCGCGTACAAGGAAGATTCCACAAGACTTGGTGATCAAGACAAGGACTCCTCCCCCACCGGCGTATTCGGCTAGGACTCTTGTTATCCTAGGCCTCTGGTGCATTATATAAACCAGGGCCAGGCTAGTTGATAGATATATATACAGACAATCATACCATAGGCTAGCTTCTAGGGTTTAGCCTCTCTGATCTCGTGGTAGATCTACTCTTGTACTACCCATATCATCAATATTAATCAAGCAGGACGTAGGTTTTACCTCCATTAAGAGGGCCCGAACCTGGGTAAAACATTGTGTCCCCTGCCTCCTGTTACCATCGATCCTAGACGCACAGTTCGGGACCCCCTACCCGAGATCCGTCAGTTTTGACACCGACAGTTTCCATCGAGGATAACAAGATGGGGTTTTCATCATATTGCATAAGTTTATCCCTCTACATCATGTCATCTTGCTTAAGGAGTTACTCTGTTTTTAACTTAATACTCTAGATGCATATTGGATAGCGGTCGATGAGTGGAGTAATAGTAGTAGATGCAGGCAGGAGTCGGTCTACTTGTCTCGGACGTGATGCCTATATACATGATCATACCTAGATATTCTCATAACTATGCTCAATTCTGTCAATTGCTCAACAATAATTTGTTCACCCACCGTAGAATACTTATGCTCTCGAGAGAAGCCACTAGTGAAACCTATGGCCCCCGGGTCTATCTTTATCATATTAATCTCCTACTACTTAGTTATTTCCTTTGCTTTTTACTTTGCCTTTATTTTACTTTGCATCTTTATCACAAAAATACCAAAAATATTATCTTATCATATTTATCAGATCTCACTCTCGTAAGTGGCCGTGTAGGGATTGACAACCCCTATTCGCGTTGGTTGCGAGGATTTATTTGTTTTGTGCAGGTACAAGGGACTCGTGCGTAGCCTCCTACTGGATTGATACCTTGGTTCTCAAAAACTGAGGGAAATACTTATGCTACTTTGCTGCATCATCCCTTCCTCTACGGGGAAAACGAACGCAGTGCTCAAGAGGTAGCATTGCGCTTCTTCCCAGAGCTTCCATTGCCGTTTCCATTCTTTGCTTTGGGGCATTCAGTGGCGTAGTGTCCAGTCTTCCCACACTTGAAATAAGTAATGTGACTTAAATCATTTCGCGCAGGCATTGCTGGGTTTGCACGGTTCTGTTTGTTGCTTCCTCCATTCCCATTCCCGTTGTTGGGGCCACTGTGGTTATGCGAACTCCCTCCGTTGTGGGTATGGCCTCCATGATTATGAGTGTTTCCTCCCGAGTTTGGGGTAAAACGAGGCTTCTGTTGCTCCAGAATTATACTTCCCTTGTCCATATTTCCTTTTGCGGCCCTCTATCTACTGCTGCTTCCCTTCAATCATAAGATACCTATCTACCAAATGTTGGGGAACGTAGTAATTTCAAAAAAAATTCCTACGCACACGCAAGATCATGGTGATGCATAGCAACGAGAGGGGAGAGTGTTGTCTAAGTACCCTCATAGACCGGAAGTGGAAGCGTTAGCACAACGCGGTTGATGTAGTCGTACGTCTTCAGGGCCCGACGGATCAAGCACCAAAACTACGGCACCTCCGAGTTCTAGCACACGTTCAGCTCGATGACGATCCCCGGACTCCGATCCAGCAAAGTGTCGGGGAAGAGTTCCGTCAGCACGACGGCGTGGTGACGATCTTGATGTTCTACCGTCGCAGGGCTTCGCCTAAGCACCGCTACAATATTATCGAGGGTTATGGTGGAGGGGGGCACCGCAAACGGCTAAGAGAACGATCATGAAGATCAACTTGTGTGTCTATGGGGTGCCCCCTGGCCACGTATATAAAGGAGTGGAGGAGGGGAGGGGCCGGCCCTCTCTATGGCGCGCCCTAGGGGAGTCCTACTCCCACCGGGAGTAGGATTTCCCTTTTCCTAGTAGAACTAGGAGCCCTTCCAAGTAGTAGGACTAGGAGGGAAGGAAGGGAAGGGAAAAGGAGAAGGAAGGAAGGGGGTGCCCCCCTTCCCTAGTCCAATTCGGACCAGACCAAGGGGAGGGGTGCGGCCACCCTTGAGGCCCTTTTCCTTCTTTCCCGTATGGCCCAATAAGGCCCAATACGTATTCCCGTAACTCTCCGGTACTCTGAAAAATACCCGAATCACTCAGAACCTTTCCGATGTCCGAATATAGTCATCCAATATATCGATCTTTACATCTTGACCATTTCGAGACTCCTCGTCATGTCCCCGATCTCATCCGGGACTCCGAACTCCTTCGGTACGTCAAAACTCATAAACTCATAATATAACTGTCATCAAAACCTTAAGCGTGCGGACCCTACGGGTTCGAGAACAATGTAGACATGACCGAGACACGTCTCCGGTCAATAACCAATAGCGTAACCTAGATGCTCATATTGGCTCCCACATATTCTACGAAGATCTTTATCGGTCAGACCGCATAACAACATATGTTGTTCCCTTTGTCATGGTATGTTACTTGCTCGAGATTCGATCGTAGGTATCTCAATACCTAGTTCAATCTCGTTATCGGCAAGTCTCTTTACTCGTTCCGTAATACATCATCTCGCAACTAACTCATTAGTTGCAATGCTTGCAAGGCTTTAGGTGATGTGCATTACCGAGAGGGCCCAGAGATACCTCTCCGACAATCGGAGTGACCAATCCTAATCTCGAAATACGCCAACCCAACATGTACCTACGGAGACACCTGTAGAGCACCTTTATAATCACCGAGTTACTTTGTGACGTTTGGTGGCACACAAAGTGTTCCTCTGGTAAACGGGAGTTGCATAATCTCATAGTCATAGGAAAATGTATAAGTCATGAAGAAAGCAATAGCAACAAATTAAACGATCAAGTGCTATGCTAACGGAATGGGTCAAGTAAATCACATCATTCTCCTAATGATGTGATCCCGTTAATCAAATGACAACTCATGTCTATGGTCAAGAAACATAACCATCTTTAATCAATGAGCTAGTCAAGTAGAGGCATACTAGTGACACTCTTTTTGTCTATGTATTCACACATGTATTATGTTTCCGGTTAATACAATTCTAGCATGAATAATAAACATTTATCATGATATAAGGAAATATATAATAACTTTATTATTGCCTCTAGGGCATATTTCCTTCAGTCTCCCACTTGCACTAGAGTCAATAATCTAGTTCACATCGCCATGTGATTTAACATCAATAGTTTACATCACCATGTGATTAACACCCATAGTTCACATCGACATGTGACCAACACTGAAAGTGCGTTATATCGACTAGTGGGGGGGTGAATAGGCGATTTTTATGAAAGTCTTCAAAACCTGGGAGTTATGAAGACAAACGATAGAAATAAACCTAATACCCTGCAGCAGAAGGTAGACTACACTAGGCAGGCCATAGTCAAGTATTCAATAGAGTGAAAGCACAATGACTAATAGCAGCAATGTAGTAAGGATCAGGTAGGAAGATATTGTGAAGCCAGACAGAACACGCAGTCACTCAGTGAAGACAAAAGATAGTGCAAACATACAATGACTTCACAAGGAGTAACAGTAAGTAAAGGAAAGGGAAGATGAAACCAGTGACTCGTTGAAGACAATGATTTGTTGGACCAGTTCCAGTTGCTGTGACAACCGTACGTCTCGTTAGGGCGGCTAGGTATTTAAACCTTAGGACACACAGTCCCGGACACCCAGTCCTGAACACGCAGCTCAGGACACCCAGTCCTCACCGTATTCCCCTTGAGCTAAGGTCACACAGACCTCGCCCAATCACTCTGGTAAGTCTTCAAGGTAGACTCCCAAACCTTCACAGACTTCGTTCACCGGCAATCCACAATGTCTCTTGGATGCTCAGAACGCGACGCCTAACCAGCTGGAGGATGCACAGTCCTCAAGTGTAATAAGTCTTCAGATCACACAGACAAGAAGACTTAAGTGATGCCTAATTCTCTTTGGCTCTGGGTGGTTAGGGCTTTATCCTCGCAAGGAATTCTCTCTCAAAGGCTTCGAGGTGGGTTGCTCTCAAATGACAAAAGCCGTACTCTCAATCTGAGCAGCCAACCGTTTATGGTTGTAGGGGGTGGGCTATTTATAGCCACTTGGCAACCCGACCTGATTTGTCCGAAATGACCCTGGGTCACTGAGGAACTGACACGTGTTCCAATGGTCAGATTTCAAACTCACACGGCAACTTTACTTGGGCTACAAGCAAAGCTGACTTGTCCGACTCTGGACAAGATTCGCTCTCATAGTCTTCACTCGAAGACATAGGTTTTGGTTAGGCATCACTTCAGTCATTCTGACTGGTTCTCTTGGACCCCACTTAACAGTACGGTGGTTCCTATGACTCAACACAAAAGAAAAAGAACTACGAAAGATCTAAGTCTTCGAGCTCCATAGGCTTCATGTGGTGTCTTCTCTTGTCATAGTCTTCAATGTGAATATCTTCATATTCCACCTTTGACTTCAATGTCTTCATACATTTTTAGGGGTCATCTCTGGTAGGAAAACCGAATCAATGAGGGACTTCTACCTGTGTTATCCTGCAATTCTCACAAACACATTAGCCCCTCAACTAGGTTTGTCGTCAATACTCCAAAACCAACTAGGGGTGGCACTAGATGCACTTACAATCTCTCCCTTTTTGGTGATTGATGACAAACTAGTTGAAGTTTTCAACGGGGAATATAATTTGTGAAATTGTAAAGGATAAGGAATTGTCTTCATAAGTTGCACGGGCTTCCCCTGAAGATGTGCATATAAGTAGTTTGCTTTTGGAATGCAAATGCACATGGCAGGTTGTACTTGTGGAGATCCACTTCAACTTATGACGACAATCGACTATGCATGTGAAAGTATATGAAGATAATGACATGCATAATGGAAAATGGGCGTCTGTAGAATGATCTAAGTGCGGAATTTATTGTCGCACATGCGGAATTTATCATCGCAAAACAAGGTGGCAGATAAGTAGCAGACAACCATCGAGTTTAAGTGTTACAACTCAAAGAACCAAATGTAGCAAAACGAGAGTTGTAAGCACGAAGCAAAATATAAAGCACCCGCCCATATGAACCCGCTTGAAGACTATCAACCTCATATGCTTCTCCCCCTTTTGTCAGTGAGGACCAAAAAGGTTTGAAGACATAGAGCATCTACTCGTTCCCATGAGGAGTAGGTGAAGTAGCAGGGTCGTTGGTGGTGTTTGGCGGTGCTGAAGAGCTTGGTGCAGAGTTGAAGTGTGCTGAAGGAGGTGGCGGTGAAGTAGCATTGTCTTCATCTTCGATAACTCTGGCAGTCGCTGTTGCAGCAGATGAAGAGAACTCAGAGTCTTCAAGGGATGGAGTTCCTAGCAGCACAGCTCTTCGCGGAGGTGTGGAGTCAAACTTGAATCGCTCAGTGAAGCCATTCGCTTGAAGATCATCTTCAGAACACATCATAGTTAGCCCTTTCCAGGTGCGGCGACAGGTTTCATGGGCAACGAAAGCATTCTTGGTGGCAAGATTGCGAATGCGATTAACATCCACCAAGAGGCTTTTCATCTGACGCTTCAGCCAGTCATGATGCCTATTCTGTTTCTGATGAAGAGCCACAAGAAGCTCTCGGTCATTGAGAACACGAGTGCGCTTCTTGGGTCTTGGAGCAGTTGTACTATCAGTGGCTTCAGTGGAAGCATGGTGTGGTGCACGTGTAGTGCCAGCCAAAGGATACACCCGAGTGACTGCTTCAACTCCTTCAATGTTCTGTGAGAAACTCTGATGCTCTGCATTCTGAAGACTTACAGGTTCCTTTGCAGGCTCAGGATAGATGGCTTC
This sequence comes from Triticum dicoccoides, assembly GCF_002162155.2. Classification (NCBI taxonomy): domain Eukaryota; kingdom Viridiplantae; phylum Streptophyta; class Magnoliopsida; order Poales; family Poaceae; genus Triticum; species Triticum dicoccoides. The sequence continues at coordinate 473,003,743 of NC_041384.1, forward strand.
AGTAGAGATATCCACATCAGGAAGAAAAATCCTATGATTGCGAGCAGATGGCTGATATGAGATATTGGAGTGAAGTTTAATTAGCCGCATTACCCATGGGGCGTAGAACTTCAAGCCAAACAGATCAGAGCCTGATGCAGCAAGTTGGCGGATGAATAAGTCATGTGCATTGAAGCATTTTCCATGAAGAATATAGAAGACTAAAGTCTTCATTGCACCCTCAAGCTTGGCATTTGGAGAGTACCCTTTGATGGGCCAAAGAGTTTGCCTGATGATGTGATAGATCGTTCTTGGCAGATACTCAAGGTCTTCAACGAAGAACTCCGTGGGATAAGCAGCATCTTGGGGCAATGGCTTCATCATGCTGAGCATCTGACTCATATCAGGTTCCGGCCTCTTAAAGATGCTCTCAATAGCTTCACTATGCAGCTGACAGCCATGCTCGTAGAGATCGCCCGGAGTGGGCAAACCAGTGAGCTCAATGATGTCAAATGCATTGGCTTCGTGATGAACGTTTCCGGTCATCCACTCCAGGACCCAAGTCTTCGGATCTCTGCTGTACCCTCTGATGTGAAGTGTGGCATAGAATTGGAGCAGTAGCTCTTCATTCCAATGCTCTTGGTTAGTAATGAATGGCAGCAGTCCAACTTCATTGAAGCAATCCAAAGCTTCTTCCCGACAGGGCAGACCAGCTATAGCTTCAATGTCAAGGTGCTTGTGTGGGAAGATGCGACCTTGGTTGTAAAGAATGCATGAGTAATAGCTTCGCTGAGGATAGCTCCAGAACCGATCATATGATATCCTTTCCCTTGAGTAGGGGTTCCTGGAGCTATCGAAGAATGTGTTGTCTGCCCTGAAGCCATTGATATTGAAGGAGCCAGGTGTTGATGCAGGACCTGGGAACCTTGGCAATCTTGGGATTGGCTTCTGTACCTGAGGCCTATGCTCAACATGATAGTCGAACTGGGGACCGACAGCAGACTCAGGAACAGAAGTGGTGGGATCAGTGGCTTTTGCTGTCTTCTGATGCTTTTGTTGGGGAGGGCTCCACATTAGCTTCATTGGTGGTTGTGGCAGCCTCAAGATTTTCATCCTCCACTTGACGAGCTGGAGGGTCGGTCACAAGCACGTTCTCCTTGAGAACTGCTTCTTGGTGGGACAGGGGAGTGGCAACTTGTGGGACTTCTTCCGCGGCTGATGCAGCCAGATTGTCTTCAGTAGAGACTTGAGGCCTTGGACCTTTGCGAAGCCTGCGCAACGCGGGCGACGCCTGTGGAGTTGGAGTGGGCTGGGCCTCATAGTCTTCTTCCTCTTGTGGGCGATCCGCCCATGAAGCATCCTGTGCAATTGGCGTCAGTGGATGACCAATGCTGATGAGTTCGCTGTTTTGAGGAAGGACTGCACCATCTTCTACATGGCCATGGTAACCAATGTCTTCAGCAGCGATGGGGTCAGCTGCTGGAAAGTCTTCAGCTTCATGAGCCTCTGTGGAAGCAGGCTCATGGATTGTCAGTTGGCGTTCAGCTTCAGGATAGACCATAGAAATAGGTTCAACTATCAAAGGCTCTGTGGGAGCAGCCTGATCTTTCTTGGTCTTCCTCTTCTTCTTGGAGGGGGCAGTAGGAGAGGCTTTAGGAAGTTTCCTTTTCTTGGCTTCAACCTCAGCAGTCCTTGTCTTCTTGTGCTCTCAAGCGGTTGACCGGCTTTTTGGCTTCGAGCCAGTCAGTCTAGTTGGGAAGACAATCGGAACTGGTTCCTGCCTAGGTGCGTCGGGGTCAGCCGTAGCAGGCTTCTTCTTCTTCTTTGCGGCCATCCTGGGGTCGATGCCAGGACGCCCAAGGGCCTTGCGCTTCTCAGCCTCATTATAGGCTTGCACACATCTGTCATCCAGAGTCTTCATGCGCTCACGCGAACCCTGAGCTTCTGCATGTTTCTTCACAATGGCTTCCTTGAGCTCGTGCATCATACTCTTGAAGTTCTTCACTTCTTGCATGCTGAGCTTGGCCATATGCTTCTTGAACTGAGCCTTTTCATAGTCAATCTTTTGCTTCAGTTCAACAATGCGCTGGGCGATAGCTAGCTCTGAAGCAATGGCACCTTGGAAGGCGACACTGAGGCCAATGGGTAGCTGCAGATCTTCAAAGCTGATGTTTGGCGTGTCAAACCACTCATCAATGAAGTTGTGGATGATTGTCACATCAAAGAGAGGCAGATCATTGAAGATTTCTCCTTCTTCTTTGCTCTTGATGAGTTGCTCAAGAGCGTCATCTGCAAGATCTTCATCACTTGACAGATCAATGTCATCATTGCGCAGAATGGTAGCAGCTGTTAGCTCTTGGCCTCTGTGTGGCAGAGGCATCTTGACCTTCTGGGGCTTGGAGATGCGAGATAAATCTTCGGACTGCACACTGTCTTCAGGAGGTGCAGTTGCCAGTGGCTTCGCTTGTGCTATTTTTGGTGAAGGGGCAGGCTTTGAAGCTTTAGGCTTCTTCAACTGCTTTGGCTTCGGCACTGCAGGCGCTTCTTCTGATTCAGCGTCAGCTGCAGGCTCATTCACTGCAGTCCCTTGAACTAAGATACGGGTGATGAGGCCTTTGAGGTTGTAAAAAGGGCCGATGACATTTGGTTCTGCATCTCGTGTGCCATCTGCCCTTGGTGCTGAGGGACCAGGGTTGAAGTCCAACCCCAAAGTCTTCTTGTTCTGCTTCGCTGAGTTCTGGGCAAATTGGAAATTGCGCTTGAACAGATTGTCGTCACGACACCATAGTAGTGACGATGGGTGTGCATCAGCAGGCTGTGGCCCACGGACCATGCATGGATAGAAGCCTTGTTCAATGGCTTCATCTCTGGACCTGGGTAGAAGATTCTTGTATAGGATGTCTCCCCACGGTCTCTTGATGGCGTTTTTCTCAGCATATTCCTGGGTTACAAATCGGTATTTGAACCATTGTTCTGCCCAATATCTTCGAATCCATTGGATTCGGGTCTTGCGCTGATTGTAATCCTCTTCAGGATCTGTCTTGTATAGTTCTAAGAGGTCATCTGGCAGATCTCTGGATGTTTCTCCATGACGCTTTCTGCCACCCTTCCTTGCTGATTTCTCTGAAGCCATAAACTTTAACTTGAAAGGCTTCAACACGCTCAAAGGCTTCAAAGGTTTTCGCTTGCTGGACCAACAGGAATTGGCTTCGGGAGAATTTATGTGATGCCGTAAGAATTCTGCAAATGAATGCAGACTATGAGAACCAAAGGATTCTCCCAAGGACATGTACCTGTGACAGCATTAAGGTGCGAGGGAAGGGGAAGAGGTCATATGCATTCTCAGAAGATTTTGAAGATAAATCAGTTTAGAAGACATTGACCTCATCGTGCGAAGACATTCACTCATAGATAAGGAGTTGGTTCCAGATTTGTACGAATCCACAGATCAGTACAAGTGAGGAATCTAACTACTTTGTGAAGCACAAGTGAATATACTAGGCATGTTATGAGATGCAGTATGAGAGAGATCTAACTTGTGTGAATAGAAACTACTTTTGGTAGAAAGTGACAAATCCATAGGATCAACGGTGTTGTAAAAGGAAGTTTTATTTACCACACTAAGAACTGCTAGACGAAGTGGAAGATGAGGCCGAGCAGTTCGATCTTCTGTGCCCTAACTTGGCGACGGAGGACACCTACGGAGACGGCGGAGAGGACGATGTCCGTGGTCGGCGTGAAGACGGCGTCGGAGAGGTTGCGGCAGCGAAGCGCTTCGTCGCCGACGTCGTCGAGGGCTAGCGGTGGCGCTAGGGTTCATGCGAGAGTGGAAGAAGAGATAATGACCGCTGTGAAGTGTGTATTTATAGGTACATGGGCGTCACTGCGCTATTACACAGGTGCCCCTGGCAATTCGCATCTGAGAAACACGTGGCCATTATGCGGAATTTTGGGTTTGTTCCACGTCCCACACACGCCTTGATTGTCGGGTGGTCGTTCCTACTTCTCCGGGTTTCATGTGGAGGAATGAGCATTGAAAACGGACTTAATGGTTGTCTCTGTATCTTCTGCTGACAAGGACGCAGAGAAGACATTCGACAATTTCAATAGAATGCATATGATTTGGAGAGATAGAATTTGAGATAGAAAGCATAGAGAGGTCAGGGTCCGATCACATTCACTTAGTTCAAAAGATTCAACAAGAAGACATAGCTATAAGTGAATGTTGTAGAGGACAGAACACTAGTATTTATATATATGTCAACATAGTGAAGATAATCATGAATATATGTTGAGATCGAAGCCAGACCAAATGTGAAGACATTGCAAGGTAACGCCATGAGTGAAACACTTCAAAATAGAACGTTTGGTGGTGGCGTTACCCACCGTATAGGAAGTATTAGACCCAGACACGGCGCACAGTTATCATGGCGCTCTAAAGTCAAATTCCACATTAATGTATTCACACTTAGAATGTATGTCTTCATTGATTGAAGATATACTTTACTTCATGTGTTGCACATCTAAGTCATCAATATGCATAAGGGTTAGGATGTGTGCCTGATCACAGGACATTTGAGGATTCCAGGATATTTAGCTCACACCGTAACTTGCAAAATCTCTTCTCATCCAAGGGCTTGGTGAAGATATCAGCCAATTGCTCTTCAGTGTTGACGTGTATGATATCAATGTCTTCCTTCACAACATGATCTCTGAGAAAGTGATGACAAATTTCAATGTGCTTTGTCTTCGAGTGCTGAACTGGATTGTTGGCAATCTTGATAGGGCTTTCGTTGTCGCAGTAAAGTGGCACTTGCTTCAGTTGAATGCCATAGTCCTTGAGTGTTTGCTTCATCCACAGAAGCTGAGCACAGCAAGATCCAGCAGCAATGTATTCAGATTCAGCAGTGGAGAGAGATACACATTTCTGCTTCTTTGAAGACCAACATACAAGTGATCGTCCCATAAAGTGACATGTGCCTGATGTAGACTTGCGATCAACTTTGTCACCAGCATAATCAGCATCCGAGAATCCAACCAGATCAAACTCTGAGCCCTTTGGATACCATAATCCTAGTGTTGGGCTGTGAGCCAAATATCGAAGAATTCACTTCACAGCTAAGTGATGTGACTCCTTTGGTGCCGCTTGAAATCGAGCGCACATGCAAACACTAAGCATAATATTTGGCCTAGATGCACATAGATAAAGTAAAGAACCAATCATGGAGCGGTATACCTTTTGATCGAACTCTTTACCATTGTCGTCGGGACCCAGATGATGTTTTGCTGGCATCGGTGTTGTGAAGCCTTTGCAGTCTTGCATACCAAATCTCTTCAGGCAATCTTTGAGATACTTCTCTTGAGATATGAAGATGCCGTTGCATTGTTGTCGTATTTGAAGATAAGGAAGAACTTCAGCTCCCCCATCATGGACATCTGATATTGCTCTTGCATCATATATCCAAACTCTTCACTGTACTTCTGATCGGTGCAGCCGAAGATAATGTCATCCACATATATTTGGCACACAAACAGTTCACCATCATATGTCTTCGTGAAGAGAGTGGGGTCTAGGGAACCAGGTATGAAGCCTTTGCTCTTCAGGAAGTATTTGAGTGTGTCATACCAGGCCCGAGGGGCTTGTTTGAGGCCATACAGTGCCTTGTTGAGCTTGTATACCATGTTAGGATGTTTTGGATCTTCAAAGCCAGGCGGTTGTGCAATATACACTTCTTCTTCAATCTTGCCATTGAGAAAAGCACTATTCACATCCATTTGATATAGAAGTATGTTATGATGATTTGCATAGGCCAGCAGTATGCGTATGGCTTCAAGTCTAGCCACAGGAGCAAATGTTTCATCGAAGTCAACGCCTTCCACTTGAGTATATCCTTGAGCAACGAGACGAGCTTTGTTTCTGACAACTTGACCATGCTGATCTTGCTTGTTGAGATATATCCATTTGGTGCCTATTATATTGTGCTTCCGTGGATCAGGACACTTAACCAGTTCCTATACATTATTCATCTCAAACTGTTGAAGCTCTTCTTGCATGGCTTGAATCCATTCAGGTTCCATGAAGGCTTCTTCAACTTTCTTGGGTTCTGTTATTGAGACGAATGTGAAGTGCCCACAGAAATTTGCTAGCTGAGTTGCCCTTGAACAAGTGAGTGGACCGGGTGCATTGATGCTATCAATTATTCTTTCAATCTGCACTTCATTGGCAACGCGAGGATGTACAGGGCTAAGATTTTGCTCTTGCTGATCAGTGTCGTTGTTAGAAGGAATGTCTTCAGACTGAGCATTGTCTTCATGTTGATCAGGTGCTGAGATGATAAGTTCTTCTTCAGGATGAGCTTCATAAGGTATAATTTCTCCAGTTCCCATTAGCTTGATTGATTCACTGGATGGAACTTCATCTAGCACATTTGGCAGTTGCTCTCTTTGTGAACCGTTGGTTTCATCGAACCACACATCCACTGTTTCAACCACTTTGTAATGAAAGAGATTGAAGAATCTGTAGGAGTGCGAATCCTTTCCATATCCAAGCATAAAAACCCTCATGTGCTTTTGGTGCAAACTTTGAGGTGTGATGTGGGTCCTTGATCCAGCACCTTGCGCCAAATACTCTGAAGTAACTGACATTTGGCTTCTTGCCAGTAAGGAGCTCATAAGATGTTTTGTTCAGAAGCTTGTGAAGATAAACACGATTGATTGTATGGCATGCAGTGTCAATGGCTTCAGGCCAGAATTTTCTTGGGGTCTTGTATTCATCTAGCATCGTTCTGGCCATCTCAATGAGTGTTCTGTTCTTGCGTTCGACGACACCATTCTGCTGTGGCGTGTACGGGCTGAGAATTCATGTGTGATGCCCAAGGTATCAAGATATGTGTCAAGGTCAGTGTTCTTGAATTCAGTGCCATTGTCACTTCTGATGTGCTTTATCTTGGCGCCATAATTGTTCATAGCTCGATTGGGGAAGCGTCTGAAGACATCCTGCACTTCAGTCTTGTAGAGGATTATGTGCACCCAAGTATATCTAGAATAATCATCAACAATGACAAAGCCATAGAGACAAGCAGTAGTAGTAAGAGTTGAGTAATGAGTGGGACCGAAAAGATCCATGTGAAGCAGTTCGAAGGGTCGAGTAGTGGTCATGATTGTCTTCGAGGGATGTTTGGCCCTCGTCATCTTCCCTGCTTCACAGGCACCGCATAAGTGATCTTTCTTGAACTTGACACCCTCGATGCCTATGACATGCTTCTTCTTTGCCAGGGTGTGGAGGTTCCTCATGCCAGCATGCCCAAGCCTCCGATGCCAGAGCCAGCATTCTGAAGCTTTTGCTAGAAGACATACGGCAAGTTGTGGTCCGCTGAGAAATCTACCACGTACAAGTCATCTTTTCGATACCCTTCAAATACTAGAGACTTGTCAGATTCCATTAGTACAAGGCAACGATATTTTCCAAATATTACGATCATGTTCACATCGCAAAGCATTGAGACATACATTAAGTTGAAGCCAAGGGATTCAACAAGCATGACTTTATCCATGTGTTGATCCCTTGAGATTGGAACTCTACCTAGACCCAATACCTTACTTTTACCAGTGTCAGCAAATGTGATGTGGCTCTTGTCGGATGGACGTAAGGTTGAGTCCATAAGAAGGCTTCTTTTGCCAGTCATGTGATTTGTACACCCACTATCAATAATCCATTCTGAAGACACTGGTGTCGTACCCTACAGTGCAGTTAGGGGGATGGGCTTCACCAAGAGCATTGTGAAGCAAAAACATTTGACGAACCAATGGGTTATGAAAGCTTAGATCCAGATTAGGACTAATAGGGAGAGTAGCAAGTGATTCAGGAACGAAGTACATAATAAAACCATTCGGACATTTGATCTTGCGCCCTACAAGATGTTTAAGGTCTCCAGCAATAGCGTCAGACGATTTTGGTTTTCTGCTGGAGACCTTTCCCTGCAAAAGAGAGTTAAGCTTTCTTAGCCACCCACATCTTCAAGGGTGGCTTAGAAGCAATAAGTCTAAGTGCAGCATCTGAGAATTTTGGCTTTGAAGCCCTAGCAAATAGTCTTGCAGGCGGACAATAGTACTCATAAGAATAAGTAGAATAGTTCTTGGTCTTATGAACATGGCGGTTAGATGAACCGCTCTCATATTCATATGCCTGAGTATGGTTTCCCTGCAAAACATTTGCGTTAGTGCGACTCAGGTGAGTCCTCTGTCTGTATGAAGCCTTTGGACCGTATGAAGCCTTTGGTCTGAGGTTTGTCTTCTTCATGTGAGGTGTCATGATGACATTCACAGGAAGATTTTCCAGACACCTTTTCGGAACCCAGATCTTCTTCATAGGCGGTCCATTCCTGCAGTTAGTACCAATGTACCTGGCAAACACTTCACCATTCTGATTCTTAAACAGTATATAGTTTGCATCAAAGGATTCATCAATGATAATGGGGTTAGCACACGTGAAGCCAGATAGATTGGATGGATCTGCTGAAGGTTCCTTTGCAGCAACCCACATGGTTTTGGGGTACTGCTCAGGTTTCCAGTACGAGCCATCAGCATTCATCCTTACGAACCCAACACCCTCTTTCCTCGGGTTTCGGTTCAGAATCTGCTTTTTGAGGACATCACATAGTGTCTGATGCCCTTTAAGACTTTTGTACATCCCTGTTTCAAGCAATGTCTTCAACCTAGCATTCTCATCAGCAATAGCAGTGGTATCCTCAGCAGAGGGGTTAGTTACCACATCAACAGTTGAAGATATTGCAATAGTAGTAGTAGTAGAACATTCAGCAACAGAAGTAGCATTGTCACGCTCAATGCATTTAAGACATGGTGGTTCAAATCCTTCCTGAGCGGAACTGATATGTTTGGCGCGAAGTGACTCGTTTTCCTTTTGAAGATCTTCATGAGCTGCTCTCAATTTCTCAAGATCTTGCTTCCTTTGAAGATAATCATAGGAAAGCTTTTCATGAGTTGTTGAGAGAGTTTCATGACGACTTTCAAGTTCCTGATACTTAACGTGAAGATTTTTTATGTCTTCAATTAAGGATTCAGATCGAGTCATTTCAGCACCTAACAGATCATCGCTTCTGTCTAACAGTTTTTGAATATGTTCCATAGCTTTCTGTTGTTCAGTTGCAATTTTAGCAAGTGTTTTGTAGCTGGGTTTTGAACCACAATCAGAGTCATCGTCACTAGATGTTTGATAGTAAGTAGTGCGTGTGTTTACCTTGGCACCGCGTGCATGAAGCAGTAGGTAGAAGCGGAGTAGTCCTTGTCATTTGCATCGGTGTCGGTGATGAAGTCATTGTCTTCAGTGTTGAAGATGGACTTCGCAACGTATGCTATAGCCAGACTTGCGACGCCTGAATTGGACTCCTCCTCAGACTCCACCTCCGCCTCCTCAGAAGCAGACTCCTCCTCTGAATCCATTTCCTTGCCAACAAATGCACTTGCCTTGCTAGATGAGCTCTTCTTGTGTGATGAAGACTTTGAGGAAGACTTGGAAGAAGACTTTGAGTATTTCTTCTTCTTCTTGTCGTCAGAGTCATATTCCTTGCTCTTCTTCTTCTTCTTGTTCTCATGGTCCCACTGTGGACACTCAGAGATGAAGTGGCCAAGTTTCTTGCACTTGTGACATGTTTTCTTCTTGTAGTCATGAGCAGAAGCTTCATCATTCCTTGAGCTTGATCGGGAAGACTTTTTGAAGCCTTTCTTCTTGGTGAATTTTTGGAACTTCTTGACAAGCATAGCAAGTTCCCTTCCAATGTCTTCAGGATCATCAGAACTGCTATCAGATTCTTCTTCATATGAGGAGACAACTTTTGCCTTCAAGGCACGAGTTCGCCCATAGTTTGGACCGTAGATATCTCTTTTCTCAGAAAGCTGAAACTCATGTGTGTTGAGCCTCTCAAGTATGTCAGACGGATCGAGTGTCTTGAAATCAGGACGTTCTTGAATCATCAGGGCTAGGATGTCGAACGAACTATCAAGTGATCTCAGTAGTGTCTTGACGACTTCATGTTTGGTGATCTCAGTAGCGCCGAGGGCTTGAAGCTCATTTGTGATGTCAGTGAGTCGGTCAAATGTGTGCTGGACATTCTCATTGTCATTTCGCTTGAAGCGGTTGAAGAGGTTGCGAAGGACACTGATTCTCTGATCTCTCTGGGTTGAGATGCCTTCATTGACCTTGGAGAGCCAGTCCCAGACCAGCTTAGATGTCTTCAAAGCACTCACATGGCCATATTGTCCTTTGGTCAGATGACCACATATGATATTCTTGGCAGTAGAGTCCAGTTGAACGAATTTCTTGACATCAGAAGCAGTGACACCTTCTCCAGCCTTGGGAACGCCGTTCTCGATGACATACCATAGGTCGACGTCAATGGCTTCAAGATGCATGCGCATCTTATTCTTCCAGTAGGGATATTCAGTTCCATCGAAGATGGGGCACACAACGGAGACTTTAATTATCCCTGCAGTCGACATAGCTAAAACTCCAGGTGGTTAAACCGAATCACACAGAACAAGGGAGCACCTAGCTCTGATACCAATTGAAAGTGCATTATATCGACTAAAGGAGGGGGTGAATAGGCGATTTTTATGAAAGTCTTCAAAACGTGGGAGTTATGAAGACAAACGATAGAAATAAACCTAATACCCTGCAGTGGAAGGTAGACTACACTAGGCAGGCCATAGTCAAGTATTCAATAGAGTGAAAGCACAATGACTAATAGCAGCAATGTAGAAAGGATCAGGTAGGAAGATATTGTGAAGCCAGACAGAACACGCAGTCACTCAGTGAAGACAAAAGATAGTGCAAACATACAATGACTTCACAAGGAGTAACAGTAAGTAAAGGGAAGGGAAGATGAAACCAGTGACTCGTTGAAGACAATGATTTGTTGGACCAGTTCTAGTTGCTGTGACAACTGTACGTCTGGTTAGAGCGGCTAGGTATTTAAACCTTAGGACACACAGTCCCGGACACCCAGTCCTGAACACGCAGCTCAGGACACCCAGTCCTCACCGTATTCCCCTTGATCTAAGGTCACACAGACCTCGCCCAATCACTCTGGTAAGTCTTCAAGGTAGACTCCCAAACCTTCACAGACTTCGTTCACCGGCAATCCACAATGTCTCTTGGATGCTCAGAACGCGATGCCTAACCGGCTAGAGGATGCACAGTCCTCAAGTGTAATAAGTCTTCAGATCACACAGACAAGAAGACTTAAGTGATGCCTAATTCTCTTTGGCTCTGGGTGGTTAGGGCTTTATCCTCGCAAGGAATTCTCTCTCAAAGGCTTCGAGGTGGGTTGCTCTCAAACGACAAAAGCCGTACTCTCAATCTGAGCAGCCAACCGTTTATGGTTGTAGGGGGTGGGCTATTTATAGCCACTTGGCAACCCGACCTGATTTGTCCGAAATGACCCTGGGTCACTAAGGAACTGACACGTGTTCCAACGGTCAGATTTCAAACTCACATAGCAACTTTACTTGGGCTACAAGCAAAGCTGACTTGTCCGACTCTGGACAAGATTCGCTCTCATAGTCTTCACTCGAAGACATAGGTTTTGGTTAGGCATCACTTCAGTCATTCTGACTGGTTCTCTTGGACCCCACTTAACAGTACGGTGGTTCCTATGACTCAACACAAAAGAAAAAGAACTACGAAAGATCTAAGTCTTCGAGCTCCATAGGCTTCATGTGGTGTCTTCTCTGGTCATAGTCTTCAATGTGAATATCTTCATATACCACCTTTGACTTCAATGTCTTCATACATTTTTAGGGGTCATCTCTGGTAGGAAAACCGAATCAATGAGGGACTTCTACCTGTGTTATCCTGCAATTCTCACAAACACATTAGTCCCTCAACTAGGTTTGTCGTCAATACTCCAAAACCAACTAGGGATGGCACTAGATGCACTTACAAACACCCAAAGGGTTTACTAGAGTCAATAATCTAGTTCACATCGCTATATGATTAACACCCAAAGAGTACTGAGGTGTGATCATGTTTTGCTTGTGAGAGAATTTTAGTCAACGGGTCTGCCACATTCAGATCCGTAAGTATTTTGCAAATTTCTATGTCAACAATGCTTTGCACAAAGCTACTCTAGCTAATTGCTCCCACTTTCAATATGTATCTAGATCGAGATTTAGAGTGATCTGGATCAGTGTCAAAATTTGCATCGACGTAACCCTTTACGACGAACCTTTTGTCACTTCCATAATCGAGAAACATATCCTTATTCCACTAAGGATAATTTTGACCAATGTCCAGTGATCTACTCCTAGATCACTATTGTACTCCTTTGCCAAACTCAGGACAGGGTATACAATAAGTCTAGTACACAGCATGGCATACTTTATAGAACCTATGGCTGAGGCATAGGGAATGACTTTCACTCTCTCTCTATCTTCTGCCGTGGTCGGGTTTTGAGTCTTACTCAACTTTACACCTTGTAACACAGGCAAGAACTTCTTCTTTGACTGTTCTATTTTGAACTACTTCAAAATCTTGTCAAGGTATGTACTCATTGAAAAAACTTATCAAGCATCTTGATCTATCTCTATAGATCTTGATGCTCAATACGTAAGCAGCTTCACCGAGGTCTTTCTTTGAAAAACTCCTTTCAAATATTCCTTTATGCTTTGCAGAATAATTCTACATTATCTCCGATCAACAATGTGTCTTTCACATATACTTACCAGAAATGATGTAGTGCTCCCACTCACTTTCTTGTAAATACAGGATTCACCGCAAGTCTGTATAAAACTATATGCTTGATCAACTTATCAAAGCGTATATTCCAACTCTGAGATGCTTGCACCAGTCCATAGATGGATCACTGGAGCTTGCATATTTTGTTAGTACCTTTAGGATTGACAAAACCTTCTGGTTGCATCATATACAACTCTTTTTTAATAAATCAATTAAGGAATGCAATTTTGTTTATTCATTTGCTAGATTTCATAAAATGCGGCATTTGCTAACATGATTCGGACAGACTTAAGCATAGATATGAGTGAGAAACTCTCATCATAGTCAACACCTTGAACTTGTCAAAAACCTTTTTGCGACAATTCTAGCTTTGTAGATAGTAACACTACTATCAGCATCCGTCTTCCTCTTGAAGATCCATTTAATATCAATGGCTCACCAATCATTGGGCAAGTCAATCAAAGTCCATACTTTGTTCTCATACATGGATCTCATCTCAGATTTCATGGCCTCAAGCCATTTCGCGGAATCTGGGCTCATCATCGCTTCCTCATAGTTCGTAGGCTCATCATGGTCAAGTAACTTGACCTCCAGAACAAGATTACTTTACCACTCTGGTGCGGATCTCACTCTGGTTTACCTACGAGGTTCGGTAGTAACTTGATCTGAAGTTACATGATCATCATCATTAGCTTCCTCACTAATCGGTGTAGTAGTCACAGGAACAGATTTCTGTGATGAACTACTTTCCAATAAGGGAGCAGGTACAGTTACCTCATCAAGTTCTACTTTCCTCCCACTCACTTCTTTCGAGAGAAACTCCTTTTCTAGAAAGGATCAATTCAAAGCAACGAATATATTGTCTTCGGATCTGTGATAGAAGGTGTACCCAACATTTTCTTTTGGGTATCCTATGAAGACACACTTCTCCGATTTGGGTTAGAGCTTATCAGGTTGAAACTTTTTCACATAAGCATTGCAACCTCAAACTTTATGGAACGACAGCTCAGGTTTCTTACCAAACCATAGTTAATATGGTGTCGTCTCAACGGATTTAGATGGTGCCCTATTTAACGTGAATGCAGCTGTCTCTAATGCATAACCCCAAAATGATAACGGTAAATTAGTAAGAGACATCATAGATCTCACCATATATAATAAAGTATGATTACGACGTACGGACACACCATTACGCTGTGGTGTTCCGGGTGGCGTGAGTTGCGAAACTATTCCGCATTGTTTCAAATGTAGACCAAACTCATAACTCAAATATTCTCCTCCACGATCAGATCGTAGAAACTTTATTTTCTTGTTACGATGATTTTCAACTTCACTCTGAAATTCTTTAAACTTTTCAAATGTTTCAGACTTATGTTTCATTAAGTAGATATACCCATATCTGCTTAAATCATCTGTGAAGGTGAGAAAATAATGATATCCGCCACGAGCCTCAACATTCATTGGACCACATACATCTGTATGTATGATTTCCAACAAATCCGTTGCTCTCTCCATAGTATCGGAGAACGGCGTTTTAGTCATCTTACCCATGAGGCACGGTTCGCAAGTACCAAGTGATTCATAATCAAGTGGTTCCAAAAGCCCATTAGTATGGAGTTTCTTCATGCGCTTTATACCGATATGACCTAAACGGCAGTGCCACAAATAAGTTGCACTATCATTATCAACTCTGCATCTTTTGGCTTCAACATTATGAATATGTGTATCACTACTATCGAGATTCAATAAGAATAGACCATTCTTCAAGGGTGCATGACCATAAAAGATATTACTCATATAAATAGAATAACCATTATTCTCTGATTTAAATGAATAATCGTCTCGCATCAAACAAGATCCAGATATAATGTTCATGCTCAACGCTGGCACCAAATAACAATTATTTAGGTCTAATACTAATCCCGAAGGTAGATGTAGAGGTAGCGTGCCTACCGCGATCACGTCGACTTTGGAACCATTTCCCACATGCATCGTCACCTCATCCTTAGCCAATCTTCGCATGATCCGTAGCCCCTGTTTCGAGTTGCAAATGTTAGCAACAGAACCAGTATCAAATACCCAGGTGCTACTGCGAGCATTAGTAAGGTACGCATCAATAACATGTATATCACATATACCTTTGTTCACTTTGCCATCCTTCTTATCCGCCAAATACTTGGGGTAGTTCCGCTTCTAGTGACCAGTCCCTTTGCAGTAGAAGCACTCAGTTTCAGGCTTAGGTCCAGACTTGGGGTTTTCACTTGAGTAGCAACTTGCTTGCCGTTCTTCTTGAAGTTCCCCTTTCTTCCCTTTATCCCTTTACTTGAAACTAGTGGTTTTGTTTACCATCAACACTTGATGCTTTTCTTGATTTCTACCTTCGTTGATTTCAGCATCATGAAGAGCTTGGAATCGTTTCCGTTATCCCTTGCATATTATAGTTCATCACGAAGTTCTACTAACTTGGTGATGGTGACTAGAGAATTCTGTCAATCACTATTTTATTTGGAAGATTAACTCCCACTTGATTCAAGCGATTGTAGTACCCAGACAATCTGAGCACATGCTCACTGCTTGAGCTATTCTCCTCCATCTTTTAGCTAAAGAACTTGTTGGAGACTTCATATCTCTCAACTCGGGTATTTGCTTGAAATATTAACTTCAACTCCTGGAACATCTCATATGGTCCATGACATTCAAAACGTCTTTGAAGTCCCGATTCTAAGCCGTTTAAGCATGATGCACTAAACTATCAAGTAGTCATCATATTGAGCTAGCCAAATGTTCATAACATCTGCATCTGCTCCTGCAATAGGTTTGTCACCTAGCGGTGCATCAAAGACATAATTCTTCTGTGCAGCAATGAGGATAAACCTCAGATCATGGATCCAATCCGCATCATTGCTAGTAACATCTTTCAACTTAGTTTTCTCTAGGAACATATCAAAAATAAAACAGGGGAGCTAAACGCGAGCTATTGATCTACAACATAGATATGCTAATACTACCAGGACTAAGTTCATGATAAATTAAAGTTCAATTAATCATATTACTTAAGAACTCCCACTTAGATAAACATCCCTCTAATCATCTAAGTGATCACGTGATCCAAATCAACTAAACCATGTTCGATCATCACGTGAGATGGAGTAGTATCAATGGTGAACATCAATATGTTGATCATATCTACTATATGATTCACGCTCGACCTTTCGGTCTCCGTGTTCCGAGGCCATATCTGTTATATGCTAGGCTCGTCAAGTTAAACCTGAGTATTCCGCGTGTGCAACTGTTTTGCACCCGTTGTATTTGAACGTAGAGCCTATCACACCCGATCATCACGTGGTATCTCAGCACGAAGAACTTTCGCAACGGTGCATACTCAGGGAGAACACTTATACTTTGATAATTTAGTGAGAGACCTATCTACCAAATGTTGGGGAACGTAGTAATTTCAAAAAAGTTCCTACGCACACGCAAGATCATGGTGATGCATATCAACAAGAGGGGAGAGTGTTGTCTACGTACCCTCGTAGACCAGAAGCGGAAGCGTTAGCACAACGTGGTTGATGTAGTCGTACGTCTTCACGGCCCGACCGATCAAGCACCGAAACTACGGCACCTCCGAGTTCTAGCACACGTTCAGCTCGATGACGATCCCCGGACTCCGATCCAGCAAAGTGTCGGGGAAGAGTTCCGTCAGCACGATGGTGTGGTGACGATCTTGATGTTCTACCGTCGCAGGGCTTCGCCTAAGCACCGCTACAATATTATCGAGGGTTATGGTGGAGGGGGGCACCGCACACGGCTAAGAGAACGATCACGAAGATCAACTTGTGTGTCTATGGGGTGCCCCCTGGCCATGTATATAAAGGAGTGGAGGAGGGGAGGGGCCGGCCCTCTCTATGGCGCGCCCTAGGGGAGTCCTACTCCCACCGGGAGTAGGATTCCCCTTTTCCTAGTAGAACTAGGAGCCCTTCCAAGTAGTAGGAGTAGAAGGGAAGGAAAGGGAAGGGAAAAGGAGAAGGAAGGAAGGGGGCGCCCCCCTTCCCTAGTCCAATTCGGACCAGACCAAGGGGAGGGGTGCGGCCATCCTTGAGGCCCTTTTCCTTCTTTCCCGTATGGCCCAATAAGGCCCAATACGTATTCCCGTAACTCTTCAGTACTCTAAAAAATACCCGAATCATTCAGAACATTTCCGATGTCCGAATATAGTCGTCCAATATATCGATCTTTACGTCTCGACCATTTCGAGACTCCTCGTCATGTCCCCGATCTCATCCGGGACTCCGAACTTCTTCGGTACGTCAAAACTCATAAACTCATAATATAACTGTCATCGAAACCTTAAGCGTGCAGACCCTACGGGTTCGAGAACAATGTAGACATGACCGAGACACGTCTCCGGTCAATAACCAATAGTGGAACCTGGATGCTCATATTGGCTCCCACATATTCTACGAAGATCTTTATCGGTCAGACCGCATAACAACATACGTTGTTCCCTTTGTCATCGGTATGTTACTTCCCCGAGATTCGATCGTCGGTATCTCAATACCTAGTTCAATCTCATTACCGGCAAGTCTCTTTACTCATTCCGTAATACATCATCTTGTAACTAACTCATTAGTTGCAATGCTTGCAAGGCTTTAGGTGATGTGCATTACCGAGAGGGCCCAGAGATACCTCTCCGACAATCGGAGTGACAAATCCTAATCTCGAAATACGCCAACCCAACAAGTACCTTCGAAGACACCTGTAGAGCACCTTTACAATTACCCAGTTACGTTGTGACGTTTGGTGGCACACAAAGTGTTCCTCTAGTAAACGGGAGTTGCATAATCTCATAGTCATAGGAACATGTACAAGTCATGAAGAAAGCAATAGCAACAAATTAAACGATCAAGTGCTATGCTAACGGAATGGGTCAAGTTAATCACATCATTCTCCTAATGATGTGATCCCGTTAATCAAATGACAACTCATGTCTATGGTTAGGAAACATAACCATCTTTAATCAACGAGCTAGTCAAGTAGAGGCATACTAGTGACACTATGTTTGTCTATGTATTCACACATGTATTATGTTTCTGGTTAATACAATTCTAGCATGAATAATAAACATTTATCATGATATAAGGAAATATATAATAACTTTATTATTGCCTCTAGGGCATATTTCCTTCACCAAATCCCGGTAGTTATTGAATGTTGCCACCATAAACTACATACTCATCTCATCATTCAACCATTCCATAAACTTCTCCTGCTTCGCGGCATCTGTGGCCACATCATCTGGGACATAGCAGGCTAACCTACTAAACTCATCCAGGTACTGCCCCACAGTACGATTTCCCTGGCGTAAGTTGTGAAACTCACGCTTCTTCATGCTCATAGCTCCAGTTGAGACATGTGCGGTACGAAAAGCTTGTTGGAACTGATCCCAAATGACATTGGTTATGGGAAAAGTGGGTGTGTAATTTTCCCACCATGAGGCTGCTGGTCCATCCAACTGATGTGCGGCAAAGCGCACCTTCTCAGCATCTGTGCAACCTGTGGTGGTCAACTCCCTTCCAATCCCGCGGAGCCAGTCATCAGCAACAATCGGCTCGGTGCTACAGAAAAACACCGGTGGATTCAACCTCAAGAAATGGGATAAGTTGTCAACTGGTGGTGGCGGTGGGTTGTTGTTGTTATTGTTGTTGTTGTTGTTGTTGTTGTTGTTGTTGTTGTTGTTGTTGTTGCTGCCTTGATTCTGGACTAGTAGCTGCATCAAGGCATTCTGCTGTTGGATCAGCTGAGTGAGCTCCGGTGGGAAGACAAATCCGGGGTCACGTCTCGGAGGCATCTGATGGGTTTAGAGGGGAGATATTAGAATAGAGTGAGGTCTAGAGAGAAAGCACTACCCATATGCACATGAGACAAACACAAACATATCACACCACTCAATTCAAACAAGGGCATACAACGACTTAACTACCGTTACAAAGTGCTCGAACTACTACTATATACATGGGGGAATACTACTGATAATATGGTGGTCATCTAGGAATTTTGATCGGAAGAAGATTCCATGATATCCGCTCCAGCTTCGTCTTCATAGTCATCATCATTATCAGGGTCGAAATCAGTGTCGTCAATGATGATATAGTCCTAGGGATGGTCGTCATTTCCTCTTGGCGTGGGGTCTCCCATGAATACTCCTAGCTTCTTCTTCAGATCTTCATTCTTCTCCAGTAGCACTGTGTTTTCCTCCTCATATCCATCGCGTGTAGACTTGAGTTCCTCTTCTAGCTCCATGTTCTTGGTCATCACCTTCTTCCGGTCTATCATGCTGGTGCACATCTGGTTCTCCTGAGGATGAATGTGCTGGTTTAACTCCTGGATGTAGGCCGCAATGGACTTGTCCCTCCTGGTGTTGGTCATCTCCCATGCTCATCTCGGCGCCCACATATCTGGTAGATGTTGTCCTTAAGATCCCTGCGGTAAACTTCGCCGGTCCCATGGTGATGTGAGATGCCATGCTCTTTCCTAGACTCCAGGTTGGTGCATCAAAGGAAAACTCTATGGGCTCAGTCACTGGTATGAATATTCTTCCTAGAACATGTACTCGAATAGTCCAGCGCTCTTCTTTAGGTAGAGTGGCGGTGTAGGTCCGGGTGAAGCTTGGTATTCCGATGTTCAGGTATCTAGTGAACTCCTTCAAGTGTCGTCCAAATGGAGTGTCTTCATCCGGTTGAGAAAGCTTGTTCCTTGGGTCCGCCATCTATAGAGTGGAAAGTGGAGAAGAGTCAGAAATGAGTAGAGAAGAGTGACCTATGGCTTATCTTAGTGGTCGTGTCCTGATACGTCTCCAACGTATCTATAATTTTTGATTGCCCCATGCTATATTATCTACTGTTTTGGACATTATTGGGCTTTATTATCCACTTTTATATTATTTTTGGGACTAACCTATTAACCGGAGGCCCAGCCCAGAATTGCTGTTTTTTGCCTATTTCAGGGTTTCGAAGAAAAGGAATATCAAACGGAGTCCAAACGGAATAAAACCTTCGGGAACGTGATTTTCTCACCGAACATGATCCAGGAGATTTGGACCCTACGTCAAGACACAAAAGAGGAGGCCACGAGGTAGGGGGCGCGCCTACCCCCCCAGGCACGCCCTCCACCCTCGTGGGGCCCCTATTGCTCCACCGACGTACTCCTTCCTCCTATATATACCTACGTACCCCCAAATGATCAGATACGGAGCCAAAACCCTAATTCCACCGCCAAAACTTTCTGTATCCACGAGATCCCATCTTGGGGCCTGTTCCGGAGCTCCGCTGGAGGGGTTATCCATCATGGAGGGCTTCTACATCATCACCATAGCCCCTCCGATGAAGTGTGAGTAGTTCACCTCAGACCTACGGGTCCATAGTTATTAGCTAGATGGCTTCTTCTCTCTTTTTGGATCTCAATACAATGTTCTCCCCCTCTCTTGTGGAGATCTATTCGATGTAATCTTCTTTTTGCGGTGTGTTTGTTGAGACCGATGAATTGTGGGTTTATGATCAAGTCTATCTATGAACAATATTTGAATCTTCTCTGAATTCTTTTATGTATGATTGGTTATCTTTGCAAGTCTCTTCAAATTATCAGTTTGGTTTGGCCTACTAGATTGATCTTTCTTGCAATGGGAGAAGTGCTTAGCTTTGGGTTCAATGTTGCGGTGTCCTTTCCAAGTGATAGTAGGGGCAACAAGGCACGTATTGTATTGTTGCCATCGAGGATAACAAGATGGGGTTTTCATCATATTGCATGAGTTTATCCCTCTACATCATGTCATCTTGCTTAAGGCGTTACTCTGTTTTCATTAACTTAATACTCTAGATGCATGCTGGATAGCGGTCGATGAGTGGAGTAATAGTAGTAGATGCAGGCAGGAGTCGGTCTACTTGTCTCGGACGTGATGCCTATATACATGATCATGCCTAGATATTCTCATAACTATGCTCAATTCTGTCAATTGCTCAACAATAATTTGTTCACCCACCGTAGAATATTTATGCTCCTGAGAGAAGCCACTAGTGAAACCTATGGCCCCCGGGTCTATATTCATCATATTAATCTTCCAATACTTAGTTATTAACTTTGCTTTTATTCTACTTTGCATCTTTATCATAAAAATACCAAAAATATTATCTTATCATATCAATCAGATCTCACTCTCGTAAGTGGCCGTGTAGGGATGGACAACCCCTTATCGCGTTGGTTACGAGGATTTATTTGTTGTGTGCATGTACGAGGGACTCGCGCGTAGCCTCCTACTGGATTGATACCTTGATTCTCAAAAACTGAGGGAAATACTTACGCTACTCTGCTGCATCATCCCTTCCTCTTTGGGGAGAAACCAACACAGTGCTCAAGAGGTAGCAAGAAGGATATCTAGCGCCGTTGCCGGCAAGGTTCGCACAAGTCAAGATCTGACTCCCGACAACGAGCCATTTCTGGCGCCGTTGCCGGGGAGTGTACGCAAAAGTCAATATACCAAGTACCCATCACAATCCCTATCTCCCGCATTACATTATTTGCCATTTGCTTCTCGTTTTCCTCTCCCCCACTTCACCCTTGCCGTTTTATTCACCCTCTCTCTCTCTATCCTACCTCTCTTTTTCTGTTCGCCTCTTTTCCGTTTGCTTGTCGTTATGGCTAGCCCCTTATCTTCTCGGTTGTCTCCCGAGAATGAAATTCTAAATTTTAAGCAAAGGGAGGGAGAAAATCTAAAAGATGCTTGGTTTAGAATGATGGAATCTTATCGTAATTGTACCCTAGAGGTGAATTTTAGAATTTTGCTTCACAACTTCTATGTTGGATTAAATATGTCGCATAGACAACTTTTGGATTGCGTTGCCAAAGGCAATTTTATTGAACTTGATCCTAGTATTGCGCATGAAATTATAGAAGGTATAGTAGGAACTCTACCTCAACCAAAGGGGCCTCATCAGACCCAAGAGGAAACACAAGTTTTTGAGAAAATTTGCAAAGTAACCAAGATTTTACAAAAGTCTCTTGAACCTCTTAAAAGCGTTAGCGGGAATCTCCACCGCATGAATATGTTGATTACCCTTTGCAATAAGCGGTTGATTCGTTAGATCTAAAAATTTCAGAATATGTATGGAAACGTAAAGAACCTCCGGGATTCGAGCTTGATTCCGCTAAAAAGTTGAAAACCAAAGATGGCAATACCTAGATCTATCCTTGCTTTTTGTGCCTAGCTAGGGGCGTTAAACGATAGCGCTTGTTGGGAGGCAACCAAATTTTATTTTTATTCCTTGATTTTTGCTCTTGTTTAGTAATAAATAATTTATCTAGCCTCTGTTTAGGTTGTGTTTTTTGTGTTTAATTAGTGTTTGTGCCAAGTAGAACCGTTGGGAAGACTTGGGGAAAGTCTTGTTACACTTGTTGTAAAAAACAGAAACTTTAGCGCTCACGAGAACTGCTGCCATTTTTATTGGAAAGTGCTATTTAGTTAATTATTTTTTCATATGATTAATAGATAAATTCCTCACGTCCAGCAATTTATTTTAGAATTTTTGGGGTTCCAGATCTTGCGCTAGCTACAGATTAGTACAGACTATTCTGTTTTTGACAGATTCTGTTTTTCGTGTGTTCTTTGCTTATTTTGATGAATCTATGGCTAGTAAAATAGTTTATAAACCATATAGAAGTTGTAATACAGTAGGTTTAACACCAATATAAATAAATAATGAGTTCATTACAGTACCTTGAAGTGGTCTTTTGTTTTCTTTCACTAACGGAGCTCACGAGATTTTCTACTTTAAGTTTTGTGTTGTGAAGTTTTCAAGTTTTGGGTAAAGATTTGATGGATTATGGAACAAGGAGTGGCAAGAGCCTAAGCTTGGGGATTCCCATGGCACCCCCAAGATAATCTAAGGACACCTAAAAGCCAAAGCTTGGGAATGCCCCGGAAGGCATCCCCTCTTTTCGTCTACTTCTATCGGTAACTTTACTTGGAGCTATATTTTTATTCACCACATGATATGTGTTTTGCTTGGAGCATCTTGTATTATTTGAGTCTTTATTTGTTAGTTTACCACAATCATCCTTGCTGTACACACCTTTTGAGAGAGACATACATGATTTGGAATTTGTTAGAATACTCTATGTGCTTCACTTATACCATTTGAGTTATATAGTTTTGCTCTAGTACTTCACTTATATCTTTTAGAGCACGGTGGTGGATTTGTTTTTATAGAAACTATTGATATCTCATGCTTCACTTAGATTATTTTGAGAGTCTTAAGTAGCATGGTAATTTTCTTAAATAATCCTAATATGTTAGGTGTTCAAGATGAATAAATTTTTCTTATGAGTGTTTTGAATACTAAGAGAAGTTTGATGCTTGATGATTGTTTTGAGATATGGAGGTAATAATATCAAAGTCGTGATAGTTGAGTAGTTGTGAATTTGAGAAATGCTTGTGTTGAAGTTTGCAAGTCCCGTAGCATGCACGTATGGTAAACGTTGTGTAACAAATTTGAAACATGAGGTGTTATTTGATTGTCTTCCTTATGAGTGGCGGTCGGGGACGAGCGATGGTCTTTTCCTACCAATCTATCCCCCTAGGAGCATGCGTGTAGTGCTTTGGTTTTTGATGACTTGTAGATTTTTGCAATAAGTAGGTGAGTTCTTTATGACTAATGTTGAGTCCATGGATTATATGCACTCTCACCCTTCCATCATTGCTAGCCTCTTCATTACCGTGCATTGCCCTTTCTCACATTGAGAGTTGGTGCAAACTTCGTCGGTGCATCCAAACCCCGTGATATGATACGCTCTTTCACACATAAACCTCCTTATATCTTCCTCAAAACAGCCACCACACCTACCTATTATGGAATTTCCATAACCATTCCGAGATATATTGCCATGCAACTTTCCACCATTCCGTTCATCATGACACATTCATCATTGTCATATTGCTTAGCATGATCATGTAGTTGACATAGTATTTGTGGCAAAGCCACCATTCATAATTCTTTCATACATGTCACTCTTGGTTCATTGCATATCCCGGTACACCGCCGGAGATGCTGATAGATGTAAGAATCATTAGAAGATCACAAAACACACGGTTTATATGGCATACCCGTGTGCTTTTTTGCGTTAATGATCCATAAGTCAGTTACCTGTGTGATGTTTCCTAATAAACCAGGCGTACCATTGACCGAAAAAATCAACTACACATGTACATTTTTTTTGGAGACGGGATCCGCCAATTTTCTCTTTTCTCGCACACGAGTATTTTACGCGCTTCGTCTGTGTTGTGTGTTTCCCTCGCCCAATTTTCAAGTTTCGCAGCGAAATTTTCATTAGGCGCGCGATTTCAAAATTTATTCCTCCAACCACATCCCCACCCATCAAATTTCCTCAGTATCTCCCCCTCCCCCCCGCCCCTACCGGCAGCTCCAACTACCACCGCTGCAACCACAACTTCAACCACATCTATGTTCTGCTCGGATCCGATCAGGTAACGCACCAATCTCTATCACAGCCCCCGCCTGATTGCTTAAATGGCTCCTGCAAAACATGCTCATGCCTCCAAATGCCCACCGCCCCTACTTCTAGAGCATCACCACGCAAGCCCAACCACATATCACATGGAGGTCAAGGAGCCGATGGCGGTCCATGGCGTGATGGCCGTTGTGCGTGTTGACCCAGAGGAACACCTCGCCTCCGCGCCGCCGACATGGTGCAGGATTTGACCCAGATGAAGTGCCCCAGCGACTACCCCCAGGACTTAACAGGTATGATTTAACCAACTAAATCTTACCAATACCACTTGCAATGGCTATGTTTTGTATGGTTGATGTATTAAGCATGTTCGTGCCTTGTTTATTCCAGTACTACACACTATGTGATGTTCAAGTATTGACTGTCCAACTCAATTTCACCAATACCAGCAACAAACTTACAATACATGACTCAGGATATCACTAGAGATGCTGTCCATTTGCTATTTTTGGTGGATGCTAACCCTGTTGTACTTAACATGCCTGTCCATGTACTTGCGCAGGGTCATAACATCCGATGCTGTTGTTTGCCGTCGAGGTTAGTTGCATCCCATATCTTACAATATTTCACATCATTTGTGCAATTGCAGTTTAACTTCTACCATTTACTGGTTGCCTGTAGGTACACATGTCAATGGCACTGATCCGCTGCTTGGACCCGGAGGAACAACTCGCCTCCACTGCCGCTAACTTTGGGCAGGCTCTGGCCAACATGAAGTGCCCCAACAACTATCTCTCAGTACTTACCAAGTATGTACTCACCAGTTTGATCTTACCAATACCAGTTGCAATTAATGGCTATGTTTTGTATGGTCGATGTATTAAGCATGTTGTAGTAAACATGCCTAACACGTTTTAGCTACTTTCCCTACCTTTTTATAGACAATTGGGCCATTCTCTGCTCTGGCAACACCTTCCATGTGATGTGTAACTCTGCCAATTGTATTTTTATCAGTACCGGTTTCAATGGCTATTAAGCCTATTGCAATAAATAGTTGAATCAATTTTTAAACAGTTGTATTTCAATGGCTACAAACTTACAAAACATGACTCAGGATGCTGTTAAGCCTGTTGCAATTAACATTTGTATCCATTTTTAATCTGTCCCTTTGCTACCATGCTCCTATCCGCAATGAAGATATACTAGCGATGCTGCCCATTTACTATTTTTGGTGGATGCTAACCATTTTTTACTTAACATGCCTTTCCATGTACTTTGCAGGGCCATAACGGGCGATGCTATTGTTTGCCGTCGAGGTTAGCTGCATCCCATGTCTTACAGTATTTTACATCATTTGTGTAATTGCAGTTTGGCTTCTGACATTTACTTGCTTCTTGTAGGTACACATGTCTGCGACACGGATCCACGCTTCGGCCCGGAGGAAGAGCTTGCCTCTGCCGCCGCTGACTTTGGGCGGGATCTAGTCAAGATGAAGTACCTCTGCCGCCGCTGACTTTGGGCGGGATCTAGCCCAGGAACTACCTCTCGGGACTTTCCAAGTATGAACTCACCAGTTCAATCTTACCAATACCAGTTGTAATTAATGGCTATGTTTTGTACGATCGATGTATTAAGCATGTTGTAAACATGCCTAACACATTTTAGCTATTTTCCCTACCTTTTTATAGACAACTGGTCCATTCTTTGCTCTGGCAACACCTGCCTTGTGATGTTTGACTCTACCAATTGCATTTTTATCAGTACCGGTTTCAATGGCCATTAAGCCTGTTGCAATTAACAATTGTATCCATTTTTAAACAGTTGTATTTCAATGGCTACAAACTTACAAAATATGACTTAGGATGCTGTTAAGCCTGTTGCAATTAAAAGTTGTATCCATTTTTTAATTCATCCCATTGCTACCGTGCTACTCTTTCCCAATGAAGATATCACTACAGATGCTGCCATTTTATTACCATTTGCTATTTTTGGTGGATGTTAACCCTGTTATAGTTCACATTGGCTTTCCATGTACTTACACAGGGCTACAATGGGTGATGTCATTGTTTGCCGTCGAGGTTAGATGCATCCCATGTCTTATACACTATTTGTTCATAAATATAAGTATTTTTAGAGATTCCAATATAGACTACATAAGGAGCAAAATGAGTGAATCTAGATTCTAATCTAAACTATATCTGTAATTCTATATACATTTGTATGTAGATCATATTGAAATCTCTAAAAATACGTGTACTTAGGAATGTAGGCAGTTGTATTTTACATCATTTGTGCAATCTTAGTTTAGCTTCTAACATTTACTGGTTGCTTGTAGGTACATATATGAGCGGTACTGATCCATGCTTTGATCCCTTTTGCGTATGGGGCAATATGATATTCATGAACAAGCGTCAAGTGAGGAAACTAAGAAAGATTGTTAGGCGAAAGAAACGGGTGATGGGAATTAAGCTCTTTATTTACACTTTGTCCAAGAAAACAGTGAACTTTAGGATGGTAAGTAATGTGTTGCCTTTTCCCCTGCCTACAACAAGTTACTCTATTATACCTCAGTATCTGATATTTTTCTCTTTTCAGTGGTTTCCGAAGCTATTTACGGATGATTACCTTGCAAACTACATGACCGGAGCGGAGGAAACTAAGGTTAAAATATATTATTCATGCTAGCATGATAATGCTCTAGAAGTCTTCCTGAAGGCGGTGAAGGATGGGTGGGCGATCGTCATAAGGGGTTGGACAAAAGTTGTTCGTTCCTATGGCATGCAGGAAGGCATATTATGGGCATTCTGCTTCCTCAACATCATCAGCAGTCAAAATGATTTACACTTGCCTCTTCACCTTTACCGCCTCTAAATATTGTGGTTCATCATAGTTAATTGCTGTCTAATCCTGTAATTACTGAACATATTGTACTAACAATTTTATTTATGGATTCGTTGTTGAACCATTCTGCTAAGAATTTGAATTGCATGTTTCATATTTCAAAATTTCCAATTCGAATAATAAATTACAGGGGAAAATAAAAATATATAGGAGCGAATAAAATAATGTGCACACGGTTAGAAAGAAAACAACGTGTGCGATAAAAAATAAAGAACAGACGGTTCTTTGACGTGAAACGTTTGTGATGCCCAACGGACGCACACACGGTTTCAAACCAGTCTGCGTGTGTGACAGGAATACCAATCGCACACAGTTATGAAAATGGACACGTTGGCATTAGTAGAGGCACTGCACACGTTTTACATGCTTGAACCGTGGGCGATAACGTACCTATCACAAACATATCGGTAGATTAAATGTTGATGTCCACCTTTTTTGCATGACTATAGCGGCGAAATCATTTGGGATGTCTCTCTGGTCAGAAATGTAACGTAAGATGTAACGTGTGGGACTGGGGCGGCTTCTCATACGTTTATTCTATGGCGATCGTCAGTAGCCGCTCGCCCATCCCCGACGGTTTCTGTGTCGTGTGGGAAGGACCCCCCTATCGCCCACACTCACTTGGCGACGGTTCCAAATGTCATCGCGGAAAGGGGTTAAAAACCATTTGTATAGCATGATATGGTACCAGTGAAGGTAAGGAGTCAGGTATAAAGCTTAAGTTTGATTGTCTTAAATCTTTCATGGATACCGATGATTTTCGTGAATTTAGCACTAAATATGGACTTGACTCTGAGATAGTAGCTTCTTTTTGTGAATCATTTGCTACTCATGTTGACCTCCCCAAGGAGAAGTGGTTTAACTATCATCATCCATTGAAGTGAAATTAGTAGAACCTATTAAAGCCGAAGACGAAACTATTACTTATAATGTTGATCCTGTTATTCCTACTACTTATATTGAGAAACCACCTTTCCCTAATAGGATAAAAGATCATCCCAAAGCTTCATTTGTGGTTTGTAAGAGTTATACTAGAACACCTACACTCCTGAACAAATTAAAGTTGAACCTAGTATTGCTTTGGTTAAAGATCTCTTGGTCAATAATATTGATGGGCATGTTATTTATTTCTGTGATGAAGCTGCTAGAATTGCTAGACCCGATAATAAAGACAAACATAGACCTATTGTTGGCATGCCTATTGTTTCTGTTAAGATAGGAGATCATTGCTATCATGGCTTATGTGATCTAGGTGCTAGTGTGAGTGCAATTCCTTTTACTTTATATCAAGAGATTATGAATGATATTGCACCTACTGAGATAGAAGATATTGATATTACTATTAAGCTTGCCAATAGAGATACTATCTCACCAATTGGGATTGTTAGAGATGTTGAAGTTGAAGGAAATATGCCCTAGAGGCCATAATAAAGTTTTTATTTTAAATTTCCTTATTCATGATAAAAGTTTATTATTCATGCTATAATTGTATTGATCGAAAACCTAACTACATGTGTGAATACATAAACAAATATCGTGTCCCCAGTAAGCCTCTAGTAGACTAGCTCGTTGATCAAAGATGGTTAAGGTTTCCTAACCATAGACATGTGTTTTCATTTGATAACGGGATCACATCATTAGGAGAATGATGTGATTGACAAGACCCACCCGTTAGCTTAGCATAATGACCGTTCAATTTTATTGCTATTACTTTCTTCATGTCAAATACATATTCCTTCAACTATGAGATTATGCAACTCCCGGATACCGGAGGAATGCCTTATGTGCTGTCAAACATCACAACATAACTGGGTGATTATAAAGATGCTCCACAGGTATCTCCGAAGGTGTTTGTCGATTTGGCATAGATCGAGATTAGGATTTGTCACTCCGAGTATCGGAGAGGTATCTCTGGGCCCTCTCGGTAATACACATCATAAGCTTTCAAGCAAATGACCAAGAAGTTAGTCACGAGGTGATGTATTATGGAACGAGTAAAGAGACTTGCTGGTAACGAGATTGAACTAGGTATGAAGATACCGACGATCGAATCTCGGGCAAGTAACATACCGATGGACAAAGGGAATTGCGTATGTTGTCATTACGGTTCGACCGATAAAGATCTTCGTAGAATATGTAGGAGACAATATGGGCATCCAGGTTCCTCTATTGGTTATTGACCGGAGAGGTGTCTCGGTCATGTCTACATAGTTCTCGAACCCGTAGGATCCGCACGCTTAACGTTCGTTGACGATATAGTATTATATGAGTTATGTGATTCGGTGACCGAATGTTGTTCAGAGTTCCAAATGAGATCACGGACATGACGAGGAGTCTCGAAATGGTCGAGAGGTAAAGATTGATTTATAGGATGATATTATTCAGACACCGGAAGTGTTTTGGGGGTACGGGTACTTATCGGGTCACCTGAAGGGGTTCCGGGCACCCCTGGCAAAATATATGAGCCTTATGGTCCAAGAGAGGGAACACACCAGCCACAAGGGGCTGGTGCGCCCCCCATATCAGGTCGGCCTAAGAGGAGAAGGAAAGAGGGGAAGGGAAAGGAAAGTGTGGAGTAGGACTCCCCCTTCCTTCCCTCTCCCCCTCTTTCCTTCCCCCTCAGTTATATAAGGAAGGGGGCGCAGGGCAAGGCAGGAGCCCTAGGGCTGCCACCAGGTCTCTTGGGGCGCCCTAGGGGCTGCCTCCTCCCCTCCCACCTATATATACATGGGGAGGGGCGCCACACAAGCACACAACATTGTCTTAGCCGTGTGCAGCGCCCCCGTCCATCGTTTACTCCCTCGGTCATTTTTTTGTAGTGCTTAGGCGAAGACCTGCGGAGATCACATCACCATCACCACACCGTCGTGCTGCCAGACCTCATCTACTACCTCGCCATCTTGCTGGATCAAGAAGGCGGAGGACGCTACTGAGCTGAACGTGTGTAGAACACGGAGGTGACGTGCGTTCGGTACTAGATCGGTTGGAGCGTGAAGAAAGTTCGACTACATCAACCGTGTTATGAAACGCTTCTGCTTACGGTCTACGAGGGTACGTAGACACACACTCCGCCTCTCGTTGTTGTGCATCTCCGTGGATAGATCATTGCGCGGGTGTAGATTTTTTCCATGCAACATTTCCCAACAGTGGCATCATGAGCCAGGTCTATGTGTAGATGATATGCACGAGTAGAACACAATGTGGGCGGTGATAGTCATACTGGTTACCACCAATGTCTTATTTTGATTTGGCGGTATTGTGGGATGAAGCGGCCCGGACCAACCTTACATGTCCACGCACATGGGACTGGTTGCACCGACAAACATGCAACTAGTTTTGCATAAAGGTGGCTGGCGAGTGTCTGTTTCTCCTACTTTAGTTGACTAGAATTTAACTGTGGCTGGTCCTTGAAGAAGGTTAAAACAACAAACTTGACGAAACACCGTTGTGGTTTTATGTGTAGGTAAGAACGGTTCTTGCTAGAAGCCCGTAGCAGCCACGTAAAACTTGCAACAACAAAGTAGAGGATGTCTAACTTGTTTTTGCAGGGCATGTTGTGATGTGATATGGTCAAGACATGATGTGATAAATGTTATTGTATGAGATGATCATGTTTTTTAAGATATCTGGCAACTGGCAGGAGCCTTATGGTTGTCTCTTTATTGTATGAAATGCAAACGCCATGTAATTTCTTTACTTTATCACTATGCGTTAGCAATAGTTGTAGAAGCAATAGTTGGTGAGACGACCACGATGCAATGATGGAGATCAAGGTGTCGAGCTGGTGACGATGGTGATCATGATGATGCTTTGGAGATGGAGATCAAAAGCACAAGATGATGATGGCCATATCATGGCACATATTTTGATTGCATAAGATGATCCCTTCACTAAATTTCAAGATAAAAGTGTTCTCCCTGAGTATGCACCATGGCTATAGTTCGTCGTGTTGAGACACCACATGATGATCGGGTGTGATAGACTCTACGTTCACATACAACGGGTGCAAGACAGTTTTGCACATGCGAAATACTTGGGTTAAACCTGAGGAGCCTCGCATGTACAGACATGGCCTTGGATCATTGGAGACCGAAATGCCAAACGTGAATCATAGAGTAGATATGATCAACATAGAGATGTTCACCATTGATGACTACCCCATCTCACGTGATGATCGGACATGGGTTAGTTTATTTGGATCACGTATCATTTAGATGACTTGAGGGATATCTATCTAAGTGGGAGTTCTTAAGTAATATGATTAATTGAACTTAATCTATCATGAACTTAGTCCAGATAGTATTTGCAAATTATGTTGTAGATCAATAGCTCGCATTGTAGCTCCCCTATGTTTTGATATATTCCTAGAGAAAACTAAGTTGAAAGATGATAGTAGCAATGATGCGGACTGGGTCCATGATCTAAGGATTATCCTCATTACTGCACAGAAGAATTATGTCCTTGATGCACCGCTATGTGACAGACCTATTGTAGGAGCAGAAGTAGATGTTATGAATGTTTGAAAAGCTCGGTATGTTGACTACTTGATAGTTTTGTGCGCCATGCTTTACAGCTTAGAACCGGGACTTGAAAAACATTTTCAACGCCACATAGCATATGAGATGTTCTAAGAGCTGAAATTGGTATTTCAGACTCATGCCCGTGTCGAGAGGTATGAGACCTCTGACAATTACTTTGCCTACAAGATGGAGGAGAATAGCTCAGCCAGTGAGCATGTACTCAGAATGTCTAGGTACTAAAATCGCTTGAATCAAGTGGGATTTAATCTTCCAGATAAGATAGTGATTGATAGAGTTCTCTAGTCACTATCACCAAGCTACTAGAAGTTCGTGATGAACTATAATACGCAACGAATGACAAAAACGATTCCCAAGCTCTTCGCGATGCTGAAATCGGCGAAGGTAGAAATCAAGAAAGAGCATCAAGTGTTGATGGTTAACAAGGCCACTAGTTTCAAGAAAAAGGGCAAGGGAAAGAAAGGGAACTTCAGGAAGAATGGCAAGCAAGTTGCCACTCCCGTGAAGAATCCCAAAGCTGGTCCCAAGCCTGAAACTGAGTGCTTCTACTGCGAAGGAAATGGCCACTAGAAGTGGAACTGCCCCAAACATTTGGTGGATGAGAAGGATGGAAGTGAACAAAGGTATATTTGATATATATATATATATATATATATATATATATATATATATATAATTGATGTGTACCTTACTAGTGTTCTTAGTAGCCCCTGGGTATTTGATACTAGTTCAGTTGCTAAGATTAATAAATCAAAACAAGAGTTGCAGAACGAACATAGACTAGTTAAGGGCGAGGTGACGATGTGCGTTGGAAGTGATTCCAAGGTTGATAAGATCACCATCGCACACTCCCTCTACCTTAGGGATTAGTGTTGAACCTAAATAAATGTTATTTGGTGTTTGAATTGAGCATGAATTTGATTGGACCATGTTTATTGCAATACGGTTATTCATTTAAGTCAGAGAATAATTGTTGTTCTGTTTACATGAATAAAACCTTCTATGGTCATACACCCAATGTAAATGGTTTATTGAATCTCGATCGTAGTGATACACATATTCATAATATTGATGCCAAAATATGCAAAGTTGATAATGATAGTGCAACATACTTGTGGCACTGCCGCTTAGGTCATATTGGTGTAAAGCGCATGAAGAAACTCCATGCAGATGGACTTTTGGAATCATTTCATTATGAATTAGTTGATACTTGCGAACCATGCCTCATGGGCAAGATGACTAAAACTCCATTATCCGGAACAATGCAGAGAGCTAATGACTTATTGGAAATAATACATAGTGATGTATGTGGTCCGATGAGTGTTGAAGCATGCGACGGGTATTGTTATTTTTTGACCTTCATGTTGGGGAACGTAGCATGCAATTTCAAAAAATTTCCTACGATCACGCATGATCTATCTAGGAGATGCATAGAAACAAGAGGGGGAGAGTGTGTCCACGTACCCTCATAGACCAAAAGCGGAAGCGTTTACTTAACATGGTTGATGTAGTCGAACGTCTTCTTGATTCAACCGATCAAGTACCGAATGTACGTCACCTCCGAGTTCTGCACACATTCAACTCAATGACGTCCCTCAAACTCTTGATCCAGCAAAGTGTCGAGGGGGAGTTTCATCAGCACGACGGCGTGGTGACGGTGATGGTGAAGTGATCCGCGCAGGGCTGCGCCTAAGCACTACTACAACATGACCGGAGGAGCAAACTACGGAGGGGGGGCGCTGCACACGGCTTGGAACAATTGATGTGTGTTAGAGGCGCCCCCGCCCCCGTATATAAAGGAGGGAGAGGGGAGGAGGCTGGCCTAGGCGTGCCCCAAGTGGGAGGAGTCCCACTTGGTCTCTAGTCCAATTCTCCCCCTTTCCTTTTACCGGAAGGGGAAAGGGGGAAGGAGAGAGAGGGGGAGAAGGAAAGGGGGGCACCGCCCCCTCCCCTAGTCAAATTCGGACTCCTCCCTTGGGGGGGACTCCACCTCTTGTGGGCTGGCTTGCCTCCCTCCTATGGCCCATATGGCACATATGTTCCCCCAGGGGGTTCCGGTAACCCCCTCGGTACTCCGATATGTACCCGCTACATTTTGAAACACTTCCGGTGTCTGAATACTATTGTCCAATATATCAATCTTTACCTCTCAACCATTTCGAGACTCCTCGTCATGTCCGTGATATCATCCAGGACTCCGAACAATCTTCGGTCACCAAAACACATAAATCATAATACAAATCCTCATTGAACGTTAAGCGTGCGGACCCTACGGGTTCGAGAACTATGTAGACATGATCGAGACACCTCTCCGGTCAATAACGAATAGTGGAACTTGGATGATCGTAATGGTTCCTACATATTCTATGAAGATCTTTATCGATCAAATCGTAATGACAACATATGTCATTCCCTTTTTCATCGGTATGTTACTTGCCCGAGATTCGATCGTTGGTATCTTCATACCTAGTTCAATATCATTACCCGCAAGTCTCTTTACTCGTTCCGTAATACATCATCCCATAACTAACTCATTAATCACATTGCTTGCAAGGCTTACCAGGATGTGCATTACCGAGAGGGCCCAGAGATACATCTCCGATACTCGGAGTGACAAATCCTAATCTCGATCTATGCCAACCCAACAAACACCTTCGGAGATACCTGTAGAGCATATTTATAATCACCCAGTTATGTTGTGACATTTGATAGCACACAAGGTATTCCTCCGGTATCCGAGAGTTGCATAATCTCATAGTCAAAGGAATATGTATATGACATGAAGAAAGCAATAGCAATAAAACTGAACGATCAATATGCTAAGCTAACAGATGGGTCTTGTCCATCACATCATTCTCATAATGATGTGATACCATTCATCAAATGACAACACATGTCTATGGTTAGGAAACTTAACCATCTTTTATTAACGAGCTAGTCTAGTAGAGGCTCACTTGGGACATAGTGTTTTGTCTATGTATCCACACATGTATCAAGTTTCCGGTTAATACAATTCTATCATAAATAATAAACATTTACCATGATATAAGGAAATATAAAATAACAACTTTATTATTGCCTCTAGGGCATATTTCCTTCAGTCTCCCACTTGCACTAGAGTCAATAATCTAGTTCGCATCGCCATGTGATTTAACACCAATAGTTCACATCTTTATGTGATTAACACCCATAGTTCACATCGCCATGTGACCAACACCCAAAGGGTTTACTAGAGTCAATAATTTAGTTCAGATAGCTATGTGATTAACACCCAAAGAGTACTAAGGTGTTATCATGTTTTGCTTGTGAGATAAGTTTAGTCAACAGGTCTGCCACATTTAGATCCGTATGTATTTTGCAAATTTCTATGTCTACAATGCTCTGCATACAGCTACTCTTGCTAATTGATCCCACTTTCAATACGTATCCAGATTGAGACTTAGAGTCATCTAGATTAGTGTAAAAGCTTGCATCGACGTAACTCTTTACGGCGAACTCTTTATCACCTCCATAACCAAGAAATATTTCCTTAGTCCTCTTAGGTAACCACGGATAATTTTGACCAATGTCCAGTGATCTACTTCTGGATCACTATTGTACCCCTTGCCAAACGCATGCCAATGTACATAATATGTGTGGTACAAAACATGTCATACTTTATAGAACCTATGGCTGAGGCAAAGGGAATGACTTTCATTCTCTCTCTATCTTCTATCATGGTCGGGCTTTGAGTCTTACTCAACTTCACACCTTGCAACACATGCAAGAACTATTTCTTTGACTGATCCATTTTGAACTTCTTACAAACTTTACCAAGGTATATGTTTTGTGAAAGTCCAATTAAGCGTCTTGATCTATCTCTATAGATCTTGATGCCCAATATATAAGCATCTTCACTGAGGTCTTTCATTGAAAAACTCTTATTCAAGTATCCTTTTATGCTACCCAGAAATTCTATATCATTTCCAATCAACAATATGTCATCCACATATAATACTAGAAATGCTACAGAGCTCCCACTCACTTTCTTGTAAATACAGGCTTCTCTAAGAGTTTGTATAAAATCATATGCCTTGATCACCTCATGAAAGCATATATTCCAACTCCGAGATGCTTGCACCAGTCCATAAATGGATCGCTGGAGCTTGCACACTTTGTTAGCACCTTTAGGATTGACAAACCTTCTAGTTGCATCATATACAACTATTCTTTAAGAAATCCATTAAGGAATGCAGTTTTGACTTCTATTTGCCAGATTTCATAAAATGCGGCAATTGCTAACATGATTCGGACAGACTTAAGCATCGCTACGAGTGAGAAAATCTCATCGTAGTCAACACCTTGAACTTGTCGAAAACCTTTTGCGACAAGTTGAGCTTTGTAGACAGTAACACTACTATCAGCGTCAGTCTTCTTCTTGAAGATCCATTTATTCTCTATGGCTTGCCGATCATCGGGCAAGTCAACCAAAGTCCACACTTTGTTCTCATACATGGATCCTATCTCAGATTTCATGGCCTCAAGCCATTTATCGGAATTTGGGATCATCATCGCTTCATCATAGTTCGTAGGTTCGTCATGGTCTAGTAACATGACTTCTAGAGTAGGACTACTATACCACTCTGGTGCGGAACATGCTCTCACTCGTACAGGTCGGTCATAAAAAATGGTTTTTAACCCCTTTCCGCGATGGCATTTGGAACCATCACCAAGTGAGTGTGTACGATAGGGGAGTCCTTCCCACACGACCCAAAAACCGTCAGGGATATGCCCTCCTGACACACACGCTCGGCAAAATGAGGTCGTGTGCGATCTGCGAGCACTCAAATACGGAAATACGTATAGTAGAGCTAAAAAATACAATTATACGGCGGAATTGTTTCCGGTCGCAAGTACATCCCACACAGTGAGTCCCAGCTAAATGTTTCCGTTCGTATGTACATCCCACACAGTCGCTCCAAGGAAAATGTTTCTGTTGACATGTAGATGACACACAATTTTCCCCGTTAAATTGTTTGCGTTATTGAATGTATCACACACGGTCCGTTGAAGAAACTGTGTGTCAAAGGCTGTCCATCACACCCAGTTTTTATGTGGTAAACGTTTGTGCAAGGTGGCCTAACGCAAACATTTTTCAATAGAAAGTCATGTGTGATTGTTCATTGGTCCAACACGGTTTGTTCCTAGAAACTATGTGCGTTTCCTGAGGTCATCGCCCATGTTATTTTTTCAACAACCGTTTGCAATAGAGAAACCCAATTAGTAGGCTAATTCGCCATTAGCAGGCTAATTGCCCTATTATTAGTAATCCATTTATTAATCTAATTGACATTCATATTCAGCACATAATATATTTCATTTCCATATTAAGGAAGCAGAATTTCATAATTGAAATACACACTACTGCAAGATGCTGCTAACGCCACACTACGATCAGAGACCCTTCAACGAAACTGTGTGCGATGCCATAATCGCAAACGGTGGTGTAAAAAACCATCAAAAAAGGTGCAAAACATTTGCGATGGAGGATGCATCAAACACGGTTCAGATTTAAGTTGCATGTGCGATGCAGGGCATACAGTTCAGTCCACTTAACTGTTTGCGATGAGGAGGAACAAAAGAAACGGGCAGCCAGATGAAGGTGTGTGTGATATACATCATACGGTTCACTCGGATGAACTATTTGTGATTAGGCATAACAAAAGAAACGGGCAGCCAGATTTAAGGTGTGTGTGATATACGGCATGTGGTTCACACTAATGAATGGTTTGTGTTGAGACAAGAGAACATAAATGGTTCAATATAACAAGATGTGTGTGATACACAGCAAATAGGTCTGTAATCAGAAATGTGTGCGAAGACCAATAATAAGACAGACGGTTGCTGCTAATAAGACGTGTGTGTTGTGCGATGGGATTGCATACAGAACAACAACATTATATACACACTTATAAGGACATGGTTGTATAACCAAATTAAACATCCACTTACATAGGTGGCTACTAAAACCACGGCATTTGCACACACCAAAGTAAACTATTACATGCATAATTACATAGGTGGCTACTACACACATGACATTTCCACACACCAATAAAGTAAACTATATATTACATGCATGATTAACTAGCATAAACAATCATCTGATCATTACTTCTTGTGACGCTTGCTCTGCTTGTGGCTCGATCCGGGCTCGTCGATTTGGGTAACGAGGCACTTCCTCATGTCAACGATCCGCATGTGCATCTGATAGCATGTGTACATGCTCTTGGCCGCGAACCTGAGGTGTGGTTCATCCAGTTGCCGGATCCAGGCCTTGTGCTAGGATACGGGACTTGTTCTCTGGGTATCCCGCTTCATCTTTTCGTAGTAGGGGTCGATGATGGCCGAGGCGAGTTCGACCAGGGAGTCCTGCTTTGTGCTGCCTCAGACCCTGTAGTGGTCATGGATTTCGACAAGGTTCTTGCAGGCCAAGCCCGTAACACTGAGTGCTTTTACATCATCTTTGGTTTCCACCATGGCGAACTTGTAGTCGGTGCTATTGACAAACCTGTTGAAACGGTCGCAAGGCTCTGTTGCCATGTAGTAGTGGTACATGAGGACATGATGGCGCACACACAGCTGGGTGACGGCAACCTTCTGATCTATGCTGGGATGACCGGCAATGTACTGGAGGTCGATGCCGACCACCTTGTACTTGTCTCGAGCAAGCAACTACTCAACGCTGTTGATGCAGTCGTCCACCACGGCCGGGTCGATGGTGTACACCACCGAGAGATCCGTCTCCCTCGCGTGGTTCTCCAATCTATGCTCACTAAACTCCATTGGAGTGCCGCTAGACATCCTCTCTCTATGTGTCATCGTGGGTGTGCTTGTTGTGTTGTGGGGCATGATTGAAAGGTTGAAGAGACTAAGGTTATAATGGCCGCGGGAATTAAAGGGGAAGCCAGACAGCCAGGAATATCAGCAGACCCTGATGGTAGTTCTAATTTGCAGCGCGTAACTCCGTCGTGCCGCACATAACTGCATCGCGTGGCAACGTGCACAGCGCAATGCTACCTCTTGAGCACTACATTGGTTTTCCCTGAAGAGGAAGGGATGATGCAGCAAAGTAGCGTAAGTATTTCCCTCAATTTTTGAGAACCAAGGTATCAATCCAGTAGGAGGCTACGAGCGAGTCCTGATGAAGCTATGTACCTAGGGTAGGGTCACGGATCTGTCCAACATACCCTCCCCAAGGAAATCTCTACAAAGAACCAGAAGCAGTCGAAGAGAAACCATCATCCACTCAACCATGAAGATGTGTTCACCCGACCACCTTGAAGACACTCGACCATGCTAACAACCACTCGACCACCGGAAGATGTGAAGCCCTTCACTCTACAATGGCCGGGGTTTAAGTCATAGCTTTATGGACATTTATAGCACTTTACTTTGGACGTTACCAGTAATGCTCCTCCTTTATGAACATTGAACCCTGTGTAACGGAGGGGAGCTGGGGTCCTGGCGCACTCTATATAAGCCACCCCTCCTCTAGGACAAGGGTTCGCACCTTCTGTAATTCACACGCATATATCCAGTCGACCGCCTCCGGGCTCCGAGACGTAGGGCTGTTACTTCCTCCGAGAAGGGCCTGAACTCGTAAAACTCGCGCGTACAACTCCTCCATAGCTAGGATCTTGCCTCTACATTACTACCCCCTATTCTACTGTCATTCCTAGAACCACGACAGTTGGCGCCCACCGTGGGGCAGGTGTCTTAGTGACTTGTTGGAGAAGTTTATATTTTTCCGATCCCCTTCATCATGGTTCCAGGCGGAGGTTTGGCTGAGGTCCGCGATATCCATCTGGGCACGCTCATGTTTGTCGCTGACGACTCTGCTTGGCTTCAGGAGGCTCCACTCGACGTCGATGCACTCCCCGCCCGTGGGGCGACGCACTTTCGCGCGTGCGTCCGCGGCGTCCTCCTGCGGCAGCCGTCAACCCAGTATCGGTCGGCTCCAGCAGCTTTCCCCCTCCCTGTGGCCCGCTGGAGCAAACATTCCGGTCGGTCGAGGCTTCAGCGGTGGGTGAAACATGCGGTGGCCCGCCAGTCGGCCACCCCTCAAGTCGCGGCGATCGAGCCCGACAAAACTCTCAACGGCCTGTTCGATCCGTCGACTGGCTCCGTAGAGATCGCATCCGAGTGCGACAGCAGTGACCCAGCGGCTGAAGTTTTGATGGTCAATGGACCACGCAGCCCTCCTGGCTTCACCCATGAAGACAGAGGCAATGGGAATGATGATCCGTCGCGTGTTCATGAAGAGTACCGCCCCGAACCCCTCTCTTCGCAGCAGAGGGAGGAACTTCGCCGCTGGAACATGGATGCACTGCATACTCCTATAGTTGGAGAAACCCTTGAGGCCCAGGCCTTGGAGTAGGCGCGCTTGGCCAACTTGGCTGAGCGCACTCGACTGGAGAACCTCCAGCGCGCACTCGACGATCGCGCTCGGCAGCGTGCTCCCGAATCTAGTCGACGCCAACTTTTCCACCTCCGACTCAGGTATATCGAACCCCAATCCAGAATCTAGCAGATGCTACCCAGATAGCAGAGTCGATCCAACCTTCCCAGTCAGAAGCTGGCCGAGGTCTGGTGCAGATCCGAGCCTTACTCCGGGCGGCGGGAGAACAGAATACGGTCGTATCTCAGTCACGAAATAGGATCCATAGCAGATCCATGGTTGCAGACACAGTCCAGTCGGCCCATAGCCCAAGATTGCCCCCGAGACGTGAGGGACGTGGGGATCGATGAGATCAGTACAGAAACCGTGAGCAGTATGATCACCGAGTCGATCGCGATGATCGTCATCGAGTGCCCACGCCTCCCCCAAGGAGTGGGTCGTACGTGCCTCGGCAACATGAAGACAAACGCCCTCACAGTGTTGGGCGAGGTATTCTAGTCAACCCCAGGGAGACAAGCTTTGATGCGAGATCTATTCTCGTTCAAGGCTTGGTCGACAGAAACAGAGCTCACCGAGAGGGCCATGACAGGGATCGGCAAACCAGCAACAGGGTGCATGTCTCAGGTCCAGAGTGCTTCAGCAGAGCTAGCAGAGCTGCAGTGATTCCCCCCAACTTCAGGTTGGCGACTGGAGTCAGTAAGTTCAGTGGTGAGTCCAAGCCTGACACTTGGCTTGAAGACTACCGAGTGGCTGTCCAGATTGGTGGCGGCAATGATGAAGTGGCCATGAAACACCTTCCTCTGATGTTGGAGGGCTCGGCTAGAGCATGACTGAATAAGTTGGCACCTGGCAGTATTTATACTTGGGAAGATCTCGCCCGAGTGTTTGTCAGAACATTCGAGGGCACTTGCAAACGGCCGGCAGGTTTGACGGAATTACAGTGTTGTGTTCAGAAACTGAATGAAACTTTGAGGGATTATATCCAAAGATGGATCACCCTACACCACACGGTGGAGGATGTGTCTGATCATCAGGCAATTTGTGCCTTTAAGGAAGGTGTTAGGCATCGGGAGTTGAATCTGAAATTTGGCCAGACAGGAAATATGACTCTGACTCGGATGATGGAGATTGCCACCAAGTATGCCAATGGTGAAGAAGAAGAACGACTCCGGAGTGGCAAGCACAAAACAATCGCCCACGAAGCCGGAGGAGGAAACTCCGGTCGGAAACAGAAGCGCAAGGCCGAGCCAGCTGCTTCTGGTGAAGCCTTAGCTGTGGTTCAAGGAAAGTTCAAGGGGCAGCTCAAAGGGCCGTGGAACCCCAAGAAAGTAAAAGATCAAGAAGGAAATGACGTGTTGGATCTGACGTGCCACATCCACACCAAAAAAGATGAAGAGGGTAATTTCATTTACCTGAAGCACACCACTCTGTAGTGTTGGCTCCTAATCCAACAATTCCGAGGGAAATAGCCCAAGGAAAAGGAGAAGGAAGCAAACAAGGATGAGGATGAGGAAGGGGATGATGATGGTTATCCCCATGTGAATTCCACTCTGATGATTTTTGCTGACGTTGATAGCAAAAGTAGATTGAAATTCATCAACAAAGAAGTGAACACGGTCGCTCCGGGGACACCCAGTTATTTGAAGTGGTCACAAACTGCCATTACATTCGACCAGTCTGATCATCCAGCGCACGTAGCCACCCCTGGGAGGCAAGAACTAGTGGTCAACCTGGTGGTCGAAGGCACTCGACTGACAAAGGTCCTGATGGACGGTGGCAGTGGCCTGAACATACTGTATGCAGAGACGTTGAAGGGAATGGGCATTCCGATGTCCAGACTATGTGAAAGCAATATGAGTTTCCATGGGGTCATTCCAGGCAAGAAGGCTGCATCCCTCGGTCAGATTGCTCTCGACGTAGTTTTCAGTGATTCCAAGAATTACCGCAAAGAAAAGTTGACATTTGAAGTTGTGGATTTCCAGAGTGCCTATCATGCCATTCTGGGCAGGCCAGCTTATGCACATTTTATGGCTCGACCATGTTACGTGTACCTCAAATTGAAGATGTCTGGTCCAAAAGGGGTGATCACTATCTCTGGTAATCGGAAGAAGGCAGAAGAGTGCTTCCTGAAGGGTTCAAAGATCGTCGATGCTCAGATGTCCGTGGTAGAATTGCAAGAATACCATAAAAATGCAGATCCGAGTGATTTGTTGCGAGCCAAGAAGCCAGCCACAGATTCAGCATTCCAGTCGTCTGGTGAAACGAAGTCGATTCACATTCACTCTGACTCACATTTCAACCACACTCGACTCCAAATAGGAAGAAGCGCTCATCCAGTTCCTCCGTGAGAACTGGGACATCTTTACATGGAAGCCTTCTGACATGCCGGGTGTTCCCAGGGGACTGGCTGAGCATCATTTATGAGTCGACCCAAAAGTGAAACCAGTCAAAGAACATCTTCGACGGTCCACCGTACAGAAGAGAAAGGCAATCGGTGAAGAGGTGGCTCGGCTTTTGGCAGCTGAGTTTATCCGAGAGATTTACCACTCCGAGTGGTTAGACAATGTTGTCATGGTCCCAAAGAAGGACGACTCACTTCGCATGTGCATTGACTTCAAGCATATCAATCGGGCCTGCCCGAAAGATCACTTTCCTCTCCCTCGCATCGACCAGATAGTCGACTCGACTATGGGGTGCGAGCGTTTGTCCTTTTTGGACGCCTACTCCGGGTACCACCAGATCCGTCTGTATGGACTCGACGAGATAAAGACAGCCTTCATCACCCCGTTTGGGTGCTTTTGTTATGTCACAATGCCATTCAGTTTGAAGAACGCTAGAGCCATATTCATGCGGATGATTCAGAAGTGCCTGCTCACTCAGATCAGTCGGAATGTGGAAGCATACATGGATCATATTGTGGTCAAGTCACGTAAAGGTTCTGACCTACTGACTGACCTTGCTGAAACCTTTGCCAGCCTCAGAAGGTATGATATCAAGCTCAATCCATCAAAGTGCATGTTTGGAGTTCCGGGCGGAAAATTACTCGGTTTCCTAGTTTCCGAACGAGGGATCGATGCTAACCCAGATAAAGTGGGTGCTATACTCCGAATGAAACGCCATGTGCGTGTGCATGATGTCCAGAAGCTTACTGGTTGCTTGGCCGCCCTAAGTCAATTCATTTCTCGCCTCGGTGAAAAGGCGCTGCCTCTTTACCGACTGATGAAGAAATCAGATAAGTTTGAGTGGACCCCAGAAGCTGATGCAACATTTGCAGAGCTAAAGGCCCTGCTTTCCACCCAGCCGGTGCTTGCTGATCCAATCAGCAAAGAGCCTTTACTGCTTTATATAGCAGCCACTGGACAATTCGTCAGTACAGTACTTACGGTCGAGCGGGAAGAAGAAGCAAAAGCTTATAAAGTTCAGCACCCAGTTTATTATATTTCTGAAGTCCCGACTCCATCAAAGCAGAGATATCCGCACTACCAGAAGCTCGTCTATGGGATTTACATGACCACGAAGAAGGTTGCACACTATTTCTCTAATAACTCTGTTACAGTCGTCAGCGACGCTCCATTGTCAGAGATTCTACACAACAGAGATGCAACTAGTCGAGTGAAAAAATGGGCGATTGAACTCCTTCCCTTAGATATCAAGTTTGAGGCAAAGAAAGCTATCAAGTCCCAAGCAATAGCATATTTCCTCACCGAGTGGATCGAACAGGAACTGCTGAATCAAGTTCACTCGGAGCACTGGACCATGTTCTTTGACGGATCCAAAATGCTGAATGGTTCTGGTGCTGGGGCAGCACTGGTATCCCCCCGAGGAGACAAGCTCAGATATGTCCT
Organism: Triticum dicoccoides; assembly: GCF_002162155.2. Lineage (NCBI taxonomy): Eukaryota > Viridiplantae > Streptophyta > Magnoliopsida > Poales > Poaceae > Triticum > Triticum dicoccoides. The sequence goes on from NC_041384.1 coordinate 473,047,714, forward strand.
CCAGATTCACTTTGATTCATCAAACAATGAAGCAAAATATGAAGCACTCCTGTATGGGTTGCGCATGGCCATCTCACTCGGCGTCCGTCGCCTCATGGTCTATGGCGAGTCAGATTTGGTGGTCAATCAAGTGATGAAGGAGTGGGACGTCAGTAGCCCAGCCATGACCGGTTACTGCAACACGGTGAGGAAGTTGGAAAAGAAGTTTGAAGGATTAGAGCTTCACCACATCCCCCGGCTGAAAAATCAAGCAGTCGATGACTTGGCAAAGATAGGATCCAAGAGAGAAGCCATTCCCAGCAATGTGTGTTTGGAACATATTCACATGCCGATAGTTCAGGAAGATCCTTTTACTAAAGAGCCCCCATGGCCTAAGAGTGTCACAGATCTGACTGAAGTTGAGGTCCCAACAGTGGTCGACCTAATCATGGAGATTCTGGTCATCACACCCAACTGGACAGTGCCATGCATTGCGTACATCCTCAGAAAAGAACTCCCAGAAGACGAAGAAGTGGCTCATTAGATCGTCCGTCGATCCAAGGACTTTATTGTGATAAGAGGACAATTGTTCAGGGAAAGCGTGACTGGAGTCGGTCAGAGATGCATAACGCCAGAAGAAGGTCGAATGATCCTCAATGACATCCACTCGGGGACCTGTGGCCACCATGCGTCCTCTCGGGCCATCGTGGCTAAAGCATACCAAGTCGGGTTCTATTGGCCGCGAGCAAATGAAATGGCGAAAGATATAGTCGACAGATGTGAAGGCCGCCAGTTTTACTCGGACATGTCTCACAAGCCAGCGTCAGCCCTGAAGACCATTCCTCTCGTCTGGCCCTTTGCTATTTGGGGTTTGGATATGGTTGGACCACTAAGAATTGGTAAGAGTGGCTTCACTCATGTGCTCGTGGCAGTCGACAAGTTTACCAAATGGATCAAAGCTAAACCTGTCAAGAGTCTCGAAGCCAGCACTGTTGTTAATTTTATCAGAGAATTGACATTCAAATATGGAGTTCCACACAACATCATTACGGATAACGGGTCGAACTTTGATTCTGATGAGTTTAGAGCATTCTACGCTTCTCAAGGCACGCGAGTCGACTACGCTTCCGTCGCTCACCTGCAGCCGAACGGACAAGCAGAAAGAGCTAATGGCCTGATTCTCAAAGGATTGAAACCCCGACTGATGCGTGACCTCAAACTCGCAGCAGGCACTTGGGTCGATGAGCTTCCGTCAGTTTTGTGGGGTTTGAGGACAACTCCCAATCTGTCGACTGGACGAACTCCTTTCTTCTTGGTCTATGGAGCCGAAGCTGTTCTGCCGAGTGACCTGCTCCACAATGCGCCCCGAGTCGAGCTCTTTTCCGAAGAAGAAGCAGAGCAGGCCCGGCAGGATTCAGTCGATCTCTTAGAGGAGGAAAGAGAGATGGCCTTTATCCGGTCGACCATTTATCAGCAAGACTTGCGTCGATTCCACGCCAAGAACGTGAGGAGCCGAACCTTTCAAGAGGGAGACCTGGTTCTTCGAGTGGATCAACAGAAACCACAAAAGCTCGCCCCGGCTTGGGAAGGCCCCTTCATCATCACCAAACTTCTACACAACGGAGCATACCATCTTTACAGTGTTGAGCATCAGAAAGACGAGCCACGGGCTTGGAATGCGGAGCTGCTCCACCCCTTTTATACTTAAGCACTCGTTCGAATAAAATGTAATAAGAAACATCTTTGTAATTTGTTTATCAAAGACAAGAGCGTTACGGTCCTCTCGTACGATTGTTGTTGTTCTTATTTACCTCTGAAATCTCCCAGTGTGTGGGCTTAGTCGCGAATCCGTTTCGCCTAAGTTCGAAAAAAAACCCTACCGAGTGGAGAGCAATCCTCCCACTCAGGGGCTTAGCTGCAGTCCAGTACTCTCCTAAGTTCTCTCACTCGGAGACTTAGCCACAGTCTGGTACTTGCCTAAGTTTGAAAAATCCTACCGAGTGGAGAGCAATCCTCCCACTCAGGGGCTTAGCTGCAGTCCAGTACTCACCTAAGTTCTCTCACTTGGAGACTTAGCTGCAGTTCGGTACTCGGCTAAGTTTGAAATATCCTACCGAGTGGAGAGCAATCCTCCCACTCGGAGGCTTAGCTGCAGTGCAATACTCGCCTAAGTTCTCTCACTCGGAGACTTAGCCGCAGTCCGGTACTCGCCTAAGTTTGAAAAATCCTACCGGGTGGAGAGCAATCCTCCCACTCGGGGGCTTAGCTGTTGTCCAGTACTCGCCTAAGATATTTCACTCGGAAACTTAGATGCAGTCCGGTACTCGCCTAAGTTTGAAAAATCCTACCGAGTGGAGAGCAATCCTCCCACTCGGGGGCTTAGCTG
>NC_041384.1:473051197-473065172 GCF_002162155.2 Triticum dicoccoides
GAAAAATCTAACCGAGTGGAGAGCAATCCTCCCACTCGGGGGCTTAGCTACAACCCAATACTCGCCTAAGTTCTCTAACTCGGAGACTTAGCTGCAGCCCGGTACTCGCCTAAGTTTGAAAAATCCTACCGAGTGGAGAGCAATCCTCCCACTCGGGGGCTTAGCTGCAGTCCAATAATCACCTAAGTTCTCTCACTCGGAGACTTAGCTGCAGTCCGGCCTAAGTTTGAAAAATCCTACTGAGTGGAGAGCAATCCCCTCACTCGGGGGCTTAGCTGCAGTCCAGTACTCGCCTAAGTTCGAAACATATCCCTATTTGCAAGGACGACGAGGTGCAGGTCGACTACAACCTTCTCCTTCAGAGCTACGACACGAGTACAACATGCGCTCCATCCCTATCCGCAAGGACGACGAGGTGCAGGTCGACTGCAACCTTATCCTTCGGAGCTATGACACAAGTACAACATGCGCTCCATCCCTATCCGCAAGGACGACGAGATGCAGGTCGACTACAACCTTCTCCCTCGGAGCTATGGCACAAGTACAACGTGCGCTCCATCCCTATCTGCAAGGACGACGAGGTGCAGGTCAACTGCAACCTTCTCCCTCGAAGCTACGGCACAAATACAATGTGCGCTCCATCCCTATCCGCAAGGCCGACGAGGTGCAGGTCGACTGCAACCTTCTCCTTCGGAGCTACGGCACAAATACAACGTGTGCTCCATCCCTATCCGCAAGGACGACGAGGTGCAGGTCGACTGCAACCTTCTCCTTCGGAGCTACGCCACAAGTACAATGTGCGTTCCATCCCTATCTGCAAGGACGACGAAGCGCAGGCCGACTGGAGCCACCACTTCAGAGCTGCATCTCCAGCGCAAATACTATTCTGAGCAGTGAACAATGTGCATTTGAAGGCAAAACGCAAGCGTATTCAGAGATAAACCAAATTCGGATAAATCCTAAAGTTCCAAGCAGCAAACCAAAAGTATTCGAGCATCAAGCCCGAAGGAGTTTAATGGTTACAGCAACCACTCGGCATTCCGAGGCAAATTTAAGGCAGATTCAAGTCTCATAAGTTTGTTCACTCGATAGGAGGAGGGCTGGCAGTCTCGACGAATTCGTCCAGGTCGATCCCATCCGTGATCTGAGTAGCAGCAGCGATGAAAGTTTCCATGAAGGACTGGAATTCATGCTTTTTTGTGTTAGCGACCTTGATTGCAGCCATCTTGTCTTCACGAGCCTCCTTGCAGTGGACTCGCACCAAGGACAGCGCCACGTCCGCACCACACCGGGCGGAGGACTTCTTCCATTCTTGCACTCGCTCAGGGATCTCGTTCATTCGAGCCATCAAGGATTCCAGGTCATTTTGAAGCGTTGCCCTTGGCCAAAGTGATGAGTCGATTCGGGAGACTACCTCCTTTAGGCGCACGAGGTAGCTTGTGGTGCTGGCGATGCGAGACTCTAGTCGGAGCACGTTCATTGCAAACTGGAGAAGCGATAGGGTCCAGACCCATCTCGACCTTTCCAGTTTCCTCGTCAAAGTCTTGGCAGAATTTTGCGGCCAAAAATTAGTGAGTCGACCGAGCAAGATCCGTTCGCAAGCATCAACAAAGTCGGTTTAAAAGAAATACCTTCCAGCGTGAGATAGAGCTTCTTGGCAAGAGTCCTCAGATAAGCTTCCGTGTCATTCCTCTTGCGGATCGCAGACTCCAGCTTTTCATTCAGGGCAACCTTGTCCTTCTTCAGACTAGTCACTTCACGGTTAGATTCATTGATGCAAGATTTCAGCCTGTTCACCTCCCCTTCCAGCGCTCCGACTGAAGCCAACTTCTGGTCTGCGAGAGCAGTTTTATCTTGGGCTGCTTTTTGCGCAGCGGCGAGGTCCTAGTCCTTCTTCTCCAGAGCCAACTTCATTTTCTCTGCAAAAGAAGCACTCGAATCAAACAAGAGATCGAAGAAATATATTGAAAGACAGTCGACAGGCAGTTACCTTCCATACCAGCAGCTTCGTCTTGAGCTTTCTTCAGATTCTGCTGGGCTAATTCCAAGTCGAGGTTGAGTTGTCTCTACTTCTCCTCAAGTTCAGCAAACTTGGAAATAAGAGTACAAGACTTCTGCAGAAGGCAAAAGACGGGTCAGTCGACAAGATCAAAGGTTGTTTACTTCCGAGTGGATAAAACCTAAAGAAGTCACTTGAGACCCCAGCCGACTGCACACAGTCGACTGTAGTCTCGGGGACTACACCCAGCGAGTGCACTTGGTGTGCCCCCGCTGATTAAAACCCAACTCGACCGGTCCGCCCTGATCAAGTCAAAAAAAAAGCTGTTCAGACCCCAGTCGACTGCCAGCAGTCGACTGCGGTCTCGGGGATTACACCCAGTGGGTGCACTTAGCATGCCCCCACTGGTTCAGATCCTACTCACCCAGACCGAGTGGAAGAACGCAACTACCAAAGACAACAAAACACCCAGTGGGTGCTCTGATCCGACGCAAACAACAGGAGATTGTGTAGAAGAAAAATTTTCGGGTAGCATATCCTGATAGAAAAAGAGCAGTCGAAAAGTCTACTTACCTAGATATTGGCCCAGAGAGCAGCGTTGGCATTGTAGGCAGCCTGGCTCTTCTCATGCACTGTCTTCATCCGCTCCATCATCACGTCAGCCTGTCGGATGGCTTCTGCAGCCGCTTTCGATTGGTTGTCCGGGACGGGGTAGCTGGTGAAGAAGAGGGCAGACGACCCAGATGCAGCAGCTTGGACCTCTGAGGCATGAGATGGGATGACTGAAGGAATCACCGGTACAGTCGATGGTGTGGGGCGCTCACTCGACAACGGTACAACGAAGGTTACACAGGCCCCGCCCGCGCCTTCAGATTGATAGACGGTTGGTGTTGTCATCGGTCCCTGCTGAGACGCCTTACCAGACGTCGCCTTTTTATTCTTCCTGGGATTAGGAGCCACATCTTCATCGTCATCTGGGAGATCGATAATGTTGGGCGGAGCTGCGGAGAAGATCAGTCGGCTCTAAAGTAAACCGCTAGAATTCAATCGACCGAGTAATCAAGAGCAAGATCATAAGAGTTTTTACCTGGGTTGGAGGTGACCGCGTCTTCCATCTCCTCGTCTCGTTACTGGAGAGAAGAGGTTCCCGACGTAGCAGCGCTGCAAAGACCCGCATCCAGTCAGTTATGTTCTGTTACTCGAGTCGAAGAAAAGAACAAGTCAGATGATTACCTGGAGATGGTAGGGACGGTCACTTTGATCCTGGGCAAAGCCTTTGGCAATTTGGAGGAGGTGGCTTTCGGTGCTTTTGGCGCTGGAGGCAGCACAACTTTGGGCTGCTTCGGAGCCTTCTCAATCGGTGTTGGGGAAGACGTCCTGGGGCGCTTCGAAGACTGCCCAATCAGCGTGGCCACCAGGCACGGAGCGCTCGCCGGGTCGTGAGCGTGTTTGGATCTCCTCTCCCTGCGAGGAGGCGAGTCGACCTCTTCATCATCAGTCGATTCGTCGCTCTCCTCGTCCTCCTCGGCATTCGAGTGCCCTTCGCCACTCTCGCCCCCGCTTGCTCCTTCCTCGACGTCTTGCTCCTGCACTTCGTTGGGCATTGAGTACATGTCGATGAGGGCTTGAAAAGACAACAATCAAAAGAAATTCAGTCGACCATCAACAAGACGTCACACAGTGAATCGGAAAGATACTTGATAAAACAGAATCATACCTGCTCCGGCTGACGTGAGTGGTCAAATGGAATCACCCTCCTAGACCCCTGAGGGTTGTCTTTGTTGCTGGTGATTCCCATCAGCCACTTCTCCAAGATGTCCTTGCTGACGTCCTCCGGGTGGATCCGAGTGGAGTCCTCGAGCCCAGAGTACATTCACATCAGATGACCACGTGCCTGAAGTAGTTGGATGCGTCGACCGAGAAAGACCTCCAGCAGGTCCATCCCAGTCACCCCGTCGCGAACGAGTTGGACGACCCGCTCGACCTGCGCCTTCTCTTCTGGGACCACCTTCAGGGAGGAGGGCTTCTCCACTCGAGCCAAAGAAAAGGGAGGAAGTCCAGTCGAATGACCCGGGGTCGGCTAGTCCTTACAGTAAAACCAAGTCGACTGCCAACCCCGGACCGAGTCGGGAAGGATCATTGCTAGGAAGGTGCTCTTGTTCCTCATCTGGATCCCCAGGCCCCCGCACATCTAGATCACGTGCGTCCTCTCATCACTCGGATTGGCCTTTTTGACCGACTGGGAGCGGCAGGTGAAGATGTGTTTGAAAAGACCCTAGTGCGGTCGACAGCCCAAGAAATTTTCACACATTGACACAAAAGCAGCCAGATAGACTATGGTGTTTGGAGTGAAATGGTGGAGCTGAGCCCCAAAGAAGTTCAAAAAGCCCCGGAAGAAAGGATGGGGAGGCAATGAGAATCCGTGATCTACGTGGGTGGCGAGGAGAACGCACTCACCCTCCCTTGGCTGTGTCTCGGTCTCGTTCCCCGGGAGCCGCGCCGACTTGTGGGGGATCAGTCCCCCCTCCACTAGGTTGTCGAGGTCATCTTGGCTGATCGTCGAGCGGATCCAGTCGCCCTGGATCCAGCCCGACGGCAGGCCGGATCTCGACAAGGATCCGCCCCGGCTGGTCCGCTTGCCCTTCGCCATCGCGGTTGCCTTCTTCGCGCGCTCCAGCGCCACCGTCTTCTCTTTTCCTATGGCGGTAGGTCGAGTTCGAGCGAGTGTTCACCGACGAGGGAAGGAGCGAGCGTGGCGGGGAGGTCAAAGGAAGAAGAAAAGAGAATGGGAGCGCACAGGGCAGAGGCCTAGTCTGGTGCCTTTTATAAGGTCGTTCCCCGAGTGACTGACTGGTGGACCCGGACAATCTAAAAAATCCCGCAACAGTCGCGCGTGCAGTACGTGGCGAAAAAGGTGGCGCAGAGATCGAGAAGACTTGCCTAATCCGTCCCGATTACCACGGTCTCGCCCGTCTGGCGCGCTTCCCGAAATTCAAATCCCGCGAAATCCACGGAGAGCAGAGCAACTTGTCAGAATGAAAACGCCCTCTACATTATCATTCGGAATTCTACCGTGAAAATTCACTCGACAAAAAAAAAACCAAAAATGGACCAAGGCGACTGGAAAAGGAGTTGACGTCGTCTCCTCAGTTCATTGTTCCAGAACAAGGTATACTCATAGCACAAAGAATGAGTCGGAAGTGTTCCCAACTCCTTCCTCACTCAAACCCTGATCCATTCGAGGGCTAATGATGAAGCTATGTACCTAGGGTAGGGTCATGGATCTATCCAACATACCCTCCCCAAGGACATCTCTACAAGGAACCAGAAGCAGTCGAAGAGAAACCATCATCCACTCGACTGTGAAGATGTGTTCACCCGACCACCTTGAAGACACTCGACCATGCTAACAACCACTCGACCACCAGAAGATGTGAAGCCCTTCACTCCGCAATGGTTGGGGTTTAAGTCATAGCTTTATGGACATTTATAGCACTTTACTTCGGACGTTACCAGTAACGCTCCTCCTTTATGAACATTGAACCCTGTGTAACAGAGGGGAGCTGGGGTCCTCGCGCACTCTATATATGCCACCCCCTCCTCCAGGACAAGGGTTCGCACCTTTTGTAATTCACACGCATATATCCAGTCGACCGCCTCCGGGCTCCGAGACGTAGGGTTGTTACTTCCTCCGAGAAGGGCATGAACTCGTAAAACTCGCGTGTACAACTCCTCCATAGCTAGGATCTTGCCTCTACATTCCTACCCCCTATTCTACTGTCAGTCCTAGAACCATGACAAGTCCCTCGTACCTGCACAAAACAAATAAATTCTCGCAACCAACGCGAATAGGGGTTGTCAATCCCTACACGGCCACTTATGAGAGTGAGATCTGATAGATATGATAAGATAATATTTTTGGTATTTTTGTGATAAAGATTCAAAGTAAAATGAAGGCGAAGTAAAAAAATTAAAGGAATTAACTAAGTAGTAGGAGATTAATATCATAAAGATAGACCCGGGGCCATAGGTTTCACTAGTGGCTTCTCTCGAGAGCATAAGTATTGTACGGTGGGTGAACAAATTACTGTTGAGCAATTGACAGAATTGAGCATAGTTATGAGAATATCTAGGCATGATCATGTATATAGGCATCATGTCCGAGACAAGTATACCGACTCCAGCCTGCATCTACTACTATTACTCCACTCATCGACTCCTATCCAGCATGCATCTAGAGTATTAAGTTAAAAACAGAGTAACGCCTTAAGCAAGATAACATGATGTAGAGGGATAAACTCATGCAATATGATGAAAACCCCATCTTGTTATCCTCGATGGCAACAATACAATACGTGCCTTGCCGCCCCTACTGTCACTGGGAAAGGACACCGCAAGATTGAACCCAAAGCTAAGCACTTCTCCCATTGCAAGAAAGATCAATCTAGTAGGCCAAACAAAACTGATAATTCGAAGAGACTTGCAAAGATAACCAATCATACATAAAAGAATTCAGAGAAGCTTCAAATATTGTTCATAGATAGACTTGATCATAAACCCACAATTCATCGATCTCAACAAACACACTGCAAAAAGAAGATTACATCGAATAGTTCTCCACAAGAGAGAGGGAGAACATTGTATTGAGATCCAAAAAGAGAGAAGAAGCCATGTAGCTAATAACTATGGACCCATAGGTCTGAGGTAAACTACTCACACTTCATCGGAGGGGCTATGGTGTTGATGTAGAAGCCCTCCGTGATCGATGCCCCCTCCGGCGGAGCTCCGGAACAGGCCCCAAGATGGGATCTCGTGGATACAGAAAGTTGCGGTGGTGGAATTAGGTTTTTGGCTCTGTATCTGATCGTTTGGGGGTACATAGGTATATATAGGAGGAAGGAGTACGTTGGTGGAGCAACAGGGGGCCCATGAGGGTGGAGGGCGCGCCTGGGGGGGGGGGGGTAGGCGCGTCCTCCTACCTTGTGGCCTCCTCTTTTGTGTCTTGACGTAGGGTCCACGTCTCCTGGGTCTTGTTCGTTGAGAAAATCACGTTCCCGAAGGTTTCATTCCGTTTGGACTCCATTTGATATTCCTTTTCTTCAAAACCCTAAAACAGGCAAAAAATAGCAATTATGGGCTGGGCCTCCGGTTAATAGGTTAGTCCCAAAAAGAATATAAAATTGGATAATAAATCCCAATAATGTGCAAAATAGTAGATAATATAGCATGGAGCAATCAAAAATTATAGATACGTTGGAGACATATCAAGCATCCCCAAGCTTAATTCCTGCTCGTCCTTGAGTAGGTAAATGATAAAAACAGAATTTTTGATGTGGAGTGCTACTTGGCATAATTTTAATGTAATTCTTCTTAATTGTGGTATGAATATTCAGATCCGAAAGATTCAAGACAAAAGTTTAATATTGACATAAAAATAATAATACTTCAAGCATACTAACAAAGCAATTATGTCTTCTCAAAATAACATGGCCAAAGAAAGTTATCCCTACAAAATCATATAGTCTGGCTATGCTCCATCTTCACCACACAAAATATTTAAATCATGCACAACCCTGATGACAAGCCAAGCAATTGTTTCATACTTTTGGTGTTCTCTAACTTTTTCAATCTTCACGCAATACATGAGAGTGAGCCATGGACATATCAATTATAGGTGGAATAGAATGGTGGTTATGGAGAAGACAAAAAAGGAGAAGATATTCTCACATCAACTAGGCGTATCAACGGGCTATGGAGATGCCCATCAATAGATATCAATGTGAGTGAGTAGGGATTGCCATGCAACAGATGCACTAGAGCTATAAGTATATGAAAGCTCAACAAAAGAAACTAAGTGGGTGTGCATCCAACTTGCTTGCTCATGAAGACCTAGGGCATTTTGAGGAAGCCCGTCATTGGAATATACAAGCCAAGTTCTATAATGAAAAATTTCCACTAGTATATGAAAGTGACGAAATGAGAGACTCTCTAATATGAATATCATGGTGCTACTTTGAAGCACAATTGTGGTAAAAGGATAGTAACATTGTCCCTTCTCTCCTTTTCTCTCATTTTTTATTATTTTTTTATTTGGGCCTTCTCTTTTTTATGGCCTCTTTTCTCTTTTTCTTTCGTTCGGAGTCTCATCCCGACTTGTGGGGGAATCATAATCTCCATCATCCTTTTCTCACTGGGACAATGCTCTAATAATGATGATCATCACACTTTTATTTTCTTACAACTCAACAATTACAACTCGATACTTAGAACAAAATATGACTCTATATGAATGCCTCTAGCGGTGTACCAGGATATGCAATGACTCATGAGTGACATGTATGAAAGAATTATGAACGGTGGCTTTGCCACAAATATGATGTCGACTACATGATCATGCTAAGCAATATGACAATGATGGAGTGTGTCATAATAAATGGAACGGTGGAATGTTGCATGGCAATATATCTCGGAATGGCTACGGAAGTGCCTTAATAGGTAGGTATGGTGGCTGTTTTGAGGAAGGTATATGGTGGGCGTATGATACCGCGATAGGTGCGCGGTATAGTTTCAAAAAAAAGGTGTGCGGTATTAGAGAGGCTAGCAAAGGTGGAAGAGTGAGAAAAGTGCGTATAATCCATGGACTCAACATTAGTCATAAAGAACTCATATACTTATTGCAAAAATCTACAAGTTATCAAAGCAAAGTATTACGCGCATGCTCCTAGGGGGATAGATTGGTAGGAAAAGACTATCGCTCATCCTCGACTGCCACTCATAAGGAAGACAATCAAAAAATAAATCATGCTCCGACTTCATCACATAACGGTTCACCATACGTGCATGCTACGGGAATCACAAACTTTAACACAAGTATTCTTCAAATTCACATCTACTCAACTAGCACAACTTTAATATCACCATCTTCATATCTCAAAACAATTATCAAGCATCAAACTTCTCATAGTATTCAACACACTCATACGAAAGTTTTATTATTAATCTAATATACCAAGCATATTAGGATTTAAAGCAAATTACCATGCTATTTAAGACTCTCAAAATAATCTAAGTGAAGCATGAGCGATCAATAGTTTCTATAAAACAAATCCACCACCGTTCTCTAAAAGATATAAGTGAAGTACTAGAGCAAAACTACATAACTGAAAAGATATAAGCGAAGCACATAGAGTATTCTAACAAATTACAAATCATGTATGGCTCTCTCAAAAGGTGTGTAAAGCAAGGATGATTGTGGTAAACTAAAAAGTAAAGATTCAAATCATACAAGACGCTCCAAGCAAAACACATATCATGTGGCGAATAAAAATATAGCTCCAAGTAAAGTTACCGATAGAAGTAGACGAAACAAGGGGATGCCTTCCGGGGCATCCCCAAGATTTGGCTTTTAGGTGTCCTTAGATTATCTTGGGGGTGCCATGGGCATCCCCAAGCTTAGGCTCTTGCCACTCCTTGTTCCGTAATCCATCAAATCTTTACCCAAAACTTGAAAACTTCACAACACAAAACTTAAAGTAGAAAATCTTGTGAGCTCCATTAGCGAAAGAAAACAAAATACCACTTCAAGGTACTGTAATTAACTCATTATTTATTTATATTGGTGTTATACCTACTGTATTCCAACTTCTCTATGGTTTATAAACTATTTTACTAGCCATAGATTCATCAAAATAAGCAAACAACACACGAAAAACAGAATCTGCCAAAAACAGAATAGTCTGTAGTAATCTGTAGCTAGAGCAAGATCTGGAACCCCAAAAATTCTAAAATAAATTGCTGGACGTGAGGAATTTATATATTAATCTTCTGCAACAGGAATTAACTAAATATCACTTTCCAAATAAAAATGGCAGTATTTATCGTGAGCGCTAAAGTTTCTGTTTTTTTACAGCAAGTGTAACAAGACTTTCCCCAAGTATTCCCAACGGTTCTACTTGGCACAAACACTAATTAAACACAAAAAACACAACGAAAACAGTGGCTAGATAAATTATTTATTTATTACTAAACAGGAGCAAAAAGCAAGGAATAAAAATAAAATTGGGTTGCCTCCCAACAAGCGCTATCGTTTAACGCCCCTAGCTAGGCATAACAAGCAAGGATAGATCTAGGTATTGCCATCTTTGGTAGGAAATCCATAAGTGGCTCTCATAATAGATTCATAAGGTAATTTAATTTTATTTCTAGGAAAGTGTTCGATGCCTTTCCTTAATGGAAATTGGAATCTAATATTTCCTTCCTTCATATCAATAATTGCACCAATCGTTCTAAGGAAAGGTCTACCAAGAATAATAGGACATGAAGGATTGCAATATATGTCAAGAACAATAAAATCTACGGGCACATAATTCCTATTTGCAACAATAAGAACATCATTAATTCTTCCATAGGTTTCTTAATAGTGGAATCCGCAAGGTGCAAGTTTAAGGAGCAATCGTCAAAATCACGGAAACCTAACAAATCACACAAAGTCTTTGGAATCGTGGAAACACTAGCACCCAAATCACATAAAGCATAGCATTCATGATATTTAATTTTAATTTTAATAGTTGGTTCCCACTCATCATAAAGCTTTCTAGGGATAGAAACTTCCAATTCAAGTTTTTCTTCATAAGATTGCATCAAGGCATCAACGATGTGTTTAGTAAATGTTTTATTTTGACTATAAGCATGCGGAGAATTTAGCACGGATTGTAACAAGGAAATACAATCAACCAAAGAGCAATTTTCATAGTTAAATTCCTTGAAATCCATAATAGTGGGTATAGCAACGTCTAGGGTTTTAATTTCTCCAATCCCACTTTTATCAATTTTATCATCAAGATCAAAAAGTTCTGAATTCTTGGAACGCCTTCTAGGTAAAGGTGGATCATATTCAGTCCCATCATTATCAAGATTCATATTGCAAAACAAAGATTTAATAGGGGACACATCAATAACTTTTAGATCTTCATCATTATTTTCATAGCAATCCGGTTTAGCGGCTATCCTATTAACTAAGGTGGCCTGCTTATCCGAAATTTCAGCAGTCAATTTCTCAAGACGAGCAATCTGGGATCTTAAACCATCGAATTCTTTAGACATATCATCAAGCTCTTTACTCATAAAACTCATAAAACTTTTCTATTCCTTAAGCTTGTTTCTCAAGAAACTATTATGTTCAAATTGCAAAACCATAAAACTCCTGACATTGCTTTCGATCTCTTCTAAACTTTTAAGATGGAGATCACCAAATTTAGGTAGAGCCATTGAGGCAAGCAAGCAAACTAACACACAAGCAAACAAAAAACAAGCGGGCAAAAAGAGGCAAATAGAGAAAGAGATGGAGGAGAGAGAGAGAGAGAGAGGGCAACTAAAACGGCAAGGGTGAAGTGGGGGAGAGGAAAACGAGAGGCAAATGGCAAATAATGTAATGTGGGAGATAAGGGTATGTGATGGGTACTCGGTATGTTGACTTTTGCGTAGACCTCCCCGGCAACGGCGCCAGAAATCCTTCTTGCTACCTCTTGAGTACTGCATTGGTTTTCCCCGAAGAGGAAGGGATGATGCAGCAAAGTAGCGTAAGTATATCCCTCAGTTTTGAGAACCAAGGTATCAATCCAGTAGGAGGCTACGCGCGAGTCCCTCGTACCTGCACAAAACAAATAAATCCTCGCAACCAACGCGAATAGGGGTTGTCAATCCCTACACGGCCACTTACGAGAGAGAGATCTGATAGATATGATAAGATAATATTTTTGGTATTTTTGTGATAAAGATGCTAAGTAAAATAAAGGCGAAGTAAAAAAGCAAAGGAAATAACTAAGTAGTAGGAGATTAATATCATAAAGATAGACCCGGGAACCATAGGTTTCACTAGTGGCTTCTCTCGAGAGCATAAGTATTCTACGGTGGGTGAACAAATTGCTGTTGAGCAATTGACAGAATTGAGCATAGTTATGAGAATATCTAGGCATGATCATGTATATAGGCATCACGTCCGAGACAAGTAGACCGACTCCTGCCTGCATCTACTACTATTACTCCACTCATCGACCTCTATCCAGCATGCATCTAGAGTATTAAGTTAAAAACAGAGTAACGCCTTAAGCAAGATGACATGATGTAGAGGGATAAACTCATGCAATATGATGAAAACCCCATCTTGTTATCCTCGACGGCAACAATACAATACGTGCCTTGCTGCCCCTACTGTCACTGGGAAAGGACACCGCAAGATTGAACCCAAAGCTAAGCACTTCTCCCATTGTAAGAAAGATCAATCTAGTAGGCCAAACCAAATTGATAGTTCGAAGAGACTTGCAAAGATAACCAATCATACATAAAAGAATCCAGAGAAGATTCAAATATTGTTCATAGATAGACTTGATCATCAACCCACAATTCATCGGTCTCAACAAACACACTGCAAAAATAAGATTACAATGAATAGTTCTCCACAAGAGAGGGGGAGAACATTGTATTGAGATCCAAAAAGAGAGAAGAAGCCATCTAGCTAATAACTATGGACCCGTAGGTCTGAGGTAAACTACTCACACTTCATCGGAAGGGCTATGGTGTTGATGTAGAAGCCCTCCGTGATCGATGCCCCCTCTGGCGGAGCTCCAAAACAGGCCCCAAGATGGGATCTCGTGGATACAGAAAGTTGCGGCGGCAGAATTAGGTTTTTGGCTCCGTATCTGATCGTTTGGGGGTACGTAGGTATATATAGGAGGAAGGAGTACGTCGGTGGAGCAACAGGGGGCCCACAAGGGTGGAGGGCGCGCCTGGGGGGGGGGTAGGCGCGTCCTCCTACCTCGTGGCCTCCTCTTTTGTGTCTTGATGTAGGGTCCAAGTCTCCTAGGTCTTGTTCGTTGAGAAAATCACGTTCCCGAAGGTTTCATTCCATTTGGACTCCGTTTGATATTCCTTTTCTTCGAAACCCTAAAACAGGCAAAAAACAGCAATTCTGGGCTGGGCCTCCGGTTAATAGGTTAGTCCCAAAAATAATATAAAAGTGGATAATAAAGCCCAATAATGTCCAAAACAGTAGATAATATAGCATGGAGCAATCCAAAATTATAGATACGTTGGAGACCTGTAACACCTCGGATATGATTTACCTAATATGTAATCCAACTCTTGCCGTTTCTGGCGTTAAGTTATTTTATTTTCTCGGGTTCGGGTTTTTGTCTCCGTTTGTTGTTGTTGTTGTTGTGATGCATCTTATATCATGTCATCATGTGCATTGCATTTGCATACGTGTTCGTCTCATGCATCCGAGCATTTTCCCCGTTGTCCGTTTTGCATTCCGGCGCTTTGTTCTCCTCCGGTGGTCATTTCTACCTTTCTTTCGTGTGTGAGGGTTAAACATTTCCGGATTGGACCGAGACTTGCCAAGCGGCCTTGGTTTACTACCGGTAGACCGCCTGTCAAGTTTCGTACCATTTGGACTTCGTTTGATGCTCCAACGGTTAACCGAGGGACAGAAAAGGCCTCGTGTGTGTTACAGCCCAACACCCCTCCATTTTGTCACAAAACCCACCAAAACCCTCTCCATCATCTAGAGCGTTCGATCACGATCGCGTGGCCGAAAACCGCACCTCATTTGGACACTCCTAGCTCCCTCTACCTCTATATATAGACCCCCTCCTCAAAATTCGCAGATCCCCTCATCCGAAACCCTAGATCCACCTCTCTCCGCGCGGCCGGACACGTCCGCCGGCTGCCGGACACGTCCGCCGGCTGCCGGACACGTCCGCCACCGCCCGCGACGAATCGCACGCTGCCACGTGTCCCTGGGGACCGCATCACCGCGCCGCCTCCCACCGCCGGCCCGCGAGGCCCGGGGCCGGCCCTCTCCTCCGCCCGACCGGGCCCCGAGGCCCCTCGCGCCGCGCCGCCTCCTCCCCATCAGCGGCCGCCGCCCCGCCGTTCGCCGGTGCCGCTCCAGCTCGCCGGCGCAAGGCCCGGCCGGAT
>NC_041384.1:473065733-473070171 GCF_002162155.2 Triticum dicoccoides
GATCCTCGCCGGCGCCCCGCCGCGCCGTCCACCGCCATCGCCGGCCACCGCCATCGCCACCGCCGCCCCGGCCTTCTTCCCCTCCTCCGGCGCCCTCCAACGTCTCTGGCGAGCTCCAAGTTGCCCGACGATCCTCGGCTTCCATGCGCGAACAGTAACTCCGGTGAGATCCGGATCTAGATCCGAGATCCACCTCGGTTGACTTTTGCCCCGAAACCCTAATTATTTTGCTATGTTCGTCGTGCCGTAACTTTGCATCCATAGCTTCGTTTT
The DNA here is from genome assembly GCF_002162155.2 of Triticum dicoccoides. NCBI lineage: Eukaryota > Viridiplantae > Streptophyta > Magnoliopsida > Poales > Poaceae > Triticum > Triticum dicoccoides. Next base: position 473,066,007 of record NC_041384.1, read on the forward strand.
GGGCATATAGCATATCAAAATGTTCATCTGAGAGTGTACATCATTTCATCTCATTGCACCATTTTTATTTGAGTTCATCTTGATGCCCGAAATGCTGTTGGAAGAGTGCTATTTGAGATAATTGTCAGATCTGCTGCTCCAATTATATATTTGTCATTTTTGCCATGATTATTGTGTGCATGATATGCCCGTGAGCTCTACATATGTTTTGTTATATACTTTGCCATCTTTCCAGAGGTGCAACCCATGTATTTTTGTGATGTGTGTGGTGACTAGCACAAGCTTGCAAAGTGGTGCATTCGTTAATGTTGATTTCAGGGACGTAGAAATTCCACCAAGTCCTTGATCTGTTTATTTCCATATGCCATATGTTCATGTTGTTTCCTAGTGATCCGTGCCTCTTTTGAGGATGATCAGTAAGGATGTTTTGTTAATCTTGTAGTGCTCTATCCATCCATGTCTTTGTTTGCAATTATGGAGCACCCTAGCTTTAGTGAATCGAGCTCTACTTTTGCTATTTCGTGAATCTGAGCAGATTGTCTACTTGTTAGCGATTTTGCCGAGGATGTTGTAGTTGATCCGTGCATGCTATGTTATTGTTCTTGCCATGTGTATCTTGTATAATGTGTATTCTTGATGGGTGTATGCTTAGATTGTCATGACTTGCTCTGTAGTGAGTGCATCGAGCTCGTAAACATGCCTACTTGATATCTGTTTTGCATGTTCCAGTTTTTCACTAAGTCTGTGATATGATTATGTTTTTTGCCATGTTCACATGCTTGCAATTGTATTTTCTGATCCCTTTTGGCTCAAGGTCACTAAGGGACTTTTGTTAAGCTCTTTGAGTAGCTCCATGCCATTCTTTACTTTGCCATGTTCACGTCCTGTAACATATATTTTTCATGCTCCAAAGTGTGCTACCTGATCTGAAATTCCAGACAAGTGTTAATTTCACTAAGTCTGAAATATGTTTACCAAATGCATTTTTGCCATGCTTGTTTGAACTTGTTAATGGATGAATTGCCCGTAGCTCAGTGTTCATCTTTTGTTAAGCATCATGAATGGATCCCTGCCATGTATTTGGTTGATATGTTTGGGTGCTGTAGCATGTTCATCTTGTTGCATTTAGATGGCTACTTGATGTATATCGCAGACCGGTGCCATATTTGAATTGCTTGCCATTTCCAAACCGTGACTCTGATTCCGGTGATCTTTATATCGTTTTCAAGTGATTTCCATCTCACCTTTCCAGTGGAACACTTGGATTTCCAAGTTGAGGCCAGGTTCATTCATTCCTTGTCAAATCTTGCATATGCATCGCATATCGCATCCCGCATAGCATACCATGATTGCATCATGTTGTTTGAGTTTGCACGTGGTTGATTGTGTTCCATTTGCTTGTTTGTCTTGTATGGGTAGAGCCGGGAGATGAGTTCGCTAACGAGGAGCCTATTGAGTTTGCATTCGAGGATCCAGTCAACTCTGACAACTTTGCAGGCAAGATGATCATACCCTCGAAATCACTACTATCTTTGCTTTGCTAGATGCTCGCTCTTTTGCTATGCCTATGCTACGATGCCTACCACTTGCTTATCTTGCCTCCCAAATTGCCATGTCAAACCTCTAACCCACCATGTCCTAGCAAACCGTTGATTGGCTATGTTACTGCTTTGCTCAGCCCCTCTTATAGCGTTGCTAGTTGCAGGTGAAGATTGGAGACCGTTCCTTGTTGGAATATTATTTACTTGTTGAGATATCATTATATTATCTTGTTATCTTAATGCATCTATATACTTGGTAAAGGGTGGAAGGCTCGGCCTCTTGCCTAGTGTTTTTTTTCCACTCTTGCCGCCTTAGTTTCCGTCATATCGGTGTTATGTTCCTGAATTTTGCGTTCCTTACGCGGTTGGGTTATAATGGGAACCCCTTGATAGTTCGCCTTGAATAAAGCTTTTCCAGCAATGCCCAACCTTGGTTTTACCATTTGCCACCTAGCCTCTTTTTCCCTTGGGTTTCCGGAGCCCGAGGGTCATCTTATTTAACCCCCCCGGGCCAGTGCTCCTCTGAGTCATGGTCCAAACAGAGCCACTTGCAGCGCCACCTCGGGGCAACTCGAGGGTTGGTTTTAGTTGTATGTAGTGTTCATATGAGTGTGCCCTGAGAACGAGATATGTGCAGCTTCTATCGGGATTTGTCGGCACATTCGGGCGGTGTTGCTGGATTTTTTTTAACTTGTCAAAGTGTCTTGTAGAACCGGGATACCGAGTCTGATCGGAATGTCTCGGGAGAAGGTCTATTCCTTCGTTGACCGTGAGAGCTTGTCATGGGCCAAGTTGGTAATCAGAGCCTTCCCCGACCTTAGGAGCCCTCACTAATTGATTGTTTTTAGCAGCCGTTGTTGAGTCTAGAAAAATGTTTTGAGTCATTTAGGAATTATATATCGGAGAGTTTAGGAATTCTTTTTACTCCCCAGTCTCCTCATCGCTCTGGTAAGGCATCCTGACATAGAGTTTTGACTCTTCTCTTCTCAAATTTCACTAATTTTTTTAGGATCACACGTGTATCTTGGAATCGTTTCGATGGTTTTGTGACGAGAACATTTTTCTTGGTGCCTCCTGTCTTTAGGGGTTGTGGCAGTGTCCCGAGGAGTTGAGCTCCAAGGTGTTGTCGTCACAATTTTATCGTTGCAGTTCTGGAATACCTGAGTTTAGTACGCCGACATCGAAAATCTCTTTTATGCAGTTCGTTGGTGAGATAACCTCGACGGCACCCAGTACTGGGGCGGGAGTTCGGGAGTATTGCCATAACTTGTATAACGGATGCTTTTCGAAGGTTGAGGTAGATGGTTTCCGAAGTTTTTCTCAGTTATGTGTTGAAGGATGGATACAGCTGGATGTAGGATTTGCTAGATTTGGGTGAGATATTATGCTTCCCCTGTATCCCCAACACCTGATTGCATAACCGGAAAGGTTCGGGAGTTTCATAGGTGGGAATTCTTGTAGCTCTAGTTCTTCTTCCATGGATATTTGGTTTGAGATTGGGATTTCTTACCGAGTATTCGTTCTTGATCCGTACCTTGTTGATTTATTCCTCTACCTAAATTCTAGTGGCTTCAACTTCGAAGACATTGATCTCCAAGAAGATCTCACTTATCGTGAGCACCCCATTGCTATTATTGAAGAGACTGAACGCAATACTCGCAATAAGTCAATGAAATTCCTCAAAGTCAAGTGGTCACACCATTCCGACCATGAAGCTACCTGGGAACACGAGGATCACCTCCGTTCTGAGTACCTGGCGTTCTTTCAGTCCTAGATCTCGGGACGAGATCCTTTCGTAGTGGTGGAGTGTTGTAACACGCTGGATATGATTTACCTAATATGTAATCCAACTCTTGCCGTTTCCGGCGTTAAGTTATTTTATTTTCTCGGGTTCGGATTTTTGTCTCCGTGTGTTGTTGTTGTTGTCATGCATCTCATATCATGTCATCATGTGCATTGCATTTGCATACGTGTTCGTCTCATGCATCCGAGCATTTTCCCCGTTGTACGTTTTGCATTCCGGCGCTCCGTTCTCCTCCGGTGGTCATTTCTACCTTTCTTTCGTGTGTGGGGTTAAACATTTCCGGATTGGACCGAGACTTTCCAAGCGGCCTTGGTTTACTACCGGTAGACCGCATGTCAAGTTTCATACCATTTGGACTTCATTTGATGCACCAACGGTTAACCGAGGGACCGAAAAGACCTCGTGTGTGTTGCAGCCCAACACCCCTCCATTTCGTCCCAAAACCCACCAAAACCCTCTTCATCATCTAAAACATTCGATCACGATCGCGTGGCCGAAAACCGCACCTCATTTGGACACTCCTAGCTCCCTCTACCTCTATATATAGACCCCCTCCTCAAAATTCGCGGATCCCCTTGTCCGAAACCCTAGATCCACCTCTCTCCGCGCGGCCGGACACGTTCGCCGGCCGCTGGACACGTCCGCCGCCGGCCGTGACGAATCGCACGCTGCCACGTGTCCTGGGGGGGCGCATCACCGCGCCGCCTCCCACCGCCGGCCCGCGAGGCCCGGGGCCGGCCCTCTCCTCCGCCCGACCGAGCCCCAAGACCCCTCGCGCCGCGCCGCCTCCTCCCCATTGCCGGCCGCCGCCCCGCCGTTC
>NC_041384.1:473070614-473147584 GCF_002162155.2 Triticum dicoccoides
CGCCCCGCCGCGCCGTCCACCGCCATCACCGGCCACCGCCATCGCCACTGCCTCCCCGGCCTTCTTCCCCTCCTCCGGCGCCCTCCAACGTCTCTGGCGAGCTTCAAGTTCCCCGACGATCCTCGGCTTCCGTGCATGAACAGTAACTTCGGCGAGATCCGGATCTGGATCTGAGATCCACCTCGGTCTATATATAGAGGTAGAGGGAGCTAGGAGTGTCCAAATGAGGTGCGGTTTTCGGCCACGCGATCGTGATCGAATGCTCTAGATGATGAAGAGGGTTTTGGTGGGTTTTGGGACAAAATGGAGGGGTGTTGGGCTGCAACACACACGAGGCCTTTTCGGTCCCTCGGTTAACCGTTGGAGCATCAAACGAAGTCCAAATGGTACGAAACTTGACAGGCGGTCTACCGGTAGTAAACCAAGGCCGCTTGGCAAGTCTCGGTCCAATCCGGAAATGTTTAACCCCCACACACAAAAGAAAGGTAGAAATGACCACCGGAGGAGAACGGAGCGCCGGAATGCAAAACGGACAACGGGGAAAATGCTCGGATGCATGAGATGAACACCTATGCAAATGCAATGCACATGATGACGTGATATGAGATGCATGACAACAACAACACACGGAGACAAAAACCCGAACCCGAGAAAATAAAATAACTTAACGCCGGAAACGGCAAGGGTTGGATTACATATTAGGTAAATCATATCCGGGGTGTTACAACACTCCACCACTACGGAAGGATCTCGTCCCGAGATCTAGGACTGAAAGAATGCCGGGTACTGAGAACGGAGGTGATCCTCGCGTTCCCAGGTAGCTTCACGGTCGGAATGGTGTGACCACTTGACTTTGAGGAATTTGATTAACTCGTTGCGAGTCTTGCGTTCAGTCTCTTCAAGAATAGCAATGGGGTGTTCACGATAAGAGAGATCTTCTTGGAGATCAATGTCTTCGAAGTTGACGGTGCGGTCAGGAGTCTTGAAGCACTTGCGGAGCTGAGAGACATGGAACACATCATGCACATTTGCAAAGTTTGAAGGAAGCTCGAGTTGATAGGCGAGATCGCCTCTCTTGCTGACGATCTTGAAATGTCCCACGTATCTGGGGGCAAGCTTCCCTTTGATACCGAAGCGACGAGTACCTTTCATACGAGAGACGTGGAGGTAAACATGATCTCCGATCTCGAAAGCCAAATCACGGTGCTTACTATCATAGTAGCTCTTCTGGCGGGATTGGGCTGCTTTGAGGTTATCTCGAATGACTTTGCACATTTCCTCTGCCTCTGTGATTAAGTCATTACCCAGAAGTTGACGTTCACCGGTTTCAGACCAATTGAGAGGGGTACGGCACTTCCTGCCATACAGAATTTCGAATGGGGCCTTGCCCGAACTTTCTTGGAAACTGTTGTTGTAGGAGAATTCAGCATATGGAAGACAATCCTCCCACTTCATGCCAAAGGAGATCACACAAGCCCTGAGCATCTTCAAGAATCTGGTTGACACGCTCGACTGGACCGCTAGTTTGAGGATGGAAAGCTATGCTGAAGCGGATGTTGGTGCCCATGGCCTTCTGAAAAGAATCCCAAAACATGGAGGTAAAGATGCTGCCACGGTCTGAAGAGATCACTTGTGGAATATCATGCAGAGAGACAATTCGAGAGGTATAGAGCTCCGCCAATTGCGCTGCAGTGATTGACTCTTTGATAGGCAGAAAGTGAGCCACTTTAGTGAGTTTGTCGATGACAACGAATATAGCGTCATTGCCACGCTTGGACTTTGGAAACCCAGTCACGAAGTCCATCTCAATGTGGTCAAACTTCCATTCTGGAATGGCAAGAGGTTGGAGGAGACCAGCTGGTCTTTGGTGTTCTGCCTTCACTCTTCTGCAGACATCACATTCATTCACGAACTGAGCAATCTCGCGCTTCATTCGAGTCCACCAATAAACCTACTTGAGGTCCTGATACATCTTCGTGCTCCCAGGGTGGATGGAGAGGAGAGAATTATGAGCCTCGTTCATGATCACTTTACGAAGGTCACCTTTGGGCACAACAATACGATCCTCGAAGAAGAGAGTATCCTTGTCATCAAGGCGGTAGCACTTGTACTTGGGTTGACTCTTGGCAATCCCAATCTTCACCTTATTCACCATAGCATCAAGAAGCTGAGCTTGGCGAATCTGATCTTCCAAGGTAGGAGATACTTGACGGTTGGCGAGGAAACCTTGAGGAACAACTTGCAGATTGAGTTTGCGGAAAGCTTCACAAAGCTTGGGTTGATAAAGCTTGAGAATTAGACTGTTGCAATAAGCCTTCCTGCTCAATGCGTCAGCAACCACATTGGCCTTGCCTGGAGTATACTCGATACTCGGATTATACTCTTGAATCATTTCGACCCATCGAGTCTGCCTGAGGTTGAGATTAGGCTGAGTGAAGATGTACTTGAGACTCTTGTGGTCAGTGAAAATGTCCACTTTTCTTCCCAATAAGAGATGTCTCCAAGTCAAAAGAGCATGCACAACTGCCGCCAACTCGAGGTCATGAGTGGGGTAGTTCTTCTCGTTGGGCTTCAACTGGCGAGAGGTATAAGCCACAACTTTCTTCTCTTGCATCAACACTGCACCGAGACCTTGGAGAGAGGCATCGCAAAAGACCTCGAACGGTTTGGATTCATCAGGAGGAGTCAGAACTGGAGCGGTGACCAATTTCTCTTTCAAGGTGTTGAAAGCGATGTCACATTCCGGAGAACAAACGTACTTGATGTGCTTCTGGAGAAGATTTGAGAGAGGCTTCGCGGTCTTAGAAAAGTTTTCAATGAATCTTCGACAGTAGCTTATGAGACCGAGGAAGCTACGGAGTTGCTTCACGTTCTGAGGTGGTTCCCAATTCACAATTGCAGACACCTTCTCAGGATTCACCGCAATGCCCTTGGCAGAGATGATATGCCCAAGATAAAGAACCTCATCGAGCCAAAATTCGCACTTTGAGAACTTGGCGTAGAACTGGTGTTCCCTGAGCTTATCGAGCACCAAACGCAAGTGCTTGACATGATCTTCCTTGTTCTTCGAAAAGACCAGAATGTCGTCGAGATAGACCAAAACGAAGTCATTGGTGTAGGCGTTGAAGATGAAGTTCATCATGCGAGAGAAAGTCGGAGGAGCGTTGACGAGGCCAAAAGACATGACAGTGTATTCATATGAACCATAGCTTGTCCTGAAAGACATATTGGGAATATCTTGCTCACGGATTCGAATCTGATGATAACCCATACGGAGATCAAGCTTGGAGAATACTTGAGCACCTTTGAGTTGTTCGAACAGCTCGTTGATGTTGGGAAGTGGGTATTTGTTCTTGATAGTCTTCTTGTTCAATGGATGATAATCAACACAAAGTCGGTCCGTTCCATCCTTCTTCTTCACAAAAAGAACACCACAACCCCACGGAGAAGAACTAGGTCAGATGAGACCCATTCTCTCTTGAATATCGAGTTGCTTCTTCAGCTCCTTCAACTCTTCAGGTCCGAGCTTGTAAGGACGATTGCACACTGGTTCCGTGCCAGGCTCAATATTAATGACGAATTCAACTGGCCGGTGCAGAGGCATTCCTGGAAGCTCTTCTGGAAGACGTCTTGATATTCGCAAACGACTAGAATTTGCGAGATGGCATCCAGTTCACCCTTCTCATTGAGAGAAAACAGACGGATAGTATCATTACAAGCGGTAAAGAAAATTACATCCTCAGATGAATGAGTCAATTGAATCTGCCTGGCTGCACAATCAAGCTGAGCCTTGTCCTTAGAAAGCCAATCCATTCCGAGAATAAGATCAATATCCGAGTTGCCAAGAACCGTTGGAGAAGCCAGAAACTTGTAGTCACCCAAGGTGATAGTAACATTCGGAGCAATGGAGTTAGCATGCATGCGCCTACCGGGAGAGACAACTGCTAATGGACTAGGCAAAATTTGCAAAGCCAAACCATGCTTAGATGAAAATGGTCTCGAGATGAAACAATGCGATGCACCAGTGTCAAAAAGAACTTTTGCAGGAACATCATTAACAGGAAGGTTACCCATGATGACATCTGACGAGTCCTCTGCCTGAGCATAAATAGCATTACATCATCCAACCACTCATGGCCCGACTATGTTTTATCAAATGCTCGGATATCATGGTTTTTGAGTTATCGAATGCAAAATGGACAACGGGGAAAATGCTCGGATGCATGAGACGAACACGTATGCAAATGCAATGCACATGATGACATGGTATGAGATGCATGACAACAACAACAACACACGGAGACAAAAACCCGAACCCGAGAAAATAAAATAACTTAACGCCGGAAACAGCAAGAGTTGGATTACATATTAGGTAAATCATATCCGGGGTGTTACAAGACGTATCATGCAACCGCATGCATATGGGGACCCCGACGTGATCGTGCGCATGCCCAACCACTGGCAGAACGCGTGCGGAGGGACGCGAGCAGAGCGCTCCGTTGTCACCTCAACAGCGAGCAACCGTATATATATATATATATATATATATATATATATATATATATATATATATATATATATATATATATATATATGCATATAACAGTTGAACGCACAAGGAAAAGCTATCCAGAAGCCGAGCGCGCCGACGTACGTGAGCAGAGCGCGCCAACGGAGGCGAGCAGAGCGCGCCGCGACGCCTAACAGCGAGCACAGCGCACTCCGGCGCCTAACGGCGGGATAGACCTTCATTCAAGCCAATCAACATGTGTTCAAAAAACAAAAAACATCAAAAATTAATGAGATAGACACTGGCAGCACAACTTATAAATTCACGGATGGAGTACTAGTTACAGTGATGCATATAATTAGGCAAGAAGAAAGATGCATCCATCAACATACGACCTCCTCCTCCTCAACTCAGTGCGCCGGGCCACCGACTGACGGCTAAGGAGCGGCGACTTTTGTGGCGAGGTCAAGGTGCTTCTCAACAATGGCATCCAATGATTCCAGCCGGTTGAAGAAGGCCAACGTCGTAGCGTCCTCACTAGCCTTGTAGATACCTATGTAAATGATTTGCTTGTACACATGGATGTGTAGGTCGATGGTTTCTTGCAGGGCGAGGCGCCTCGCGACGAGCGCAACCTCCAGGTGGACATTCTTCGTGGCGTCGGTAGGCAGTCGCAGGGCCAGCAGTGCTTGAAAGAGGTTCCGACCATGGAGGCCGATTAGGGTGGTAGGCAATGAGGAGCCCGGGCGCGCGGGCTGGAGGAGTATGGTGATGTCGTCCACGAGCTTCTTGATGACGGTGAACCTGTGCGAACGCTCATCTGGTCGTACTGAGAGTCGTAGCTGGCGTCGACGGCGGCCATCCACCAGTCGGTCGCCAACAACGTGTGGAGACGATCCACGGTGCCATGCCGCAGGCTGGCGCCGTGGACCATCTGGCACAGCCGCTGGCCGCTCGCGCGCATCGCCGCCATGAGTCTGGAGTGAGCACTTTTGCGCTTATTAGTGTAGGTGCTTAGGCAAATACTTAGGTGCGTACGATGTGGTAGATGCATTGGAATGGAGGGGTGCCTTTATATGAGTGCAAACTGCGTTGCATTCACATCGTGCTACCTCTTTTCCCGGTCATCCTCCCATTACTTCCCTCATGCATTCACACGATGCTAATTGAAGGAGGATGCATCATTGGCCATTCAACATTTCAGGAACAGCTACCCTCTCCCTCGTCAGCATTAAAGCCATATCGAGAACTGTACCGCCCGCTGTCAAATCGAATAGTACTGCGCCGCCCACTGCATGCCCGGCTGAACACGCCTCCTCACCTCCATCTATGCTTAATTACTGAATTTTAGTTGCAAAAATTAGATACTGCTAGTGATTTTTAGCTTCATATTTTCACAAATCACAGTGTTACAAGGTTGGCAAATGGCAATGTTACTAGATCAACAAATGTCAATCTTTCTAGTTTGACAAATGGCCACATACCCAATATGACAGATGCAAATCACACCAAATTGTTTGTAAGTGGTTCACATGGGTCATCCAAAAGAACCGTTTGTGTTCAAGAGATGCACAAATCCTACTCTCACTTTGCATACGGGTGTTCTATCCAAAACATTTGCGATCAAGAGCCATTAAAACCTATAGCCATTAATACCAAGACACATGGCATCACGTGAATGGTTAACCGAACGCACACGATTTGAATTATACAAATGTTTGAGATATTAAAGTGGCAACTATTTTTTTCAAAATGCCTTTGTTGGTTGTCATTATTCGAGTGTGCCTTCTATCGTGGAATTGTCACGGCAGATGTCCTAGTGAAAGTACTTAATCATGGAGCCATCGCAACTAGGAAGCTTAAAGGGGTTAAACGAGACAAAGGACACGAGGAGTTATACTGGTTCAGCCCCTTGCAGTGAAGGTAAAGGCCTAGTCCACCTTGAGGTGATATTGCTAGGGTTTTGATGACCAGGGAGCTAATACGCTTAGCCTGGCTCTCGATCTATTTTTTCTTGTCCTAAGCTGCCGCCGAGTCGTCCCCTTATATACACGGGTTGACGCCCTGCAGCCTACAGAGTCTCGACCGGCTCATACCACGTGTCCGGCTCGGTGACGTGTCTTACATGACTTACATTACAAGTCTATTCATACATGGCGGTTTATACTTACAGGCCTTAAGCCACCTCTAGGCTTGGGCCTATCATAAGCCTAACTGTGAACCGCCATCTTGTATACTCTTGGGCTTCATACAGGTGAACCTCCATTGTGGTTGACCCGGCCCCTTCCTGGGCGGGTCATATCTGGTAGTCACATCCCCAACATTAGGCCCCAGGTTTATTTGAACTTCGTTCATGTCAATCTTCCACACTTAGAAAAAATCCATCTACAATTGTTGTGAAAGCCTTGTTATCCGCCATGATGTCATCTCCAGGAATTTTGGAAACCCGCCACGGCGTCATCTTAACGGATCTTTATCTTAAATGTCTTTCCAAAAATCGAGGCGTCCGATTAGCTGGATAATCATCATTTTGGCCTCCTCGTCTTTCGCGCATGCCTGTTGCTCCTGCCCTTATAAATCAGATCCAAAGGCCATCTCACATTTCTCCTTCTTCCTTATTTCTTTCGTGACCCTTTTGTCGCTCGAGCTCCACCGCCACCGTAGAGCACCTCATATTCCTCAACCCCGGCCGCTGCATCAGCCTAAGTCGATCCAGATAACAGCAGCGACCCTCCACAGCAGATCGGTAGCTGTAAGTTTCTGCCTTTTCATACCTTAGATCCGCACTAGGGTTTGTGAGCTCTTCCGTGTTCTTCATAGTTCATCGTAGTTCATCTCCCAGGCCGCACTGTGGGCTTCTTTGATCTGAAAATGATGTTAAACCAATGCGGTAGTTGTTTTATTTCCACTTTCAGTATAAGTAGATCCCCTTTCTTGGAAGAACAATCTTGTGACAGCTTATGAACTCATCTATACTGGTTTTTAGGTCTAGATTTATTTTTCCTTTCCTGAACAACCTTTGATCCAAAATGGTAGCTGCAGCATGTGAAACTTGTTTATCTCAGTACTTAGCCAATTCTTTGTTGCTGGCAACTCTTGAATTCCTTTCTCATGGCGGCTTACCACGCTGGCTTATTTTCCTTCATATATCATTAGCCCTTATTTAAGCCGCCATTATACATCTGTACTGCAATTATTTAGCTTGTAATTCCACCACTTAGTTTGAGCTGGCAAATTACTTCCTTTTAGATTGTCTTTCGCCATGCCGCCAAAGACGACGACAGTTTGCAACTGGGTCACTTCCATAGTCACTGAAGACACCCTAAAGGATTTTGTCACTGTCGGATATTTACCATAGAAGAGCATCATGTCTTATTGCGCCCCTGACCCGGACGAAGAAAGACCTCAGCCAAAGGATGGTGAAGTCATCTTCTTTACTGATCATATGAACCGGGGCTTTTCGCCGCCCGTCTCAAAATTCTTTAGAGATGTTCTGCACTTTTTCAAGCTTCATCCGTAAGAGATTGGACCCAATTCCATATCAAACATCTGTAACTTCCAAGTTTTCTACGAGGTTTATCTTTTAGAAGAACCTACTATTGAACTCTTCAAAGAATACTTCTATTTGAACCGCCAGAATGAGTATACCAACGGCCCCAGTTTAGAACTTGGCGGGATCTCGATTCAGCACAGACGAGATGTTGTCTTCCCTCTAGTAGTCTTGCCAAGCCATCCCAAGGACCGGAACCAAACCTGGTTCTATTGCAAAGGTACGTCACCAGCTGATGAGAAACCAATGCCAGGTTATCGCGCTGAGTGTCTTGACGCTAAATATTCACTCCCTGATAAACTTTCTGCCACTGAACGCAAGAAACTTCACCCAATAATCAAAAGGGTTCAAGCCTTGCTGGGAAACGGCTTAACTGGAGTTGACTTGATCCGTTGTTGGATAGCATGGCGGATCATCCCTCTGAGCTGCCGATCTGATTTGATGTGCAACTACACCGGAGGAACAGACGATCCATTACGTCATAGCTCCCTTCGTTTGACTGAAGAAGCCATTGTTGAAATTGGCGACCACCCTTGTCAACAGAAAATATGAAGACTGCAGCAAAGTAGGGTTGAATCCTTTCTGCAAGCTTAACCCGACACCAGAGGTAAGCCTCTTGACTCCTTTTTTCTTAACAGTTAAGTATTTGCGTGAGTTTCAACATGCTTCCTCTCTACAAGCTAAATCTGACTTTCGGAATGATCTTGAGGCTGCCAAAAAAGCTAGAGCCGGTGCAATAGCCGCCAAGAAGACCGTGAGGAAATCTAGGAAGAAACCAACTGCTTCTGACTTACTCAAGTTGGATGACATCTCTGAGTTGGTGGTAGCCCTTGACTCTCTTGGCCTGCTTTTTAACAACCTTATTGACACTGACTATTATCAGGATGACACGGGGGCCAGCCAGGCAGTTGAAGAAGAGGTAACTATTATTTCCTCGGACTCAGAACCTTTACCAAGATAGAAACCTCGGCGGGTAACTAGGAAAGTAAGGTTTTCACACCCCATGGCTTATTTAGATCCTCATTTTCTTTTGAAAAAACAGCAACATGAGAGCCGCCGTCAGACCCGGACCAGTGGAGACAATGAGTTACCCTCCGGTTTACCGAAAACTCCTCGAAAACACCAAAACGGGGTTATTTTACATCTTAACTCTGATGAACGAATCACTTTTATAAGTCACTCAGCTATAATTCCATTTTTGCAGGAGATTGCTCGTTCCTCCTCTGGTGATTCTTCATAGACTTAGCTGTCGGCTTTTAAGACCGCCCCGGGTAAACATAATTATCCTTCTTCTACATCTTTATGTCCGTATCGTTATACTGACTCATCAAATTCTTCTTAGTGGTCAAGCAAAACCCAAGAAGGCCAAGTTGGCCAAACCGGCTGAAGACCCAAAAGCTGCTGAGCCGGCGCAGCCGACTCTTGCCCCGGAACAACCTGAAGCACCGGAAGACCCCGCTGTCAACGTTCATTCAGATCTTCCTGAGCCATCTGTTGACGAAACCATTCTCAATCCATCCACTGCTGAACCGTCAAGCTCAGCTAACCCACCGGAGACTTACGGCAATGATGTTTTAATCACTGGTAGCAGATTCGTTGAACCGGGTAATCCAACTATGCTGGCAAGACACTCCGCCAAGCAAGAGGTCATGGAGAGGCAGAAAGTGAGGTTTGATGTCTCCCACTACACCCATCTGAGTATTGCCAAAGTACTATCTGGCTATCTTAGCCAAGTCAACTCCAGCCGTGACTCCGAGATTGAAATGGTCAAACAAATGTATCAGAAATATGAGGTATGTTCTATGGTTTATATAAGTTACATACCCTGGAAGACCCCAAGTCTGTGGAATATGATAAGAGTGAATGATCCGTAGACTTTTAATAAACTTATAAACTTTTACCTTAAACTCCATTTGATCCCCGGTTTACAACCAAACCGGACACTGATAGTTTTTCAATGTGCATGTGTAGTTCCCAAGGGCCGGTTTAATCAGTATGAATGAGCCCGTTCTTAAGTAGGAAAAAATAGCAATATGCATTAGCCCCCAAGTGCCAAGTGGTCTTGCTTGCAAAGCACTTGGGACTTCTGGAAAAAATCCAATTCCTTTGACAATAAGATTGCGCTGACACACATTAGTCCCCAAGTGCCAAGTGTTATTGCTTGCAAAAGGACTTGGGACTTGTTTTTATAATCCGCCATGAAACTAACAACCTTATTCTGTATAAAGGCTGCGACCGCAGAACTGGAATCCCAATTGACTGAAGCCAAGACTTGGTGAAAGGATCGATAGGGTTGACTAGAGGGGGGTGAATAGGCAACTAACAATTTTTAGCTTTTCTTTACCAAATTAAACTTTGCATCAAAGTAGGTTGTCTAGATGTGCAACTAGGTGAGCAACCTATATGATGCAACAACAATGAACATACAAGCAAGCAAGAGAAGTAACACTAATAAGCTTGCACAAGTAAACGTAAGAGATAACCAAGAGTGGACCCGGTGAAGACGAGGATGTGTTACCGAAGTTCCTTCCTTTTAAGGGGAAGTACGTCTCCATTAGAGCGGTGTGGAGGCACAATGCTCCCCAAGAAGCCACTAGGTCCACCATATTCTCCTCACGCCCTCACACAATGCGAGATGCCGTGATTCCACTATTGGTGCCCTTGGAGGCGACGACCGGACCTTTACAAACAAGGTTGGGGCAATCTCCACAACTTAATCGGAGGCTCCCAACAACACCACGAAGCTTCACCACAATGGAGTATGGCTTTGTGGTGACCTCAACCGTCTAGGGTGCTCAAACACCCAAGAGTAACAAGATCCGCTAGGGATTGGTGGTGGAATCAAATTTCTCTTGGTGGAAGTGTAGATCGGGGCCTTCTCAACCACTCCCGAGCAAATCAACAAGTATGATTGGCTAGGGAGAGAGATCGGGCAAAAATGGAGCTTGGAGCATTAATGGAGCTTATGGGGGAAGAGGTAAGTCAATGAGGAAGAAGGGGACCCCCTTTTATACTAAAGGGCCCCATCCAACCATTACCCCCAAAACAGCCCCGCAGAGGGCGGTACTACCGCAGGGGGCAGTGGTACTACCGCTGGACCCAGCGGTAATACCGCTCCCCCTTGCGGTACTACCGCCCAGCCTGGGAGGGCTTGAAGATAGAGGAGGGACCGTGCCCAGCGCGGTACTGCCGCGATGGTAGGGCGGTACTACCGCACCTACTGCCGCTGCAAGTGCCGCTCAACCCGACACGAGATGCGCCCCCCTCGAGTCAAGGCGGTAGTGGCCCGGTACCGCAGCGGTACTGCCGCTGAGGACCCTCAAGTGGTACTACCGCTGGGTACCGTGGTACTACCGCTGGGGCCAGAGACTACCCATTCAGTAGGGAATCAAACCTCCAACGACGCGGGAAGGCCCAGAGGGTGTGAAACTGTAAGTGCATCTAGTGCCACCCCTAGTTGGTTTTGGAGTATTGACGACAAACCTGGTTGAGGGACTAATGTGTTTGTGAGAATTGCAGGATAACACAGGTAGAAGTCCCTCATTGATTCGGTTTACCTACCGGAGATGACCCCTAAAAATGTATGAAGACATTGAAGACAAAGGTGGTATGTGTAGGTATTCACATTGAAGACTATGACAAGAGAAGACATTATGTGAAGACTATGGAGCGCAAAGACTTAGTTGTTTCGTTGTTTCGTTTTCTTCTTTGTTGAGTCATAGGAACCACCGTACTGTTCAGTGGGGTCCAAGTGAACCAGTCAGAATGACTGAAGTGATGCTTAACCAAAATCCTATGTCTTCGAGCAAAGATAATGAGAGCAAATCTTATCCAGAGCTAGATAAGTCAGCTTTGCTTGTAGCTCAAGTAAAGTTGATGTGTGTGTTTGAAATATGACCATTGGAACACGTGTCGGTTCCTTAGTGACCCAGGGTCATTTCGGACAAATCAGGTCGGGTTGCCTAGTGGCTATAAATAGCCCACCCCCTGCACCATAAATTGGTTGGCTGCTCAGAGTTAGTGCACGGCTTTTGTCATTTGAGAGCAACCCACCTCGAAGCCTTTGAGAGAGAAATCCTTGCAAGGACAAAGCCCTAAACACCCAGTGCCAAAGAGTGTTAGGCATCACTTAAGTCTTCTTGTCTGTGTGATCTGAAGACTTATTACACTTGAGGACTGTGAATCCTCCAGCCGGTTAGGCGTCGCGTTCTGAGCATCCAAGAGTCATTGTGGATCGCCAGTGAACGAAGTCTGTGAAGGTTTGGAAGTCTACCTTGAAGACTTACCAGAGTGATTGGGCGAGGATTGGGTGTCCTTAGCTCAAGGGGAATAAGGTGAAGACACGGTCTTCTGAGTTAAATCTCAGCCTCCCTAACCAGACGTACAGTTGTCACAGCAACTTGAACTGGTCGAACAAATCATTATCTTCAACGAGCAACTGGTTCTATCCTTTCCATCTCTTTATTTACAGTTGGTCCTTGTGAAGTCATTGCCTATTTGCATTATCTTTTGTCTTCACTGAGTGACTGCTTGTTCTGATTGGCTTCATACTATCTTCCATCCTGATCTATACTGCCTAGCTGCTATTAGTCGTTGTGCTTTCATTTCATTGAATACTTGACTATGGCTTGCCTAGTGTAGTCTACCTTTCGCTGCATGGTAATAGGTTTATTTCTATCGTTTGCCTTCGAAACTTCCATGTGTTGAAGACTTTCATAAAAATCGCCTATTCACCCCCCCTCTAGTCGATCACTAGCACTTTCAATTGGTATCAGAGCAAGGTACTCCCTTGTTTTGTGTGATTC
Source organism: Triticum dicoccoides (assembly GCF_002162155.2). Lineage (NCBI taxonomy): Eukaryota > Viridiplantae > Streptophyta > Magnoliopsida > Poales > Poaceae > Triticum > Triticum dicoccoides. Next base: position 473,083,480 of record NC_041384.1, read on the forward strand.
AGTTTAACCACCTAGAGTTTTAGCTATGTCGACTGCAGGGATAATCAAAGTCTCCGCTGCGTGCCCAGTCTTCGGTGGAACTGAATATCCCTACTGGAAGAATAAGATGTGCATGCATCTTGAAGCCATTGATGTCGACCTCTGGTATGTCGTCAAGAATGGAATCCCCAAGGCTGGTGAAGGTGTCACCGCTGCTGATGTCAAGAAGTTCGTTCAACTGGACTCCACTGCCAAGAACATCATCTGTGGTCATCTGACCAAAGGGCAGTATGGCCATGTGAGTGCTCTGGAAACATCTAAGCTAGTCTGGGACTGGCTCTCCAAGGTCAACGAAGGCATCTCAACTCAGAGAGATCAAAGAATCGGTGTACTTCGCAACCTCTTCAACCGCTTCAAGAGAAACGACAATGAGAATGTTCAGCTCACGTTTGATCGACTCACTGACATCACAAATGAGCTTCAAGCTCTCGGCGCTACTGAGATCACCAAGCATGAAATCGTCAAGACACTCCTGACATCACTTGACAGCTCTTTTGACACCTTAGCCCTAATGATTCAAGAACGGCCTGACTTCAAGACACTCGATCCGTCTGACATACTTGAAAGGCTCAACACACATGAGTTCAACTTTCTGAGAAAAGAGACATCCATGGTCCCAACTATGGGTGAACTCGTGCTCTGAAGGCAAAAGTTGTTTCCTCATCTGAAGAAGAATCTGACTGCAGTTCTGATGATCCTGAAGACATTGGAAAGGAGCTTGCTATGCTTGTGAAGAAGTTCCGGAAATTCACCAAGAAGAAAGGCTTTAGAAAGTCCTCACGATCCAGCTCAAGGAATAATGAAGCTTGTGCCCATGACTACAAGAAGAGAACATGCCACAAGTGCAAGAAACCTGGTCACTACATCTCTGAGTGTCCATAGTGGGACAATGAGAGAAAGAAGAAGAAGAGCAAGGAATATGATTCTGACGACAAGAAGAAGAAGAAATACTCAAAGTCTTCTTCCAAGTCTTCCTCAAAGTCTTCATCACACAAGAAGAGCTCATCTAGCAAGGCTCGTGCGTTTGTTGGCAAGGAAATGGATTCAGAGGAGGAGTCTGCTTCTGAGGAGGTGGAGGTGGAGTATGAGGAGGAGTCCGATTCTGGCGTTGCAAGTCTGGCTACAACCTACGTTGCCAAGTCCATCTTCAACACTGAAGACAATGACTTCGTCACCGACGCCGATGCTGATGATAAGGACAACTCTGCTCCCACCTACTGCTTCATGGCACGTGGTGCCAAGGTAAACTCACGCACTACTCTGATTGTGGTTCCAAACCCAGCTACAAAACACTTGCTAAAATTGCAACTAAACAACAAAAAGCTATGGAACATATTCAAAAACTTTTAGACAAAAGCGATGACCTGTTAGACGCTGAAATGACTTGATCTCAGTCCTTAATTGAAGACATTAAAAATCTTCATGTTAAGTATGAGGAACTTGAAAATCATCATGAAACGCTCTCAACAACTCATGAAAAGCTTTCCTATGATTATCTTCAAAGGAATCAAGATCTTAAGAAATTGAGAGTGCCTCATGAAGATCTTCAAAAGGAAAACGAGTCACTTCACGCCAAACAGATCAGTTCTGCTCAGGAAGGATTTGAACCACCATGTTTTAAATGCATTGAGCGTGACAACGCTACTTCTGTTGCTGGATGTTCTACTGCTGCTACTATTGCAATATCTTCAACTGTTGATGTGGTAACTAACCCCTCTGCTGAGGATACCACTGCTATTGCTAATGAAAATGCTAGGTTGAAGACATTGCTTGAAACAGGGATGTACAAAAGTCTCAAAGGGCATCAGACACTATGTGATGTCCTCAAAAGGCAGATCCTGAACCGAAACCCTAGGAAAGAGGGTGTTGGGTTCAAAAGGAAAATGAATGCTGGTGGCTCTTACTGGAAACCTGAGCAGTACCCCAAAACCACATGGGTTGCTGCAAAGGAACCTTCAGTGGAACCATCCACCCTATCTGGCTTCACTTGTACTAATCCCATTGTCATTGATGATTCCTTTGATGCAAACTATAAACTGTTTAAGAATCAGAATGGTGAAGTGTTTGCCAGGTATATTGGTACTAACTGCAGGAATGGGCCACCTATGAAGAAAGTCTGGGTGCCAAAAAAGTGTCTATAAAATCTTCCTGTGAATGTTGTCATGACACCACAAGTGAAGAAGACAAACCCCAGACCATAGGCTTCACATGGTCCAAAGGCTTCATACAGATAGAGGACTCACCTGAGTCGCACTAACGCAAATGTTTTGCAGGGAAGCCATACTCAGGCCTATGAATATGAGCGTGTTTCATCAAACCGCTATGTTCATAAGACCCAGAACTACTCTGCTTATTCATATGAGTACTATTGTCCACCTGCAAGACTATTTGCTAGGGCTCCAAAGCCAAAGTTCTCAGATGCTGCACTTAGACTCATTGCTTCGAAGCCACCCTTGAAGATGTGGGTGGCAAAGAAAGCTTAACTCTCTTTTGCAGGGAAGGGTCTCCAGCCAAAAATCAAATGCGTCTGAAGCTATTGCTGGGGACCTTAAACATCTTGTAGGGCACAAGATCAAATGCCCAAATGGTCTTATTATGTATTTTGTTCCTGAGTCACTTGCTACTTGCCCTCTTGATAGTACAGTTACTCCTACGAAACTAGTCCACCAAACAAGAAATGAAAGAGCTACACCGTCTTGAAAAACACTTCGAGGGGAAAGAAATCGTCTCGAGCCAAAGGATGAATCTCTGAAATGCTCAAAGCACACGGTTAGTCCGCAAACATGTTGTCATCAATCAGCAAAACTACATCGAGAGAGATATGCCTTAACAATCTCCCCCTTTTTGGTGGATTGATGACAACTAGGGATTTTCACAGGGATAAAACATGAAAGTAAAGATGCTTAGAACTACAAAATATAGACGGGCTCCCCTTGAATGTGTGCACCTAGTTAGTAGTGCCTTTGGAATGCAAGACACACACATTAGGATCAACACTCCCCCTATATTTTATAGTCCAACAATTCTAAGCATAGGATACATGAGAGCAGGGTATAAAACATGATAAGCATGCAACTCATAAGATACCATAGTACTAGATAGACATAGAAAATAAAGGTAAAAAGAAGGTAGCATATGTCTCACACCATATGTCTAGAACTTAGGTCTCACTGTCACCAAACCAAACCAAGCAAAACGATGAGAAAACACAAGACACCACAAACCACAAAGACACACTCGCAACACGGCAACAACACAAATCCCTAAACTCTCTACCCCTTTGGCAGCGAGAAACCAAAAGGGCAAAGAGCGTTGCTACAGCTCCAGGTGATAGCAAGCTGAGGATCTTGAACATCACAACTCAGCAGGATTTTCTGCACCGTCGTCGTCGGTCGGAAACTGCTCGGCGTCTGAATTGGTCCATGGGCAATGCTGCTGAACCCACTCCTCCTCATCAGTGATCCTCTCCTCAGATCCGCTGTTAACAGTGGAACCCAACTGGTGCATGAGCTCCTTGTGACGTCTGCGAGCCTTCTTCTCAGAGACATGAGACATGTACTGGCCATGAGACTCCATGCAAAAAAGTTTCTTCATCTTGCGCTTAATCCTCTTAGCCCATGAGGGCTCCACACTAGAGGGCTCATAGTCCTCATCCTTGTCGGCCTCAGCCTCGTCCTCGTACTCCATGTCAGCCTCAGAAGGTGGAGCATTAGATCAAGGGGCCTGGGTGCCCCAGTTGTCCTTCTTCCTCAGATGCTTGATATCATGAGAAATCAACTCTCCAGTTTCCAGTGCAGCCCTGGGATAGTGATGTGCCCAGGCCTTCTGAATGAGCAGCATGATGAAAGGACCATATATCGGGCACTTGCGCTCAGAAATGGCAAACAGAAGTTCAGACCACATAACATGAGAAATGTCCAGGGACTCTCCAGTGGTTTCTTCCTTCTCATGCTGGCAGAAGAGAAGCGTGTCCACAAGATAGGAGTGGACCATATCCAGATTCCAATGCGCGGGAAAAGAGTCTCGCAAAAGGCACGATGAAGGATGTCCAGATAGGTAGACAACTCATAGGTTACCTTCTTTGTCTTGGGGCTAACCTTCTGAGAACAGTAGGGCCAAAGTGCTTGCTTGTGAGTGGAGGTGACATTGCGATGAGGACAGAAGCCGACTGGATTCTCAAGCCTGTGATCTTCCACCCCAAGTAACTCCATGAAGGCATTCCACGTGACAGAGAGCAACTTGCCATTTGTCATCCAAGTCAAAGTCCTTTCTGCATTAGTTCCAAGATGGACAGTGGCATAGAATTGGCATATGATGTCGAAATCAAAGTCCTTGTTGAACTGCATGATTCTGAGAATGTTCAACTGAGTGCACATCTGAAGGGCTTCGCCAAAATACTCAGGGTCCTTTTCCATAGGATCGGTGTCGATGGAACGGACATCAACAAAGTGATTCTTCTTAGCCTTGATCACATCAAAAAAGATGGCGAACTGAAAGCGGTTCCAGAACGGGTGGTTGACCAAAGTGGGATCTTGGTCATCCTCATAGGGGTTGCGACGATGCTTTGCCCAAAATTCCTTGGCAGTCATCTCAGTCACAGTCTTTCCCTTTGGCTTGCTCGTAGATTGCTTTCGTGTGCTGAGGTGGCGGTGGAGCACTTGAGGTTGCGCCTGCTGGCGGCGGTTGAGCACTAGATGAACCACCGGCTGACTTAGAAATGCGGTAGCGCTTTGACGTGGCACGACCGAGGTTGACACGGCGGGCCTGCTACTCAGGATGATCACCACCTGGAACCAAACACACGAGCAGAAGAAACAACACGAAAGAAAAGAGCATAAGTGTAACACCCTCGATGCGGCTATATCTCCCACGTGCGAAGCACGACTTAGAGGCATAACCGCATTGAAAGCAATGTCGCAAGTGAGGTAATCTTCACACAACCCATGTAATACATAAGGGAAAGAGATACATAGTTGGCTTAGAATCGCCACTTCACACAATTACATGAATAAAGCATTACACCAACCAGATACAATCAAGGTCCGACTACGGAACCAAAATAAAAGAAGACTACCCCAAATGCTACACAGATCCCCGATCGACCCCACTGGGCTCCACTACTGATCAACTGGAAACGGAACAACATAAAGGACAAGATCTTCATCGAGCTCCTCCTGAGCTTGGTTGCGTCACCTTTACGATATCATCGGCACCTGCAAGCTGGTTTTGGAAGTATCTGTGAGTCATGGGGACTCAGCAATCTCACACCCTCGCGATCAAGACTATTTAAGCTTATGGGTAAGGTAAAGGTATGCGGTGGAGCTGCAGCAAGCGACTAGCATATCTAGTGTCTAACAACGCAAATGAGAGCAAGAAGAGAAGGCAAAAGCACGGTCGAACAACTATGATCAAGAAGTGATCCTAGAACAACCTACGTCAAACATAACTCCAACACCGTGTTCACTTCCCGGACTCCGCCGAGAAGAGACCATCACGGTTACACACACGGTTGATGTATTTTAAATAAGGTCAACTTCAGGTTTTCTACAACCGGACATTAACAAATTCCCATCTGCCCATAACCGCGGGCATGACTTTCGAAAGTTCAAATCCCTGCAAGGGTGTCCCAACTTAGCCCATCACAAGCTCTCACGGTCAACGATGGATATTCCTTCTAGCGGGAAGACCCGATCAGACTCGGAATCCCGGTTACAAGACATCCTCGACAATGGTAAAACAAGTCCAGCAACACCGCCTGAATGTGCCGACAAATCCCGATAGGAGCTGCACATATCTCGTTCTCAGGGCACACTCAGATAGGTCAAGCTATGAGTAAAACCAACCCTCAAGTTGCCCCGAGGTGGCCCCGCAAGCTGCCCAGTTCGGACCAACACTCAGAGGAGCACTGGCCAAGGGGGGGTTAAAATAAAGATGACCCTTGAGTCTGCAGAACCCAAGGGAAAGAAATGGCTAGGTGGCGAATGGTAAAAACCAAGGTTGGGCATTGCTGGAGGAGTTTTATTCAAGGCGAACTGTCAAGGGGTTCCCATTATAACCCAACCGCGTAAGGAACGCAAAATCCGGGAACATAACACTGATATGACGGAAACTAGGGCGGCAATAGTGGAACAAAGCACCAGGCATAAGGCCGAGCCTTCCACCCTTTACCAAGTATATAGATGCATTAATTAAATAAGTGATATTGTGATATCCCAACAAAATATCCATGTTCCAACATGGAACAAACTCCAATCTTCACCTGCAACTAACAACGCTATAAGAGGGGCTGAGCAAAGCGGTAACATAGCCAAAAAATGGTTTGCTAGGACAAGGTGGGTTAGAGGCTTGGTTTAACAATATGGGATGCATGATAAGCGAGTGGTAGGTATCGCAGCATAGGCATAGCAACAGAGCGAGCAACTAGCAAGCAAAGATAGAAGTGATTTCGAGGGTATGGTCATCTTGCCTGAAATCCCGCAAGGAAGAAGAACGAGTCCATGAAGAAGACAAACGGACGTAGTCGAATGGGTCCTCACAAACGCGACTTTATCGAAACCAACCCGATGAAGCAACACCGGAAAGAAGCACACAACATAGTAAACAACCAACACACGAACATGGTATGATATGCGGGATGCGGTATGTGATGCATATGCATGATTTGGAAAGGAAAGATTGAACCTGGCCTCAACATGGAAATCCAAGAGTGCCACTGGAAAGGTGAGATGATTTCGGTTGAAATCGATATAAAGATCACCGGAATCGGATGCACGGTTTGGAAATGGCAAGCAAAACAAATATGGCACCGATCTGCGATAAACAGCAAGTGACCATCTAAATGCATCAAGATAAATATGCTACAGCACTCAAACATGACAACAAAATACATGGCAGGGATCCACTCAAGATGCTTGACAAAAGATGAACACTAAGCTACGTCTAATTCATCGAATAACAGGTTCAAACAAGCATGGCAAAAGAGCAAATGATAACAGGTTACAGACTTAGTGAAATTAACACAAGTCTGGAATTTAATATCAGGAAGCACACTTTAGAGCATGAAAACTACATGCTACAGGAACATATCATGGCAAAGCAAGGAATGGCATGAAGCTACTCAAAGCACTTAACAAAAGTCCCTTAGTGACCTTGAGCCAAAAGGGATCAGAGAATACAATTGCAAGCATGTGAACATGGCAAAAACATAAACAAATTCAGACTTAGTAAAAAACTAGAGCATGGCAAATCAGTTAACGAGTAGGCATGTTTACGAGCTCGATGCACTCACTACAAAGCATGGCATGACCAACTAAGAATACACCCATCAAGAACACATGGCATAGGAGCTAGACATGGCAAGAACAACAACATATCATGCACGGATCAATAGCAACATCGTCGGCAAAATCGCTAAACATGTCAACAATCTGCCAGGATCATTTTATAGAAAAAGTAGAGCTCGATTGACTCAAGCTAGGGTGCTCCATAAATGAAAACAAAGACATGGATGGATAGAGAATCACAATGTTAACAAAACATCCTTACTTATCATCCTCAAAAGAGGTACGGATCACTAGGTAACAACATGAACGTATGGCATAACAACAAAAACAGAACAAGGACTTTGTGAAAATCTAAGTCCCTGAAATCAGCATTACCGATTACGCTACTTTGCAAGCTTGTGCTAGACACCACACATATCACAAAAATACATGGCAAGCACCTCTGTAATGATGGCATGGCATATAACAAAACACATGTAGAGCTCAGGATCATAGCATGACACATTAATCATGGCAAAAATGACAAAAGGCTATTTGCTGAAACAGATCTGACAAATTCCTCACATAGCCCTCTTCCAACAGCATTTCGGGCATCAATATGAGCTCAAATGAAAATGATGCAATGAGATGAAATGATGTACTCGTCGAGGCGAACAATTTCATATGCTACACGCGCAAATCGGAGCTACGATGAGGGAGTTACGATATGATGAAAAATGCATAAAATACTGAAATCCTCGGGAGTTAGCAGAAAAATAGGTGAGCGTAGAATAGTTAAAACTTGCATCGGGCGAAGATCTGGGGTTTGCTCACCCATGAGCTCGGCCCAGGTCGTGCAGAGGAGGAAGCGAGCCAGCTAGCTGGGCCGGAGGGATGCGGTGGCCCACGGGAGAACGAGCAGGGCCCGAGACGGCGCTCGTCCTCCTCCCGCTCGAATAGGAGAGAGGCGCCCATGGCAGGGGCGGCGGCGGTGCATAGGGACTCCGGCGAGGGCTGCGAAGACCGGGGACGCGCGGGAGGCGCCGGAAACGGGTAGATCGGCGGCGGGGCATCCGGATCTGGAGCTGAGGCGACGTGCTCCGGCGATGGCGGGGCGGCGCACCTGCGAGAGAGGAGTCCGTGGATGAGATCTGGCCGGGGAGAGAAGAAGGAAGGTGCGACAGGCGCGGTGAAGGAGCTTGCCGGCGGCGGGGAGCTCTACAGGGAGGAACGGTCGCAGACAGCGGGGCGGTTCGAGAGCGTGGCAGAGTCGGCGAGCTTCCGGCGAAGACGCCGGCGATGTACGACGGCGGACGATGCGCGCGGGGCTCGGGGAGCCCGCGGACGAGCGGCGGCGCGGTCGGGTCTGCGCGGGCCCGCGATGGGCTCGGCGGGCCACGCTGTGGAGGAAGGGCGATGCCAAGTGGCACCGCCGGAATGGTGGAGGGCGCCGGCGGTGCTGAGGTGGCGGTGCCGGATTGGCCGGACGACGTGGCGGCGGCGCGGACATGTCCGGGCGGTGGGCAGTTTTTGTCCGGCGGCGCGAGGGAAGAAGCTAGGGTTTCGTGTGCGCGGATTTTCGTGGAGAGCCACACACACACACACACACACACACACACACACACATATATATATATATATATATATATATATATATGTAGAGGGAGCTAGGAGACTCCAAATGAGGTGCGGTTTTCGGCCACGCGATCGTGATCAAACGACCGAGATGATGGAGAGGTCTTAGTTGGGTTTTGGGCCACTTTGGAGGGGTGTTGGGCTGCAATAACACGAGGCCTTTTCGGTTCCTCGGTTAATCGTTGGAGTATCAAACGAAGTCCAAATGTCACGAAACTTGACAGGTGGACTACCGGTAGTAAACCAAGGCCGCATGGCAAGTCTCGGTCCAATCTGAAAACGTTTAACACTCGCACACGAAAAGTGGTAGAAAGGGACACCGGGTGACATAGGAGCGCCGGATTGCAAAACGGACAACGGGGAAATGCTCGGATGCATGAGGCGGACATGTATGCAAATGCAATGCACATGGTGACATGATATGAGATGCATGACACGCAAGCAATGACAAGGCAACAACAACGAATAACTGGAAGACACCTGGCACATCGGTCTCGGGGCGTCACAACACTCCACCACTACGAGAGGATCTCGTCCCGAGATCTAGAATGGCACCGGAGGGAAAACAGAAGAGAAAGAGAATAGGTAAAACTAAGTTGCTTCTTTGACACACGAGTGAAACCAAAGAACCTTGAGAGGTTGAACAAAAGAAAGAAAGAAAGCAACGGAGATGAACAAAGTTGAAAGAACTCCGTTAAGAAAGAGGAATATGAAAGAACCGATTCGGGTAGCACTTCGGTTGAAAAGAGATGAAAGACTTGATAAAATGAAAGAGCTTGAGCAGTGGACACAAAACTCCGGTTAAATGGATAACCCAAGAAAAGAACATGATCCTGACAAAACGAAAAGATGGGCTGAAAAGAGCAACATCACAAAGCCTCCGGAACAAAAGTAAGAATGGAATGGGATGAACGAAGGGAAACAAGATCTCGAGGGAGCACGCTTACAACAAAAGCTAGAATGGAGTTGTTGGAAAACCAACAACGAAAAGAATAAGCTTGATATGGACTTATAGAAGACATCTCAAAATTATGAGGCGAAATTCTGCCACTAACGGAAACAATGGATTGGATTGATATGAACAAGGAGACGAGAAGATTATTTCATCGGGAGGATAAAGAAGAACTTGGGTCCTTTATGACCACCATAAATAGCAACAATCCTTAGGGAAGGCTTTAGGTGAAACATGACGCAAGATAACTCTAACGAAAAGATTGGTGGATTTAAGATATCTCATTCTTGATAACTTGTGAATCATGAAACATGAAGAAAAATTATCGAAAATGACATAACACCACCACAAAAGATATGCGTGAAAGAATAGCACTCCAGATTGGAAGATGAAGAAAGCTTGAGATCCTTAAAAGAATCTCGATGAGAACTTTGAGAAGGAATTAAATCCTTGGTGAACCATCATGTAGAACCTTCATGAAGAACTCCGGTAAACAAAGGAATGAAAAAAAAGAGAAATTGAAAACACAAGGTGAATCCTTGCAATGATTAGATGGACCTTCACGACGATATATTTGAGAGAGCTTGGAACTCCGGAAAAGAAAGATGAGACAATAGAAAACCGAGAATTTGGTGAACCTCCGGAATAAGGAATTAAATAGTTAGATGAAACAAGAATAAGAATTACATTATGCTTATCCTTCACCAATTAAATTGATGACGATCAACGGATTTTACATATTACTTATTTTCGTAGAAAAGATTAAGAGAGATATAAATCAAACTTGAGAAGGTCTTCAAAGAACCACCGGTAGAATGAAAAAACGAAAGAATTAATATGATAACGAATGACGAGAAATCTTGAATGAACCACCGTAAGAATTAAAAATGAACGAAGAGAAGATAAAGAAACACAGGGAAGAATTATAAAATGAACGAAGATGCTTGAGAGGATTTAGATACATGAGAACGAAGAGGTCACGAGCCGATTAGAGATCAGTTGAATGAAACACCGGGACGATTAGAGAATGATGACTAAAAGCTGAGAATGAATAAATCTGAGTTGATGGACTCCAGATAGGTGAAAGTAATTCTCACAATCAAAACAATTATGAGAGGATGGCCTCGAACTAGAACCATGAATCTTGAAGAGAATGGAGCATGATTGCAGAGAAACTCTTCTTCGGTCTTCAAAATCCGAGAATGACGACGAGAAACACCACCATGAATTCTTTAGACACTCTGGAATGAGGAATGGAAAGGTTGAGCCAATGATGAAAAGAATTTGAAAGATCTTGGAGAAAGGCATTTGACTGATGACAATTCATTCTTACGTCAAACTTCGAAAAGAGAATTGAGGATAGCTCCGGGAAAATAAGAAGAGTCAGGTAAGATCCTGTGAAAAGACATGTGGGTTAGGGCCCACTCAAAAGAAACACTGTTGAGATTATTTAAAAGAGAGGTTGCACCGGTTGAATTAAATGACTTGAATAAGATAACAACCTCGAAAGATCTTGAACGAATGCAGAGTGGAAAACACAAATCTTTGAGATATCTTGAGCACCCCGGAACAATTAAATAGCGAGAAGTGAATGAATATGAGGTGCACCGGCATGAGAAGGTATTTGAAACGAGGAAAAAGGATATGATCAACACAAAAGCTTGATTTGAATCCACTGGAGAAGAAAACGAGTCAAGAGTGACGAACTTGAAGCTCCGTTAGAATCTTCATGAGAACCACCTGGTAAGAGCATGAAGGAAAAGAATGGAGAGACTTCACATGAATCAAAGGATACTTGATTAAGAAATCTGAGTCCTTGAAGAAAAAGGATGGGTGGGTGGGAAAAACAAAGACAACTTGGGATGGATGAAACGAACAACGTTGAGAAAGCTGAGATTGAATCTTGCGGATGTTGAAAATGAGCGGATCCGCTTGAAGAGAAAACACACCGGTTGAAAAGGTTTGACATGACAATCTCGATTATCAAGAAGGATTAGTATTCGCATCGGAGTATGAGAACACCATTTGGCGAAGGTATGGAATCAAACACTTCACATTGAAGCAACTCGAATGCCACAACTCAAAACAAAACAAAGGATTGGCTTGCAGAATAAGCCGGAACAAACATATGATAGAGATTTCGTCCGAAGTTTTCGTGGTGGGGCCTACACGGGCTCGATCGTACAACACCATCATGTACAAGGCAGTGCACATGACATACGAAGCGTCCCCGAGTCGGCATAGCCAAGGACTCTTTAAGACACAACGAGACCACTATAAAACCAACCGTGAATAGGCGGACCACTAGACGTCGAACCCCAATTTCATATCATACATTTGTCGGAAACATATCCTAAGAGCTACTTGAATTCCCACTTATAAACTCCCGAAACTTTCCGGTTATGCAATCAGGTGTTGGGGATACAGGGGAAGCACAATATCTCACCCAAAACTAGCAAATCCTACATCCAGCTATATCCATCCTTCAACACATAACCAAGAAACCTTCGGAAATCATCTACCTCAACCTTTGAAAAGCATCCGTTATACGAGTTATGGCAATACTCCCGAACTCCCGCCCCAGTACTGGGTGGCGTCGAGGTTATCTCACCAACAACTGCATAAAAGAGATTTTCGATGTCGGTGAAACTAAACTCAGGTATTCCAGAACTACAACAATAAAATTGTGACGATAACACCTCGGGGCTCAACTCCCCGGGACACTGCCACAACCCCTAAATGATAGGAGGCACCAAGAACAATGTTCTCGTCACAAAACCATCGGAACGATTCCAAGATACCCGTGTGATCCTAAAACAATAAAAAAAATAGTGAAATTTGAGAAGAGAAGAGTCAAAACTCTACGTCAGGATGCCTCACCAGGGCGACGAAGGGACTGAGGAGTAAAAAGAATTCCTAACTCTCCGATATATATAATTCCTAAATGACTCAAAACATTTTTCTAGACTCAATAACGCCAACGATTCGATCAAGGAGGGGGCTCCTAAGGTCGGGGAAGGCTTTGATACCAACTTGTAACACCCTCGATGTGGCTATATCTCCCACGTGTCGAAGCACGACTTAGAGGCATAACCGCATTGAAAGCAATGTCGCAAGTGAGGTAATCTTCACACAACCCATGTAATACATAAGGGAAAGAGATACATAGTTGGCTTACAATCGCCACTTCACACAATTACATGAATAAAGCATTACACCAACCAGATACAATCAAGGTCCGACTACGGAACCAAAATAAAAGAAGACTACCCCAAATGCTACACAGATCCCCAATCGACGCCAACTGGGCTCCACTACTGATCAACTGGAAATAGAACAACATAAAGGACAAGATCTTCATCGAGCTCCTCCTGAGCTTGGTTGCGTCACCTTTACGATATCATCGGCACCTGCAAGCTAGTTTTGGAAGTATCTGTGAGTCACGGGGACTCAGCAATCTCACACCCTCGCGATCAAGACTATTTAAGCTTATGGGTAAGGTAAAGGTATGAGGTGGAGCTGCAGCAAGCGACTAGGATATCTGGTGGCTAACAACGCAAATGAGAGCGAGAAGAGAAGGCAAAAGCACGGTCGAACAACTATGATCAAGAAGTGATCCTAGAACAACCTACGTCAAACATAACTCCAACACCGTGTTCACTTCCCGGACTCCGCCGAGAAGAGACCATCACGGTTACACACATGGTTGATGTATTTTAAATAAGGTCAACTTCAGGTTTTCAACAACCGGACATTAACAAATTCCCATCTGCCCATAACCGCGGGTACGGCTTTCGAAAGTTGAAATCCCTGCAGGGGTGTCCCAACTTAGCCCATCACAAGCTCTCACGGTCAACGAAGGATATTCCTTCTAGCGGGAAGACCCGATCAGACTCGGAATCCCGGTTACAAGACATCCTCGACAATGGTAAAACAAGTCCAGCAACACCGCCCGAATGTGCCGACAAATCCCGATAGGAGCTGCACATATCTCATTCTCAGGGCACACTCAGATAGGTCAAGCTACGAGTAAAACCAACCCTCAAGTTGCCCCGAGGTGGCCCCGCAGGCTGCCTAGTTCGGACCAACACTCAGAGGAGCACTGGCCCTGGGGGGGGGGGGGGTTAAAATAAAGATGACCCTTGAGTCTGCAGAACCCAAGGGAAAGAAAAGTCTAGGTGGCGAATGGTAAAAACCTAGGCTGGGCATTGCTGGAGGAGTTTTATTCAATGCGAACTGTCAAGGGGTTCCCATTATAACCCAACCGCGTAAGGAACGCAAAATCCGGGAACATAACACCGATATGACGGAAACTAGGGCGGCAAGAGTGGAACAAAACACCAGGCATAAGGCCGAGCCTTCCACCATTTACCAAGTATATAGATGCATTAATTAAATAAGTGATATTGTGATATCCCAACAAAATATCCATGTTCCAACATGGAACAAACTCCAATCTTCACCTGCAACTAACAACGCTATAAGAGGGGCTGAGCAAAGCGGTAACATGGCCAAAAAATGGTTTGCTAGGACAAGGTGGGTTAGAGGCTTGGTTTAACAATATGGGAGGCATGATAAGCGAGTGGTAGGTATCACAGCATAGGCATAGCAAAAGAGCGAGAAACTAGCAAGCAAAGATAGAAGTGATTTCGAGGGTATGGTCATCTTGCCTGAAATCCCGCAAGGAAGAAGAACGAGTCCATGAAGAAGACAAACAGACGTAGTCGAACGGGTCCTCACAAACGCTACGTTATTGGAACCAACCCAACGAAGCAACACCGGAAAGAAGCACACAACATAGTAAACAACCAACACACGAACATGGTATGATATGCGGGATGCTGGATGTGATGCATATGCATGATTCGGAAAGGAAAGATTGAACCTGGCCTCAACTTGGAAATACAAGAGTGCCACTGGAAAGATGAGATGATTTCGGTTGAAATCGATATAAAGATCACCGGAATCGGATGCACGGTTTGGAAATGGCAAGCAAAACAAATATGGCACCGGTCTGCGATAAACAGCAAGTGACCATCTAAATGCATTAAGATAAATATGCTACAGAACTCAAACATGACAACAAAATACATGGCAGGGATCCACTCAAGATGCTTGACAAAAGATGAACACTGAGATACATCTAATTCATCCAATAACAGGTTCAAATAAGCATGGCAAAAGAGCAAATGATAATAGGTTACAGACTTGGTGAAATTAACACAAGTCTGGAATTTAACATCAGGAAGCACACTTTAGAGCATGAAAACTACATGCTACAGGAACATATCATGGCAAAGCAAGGAATGGAATGAAGCTACTCAAAGCACTTAACAAAAGTCCCTTAGTGACCTTGAGCCAAAAGGGATCAAAGAGTACAATTGCAAGCATGTGAACATGGCAAAAACATAAACAGATTCAGACTTGGTGAAAAACTGGAGCATGGCAAATCAGTTAACGAGTATGCATGTTTACGAGCTCGATGCACTCACTACAAAGCATGGCATGACCAACTAAGCATACACCCATAAAGAACACATGGCATAGGAACTAGACATGGCAAGAACAACAACATAGCATGCACGGATCAATAGCAACATCCTCGGCAAAATCTCTAAACATGTCAACAATCTGCCAGGATCATTTTATAGCAAAAGTAGAGCTCGATTGACTCAAGCTAGGGTTCTCCATAAATGCAACCAAAGACATGGATGGATAGAGCACCACAATGTTAACAAAACATCATTACTTATCATCCTCAAAAGAGGCACGGATCACTAGGTAACAACATGAACGTATGGCATAACAACAAAAACAGAACAAGGACTTTGTGAAATTCTAAGTCCCTGAAATCAACATTACCGATTATGCTACTTTGCAAGCTTGTGCTAGTCACCACACATAACAGAAAAATACATGGCAAGCACCTCTGTAAAGATGGCATGGCATATAACAAAACACATGAAGAGCTCAGGATCATAGCATGCACACATTAATCATGGCAAAAATGACAAAAGGCTATTTGCTGAAACAGATCTGACAAATTCCTCACATAGCCCTCTTCCAACAACATTTCGGGCATCAAGATGAGCTCAAATGAAAATGATGCAGTGAGATCAAATGATGTACTCGTCGAGGCTAACATTTTGATATGCTACACGCGCAAATCGGAGCTAGATGAGGGAGTTACGATGCGATGAAAAATGCATAAAATACTGAAATCCTCGGGACTTGGCAGAAAAATAGGTGAGCGTAGAATAGTTAAAAGTTGCATCGGGCGAAGATCTGGGGTTTGCTCACCCATGAGCTCGGCCCAGGTTGTGCAAAGGAGGAAGCGGGCCAGCTAGCTGGGCCGGAGGGATGCGATCGCCCACGGGAGAACGAGCGGGGCCCGAGACGGTGCTCGTCCTCCTCCCGCTCGAACAGGAGAGAGGCGCCCATGGCAGGGACGACGGCGGCGCATAGGGACTCCGGCGAGGGCTGCGAAGACCGGGGATGCGCGGGAGGTGCCAGAAACGGGTAGATCGGCGGCGGGGCATTCGGATCTGGAGCTGAGGCGACGTGCTCCGGTGATGGCGGGGCAGCGTGTAACACCCTCGATGCGACTATATCTCCCACGTGTCGAGGCACGACTTAGAGGCATAATCGCATAGAAGGCATATGTCGCAAGTTAGGCAATCTTCACAACATCCCATGTAATATATATGTAATAAAAGGGGAGATAACATAGTTGGCTTACACTCGCCACGTCAATCAAGTACATAAATAACATTACATCATCCAAACACTCATGGCCCGACTACGGCGCCAAAATAAAAGATAACCCAACATGCGACACGGTCCCGATCAACCCCAACTGGGCACCACTACTGATCATCAAGAAAGGAAACATAGTAACATTGAGAGTCTTCGTCGAACTCCCATTTGAGCTCGAGCGCATCACCTGGAGCGGAATCATCAGGCCCTGCATCTGGTGTAATAGTAATCTGTGAGCCACAGGGACTCAGCAATCTCGCACCCTCGTGATCAAGACTATTTAAGCTTATAGGTAAGGCAAGGTAAAATATGTGTGGAGCTGCAGCAAGCGACTAGCAAGTATGGTGGCTATCCTGTTCGCAAAAGAGAGCGAGAAGAGGAGGCAAAGCGCGAGCGAGAAACTAGAGAGCAACCTGCGCAAACATTACTCCAACACCGTGTCCACTTCCCGGACTACGCCGAGAAGAGGCCATCACGGTAACACACTTAGTTGATTCATTTTAATTAAATTAAGGTTCAAGTTATCTACAACCGGACATTAACAAATTCACATCTGCCCATAACCACGGGCACGGCTTTCGAAAGTTCAAATCCCTGCAGGGGAGTCCCAACTTAGCCCATGACAAGCTCTCACGGTCAACGAAGGAATAGACCTCCTCCCAAGACGTTCCGATCAGACTCGGTATCTCGGTTATTCAAGACACTTCGACAGGTTAAAACAAGACCAGCAACACCGCCCGAATGTGCCGACAAATCCCGATAGGAGCTGCACATATCTCTTTCTCAGGGCACACTCAGATTGTCTAAACTTCCGGTAGGCCAGCCCAGAGTTGCCCCTGGTAGCCACCGGCGGCTGACAGTTTGGACCAACACTCAGAGGAGCACTGGCCCGGGGGGGTTTAAACAAGATGACCCTCGGGCTCCGGAAACCCAAGGGAAAATAGGCTAGGTGGCAAATGGTAAAACCAAGGTTGGGCATTGCCGGAAAAGCTTTAATCAAGGCGAACTATCAAGGGGTTCCCATTATAACCCAACCGCGTAAGGAACGCAAAATCCGGGAACATAACACCGATATGACGGAAACTAGGGCGACAAGAGTGGAACAAGTCACTAGGCGAGAGGCCGAGCCTTCCACCCTTTACCAAGTATATAGATGCATTAAGATAACATGGCAATATAATGATATCCCAACAAGTAAATAAATGTTCCAACAAGGAACGGCCTCCAATCTTCACCTGCAACTAGCAACGCTATAAGAGGGGCTGAGCAAAGCGGTAACATAGCCAATCAACGGTTTGCTAGGACATGGTGGGTTAGAGGTTTGACATGGCAATTTGGGAGGCTTGAAAGCAAATGGTAGGCATCGTAGCATTGGCATAGCAAAAGAGCGAGCAATCTAGCATAGCAAAGATAGTAGTGATTTCGAGGGTATGATCATCTTGCCTGCACAGTTGTCAGAGTTGACTGGATCCTCGAAAGCAAACTCAACGGGCTCCTCATTAGAAAACTCGTCTCCCGGCTCTACCCAAACAAGACAAATAAGCAACAAGGACACAAATCAACCACGTGCAACTCAAACAACATGATGCAAAGATGATATGCTATGCGGGATGCATATGCAAGATGTGACAAGGAATGCATGAACCTGGCCTCAACTTGGG
Source organism: Triticum dicoccoides (assembly GCF_002162155.2). Lineage (NCBI taxonomy): Eukaryota > Viridiplantae > Streptophyta > Magnoliopsida > Poales > Poaceae > Triticum > Triticum dicoccoides. Next base: position 473,101,785 of record NC_041384.1, read on the forward strand.
AATCCAAGTGTTCCACTGGAAAGATGAGATGAAATCGCTTGAAAACAATATAAAGAACGCCAGAATCGGAGTTACGGTTTGGAAATGGCAAGCCATTTAAATATGACACCGGTCTGCGATTTACAGCAAGTAGCCATCTAAATGCAACGAGATGAACATGCTACAACACCCAAACATGACAACAAAATACATGGTAGGGATGCATTCATGATGCTTAACAAATGTCTAGCACTGAGATACGGCCAATTCATCCATTAACAGGTTCAAACAAGTATGGCAAAAATGCATATGGTAAACAGATTTCAGACTTAGTGAAATTAACACTTGTCTGGAATTTCAGATCAGGTAGCACTCTTCGGAGCAACAAAACTACATGCTACAGGACCTCAACATGGCAAAGTAAAGCATGGCATGGAGCTACTCAAAGAGCTTAACAAAAGTCCCTTAGTGACCTTGAGCCAAAAGGGATCAGAAAATACAATTGCAAGCATGTGAACATAGCAAAAACATAATCAACTTTCAGACTTGGTGAAAACTGGAACATGCTGAAACATATCTCAAGTAGGCATGTTTACAAGCTCGATGCACTCACTACGGTGCAAGACATGATAAGCTAAGAATACATATATCAAGAACACACAAAATTCAAGCTAGACATGGCAAGAATAATAGCATAGCATGCACGGATCAACTACAACATCCTCGGCAAAATTGCAAACAAGTTGACAATCTGCCCAGATTCACAAAGTAGCAAAAGTAGAGCTCGATTGGCTCAAGCTAGGGTGCTCCATAATTGCAAACAAAGACATGGATGGATAGAGCACTACAATATTAACAAAACATCCTTAGTGATCATCCTCAAAAGAGGCACGGATCACTAGGAAACAACATGAACATATGGCAACATGAGATAAACAGCTCAAGGACTTAGTGGAATTGCTAAGTCCCTGAAATCAGAATTACCAAGTGCACCACTTTGCAAGCTTGTGCTAGTCACCACACACATCACAAAAATACATGGGTTGCACCTCTGGAAAGATGACAAAACCCTTAACAAAACATATGTAGAGCATCAGGGCATATCATGCACACAATAATCATGGCAAAATGACAAAAAGCTAAATGGAGTAGCAGATCTGACAATTAACTCAAGTAGCCCTCTTCTAACAGCATTTCGGGAATCAATATGAGCTCAAATGAAAATGATGCAATGGAATGAAATGATGTACTCTCTGAGATGAACATTTTGATATGCTATACGCCAAAAACAGAGCTACGGATGAGGAGTTACGAGGCTATGAACATGAGCACATGAGCTAGGGACTTAGGGGGAAAAACGGGGTCAACCCTAATATTTCAGATCTGGATCAGGGGCACGCAATCCGAGGTTCGACGCTGTCCTCATCGGAGTTCTTGCCGGACTAGGAGGGAGAGGCCGGATCCGTCGAGGAAGGAGCTCAGGACGGGGCGGAGGAGGTCGCCGGCGTCGGAGCTCGCGGTGGCTCCGGCGGGCGGCGGGCGGAGCACGCCGGCGCCGGACGCGGGGCGGCTAGCGGCGGACGGCGGTCGTGGCGGGGAGGCGGTGGCGGCGTATGGGAGGCTGCCACGTGGCGGCGGACACGGTGGTGGACACGTCCGTCGGTGGAGGGGAAACGTCCGGCGGCGCGAGGGGAAGGTTAGGGTAGGGTTTGACCTGGAATTTTCGGGGAGGAGGCTATATTTATAGGTAGAGGGAGCTAGGAGATTCCAAATGAGGTACGGTTTTCGGCCACGCAATCATGATCGAACGCTCTAGATGATGGAGCAGGTTTAGGTGGGTTTTGGGCCAAATTGGAGGGGTGTTGGGCTGCAACACACACGAGGCCTTTTCGGTCCCTCGGTTAACCGTTGGAGTATCAAATGAAGTCCAAATGATACGAAACTTGACAGGCGGTCTACCTGTAGTGAACCAAGGCCGCTTGGCAAGTCTCGGTCCAATCCGGAAATGTTTAAACCCCACACACGAAAGAAAGCTAGAAATGACCACTGGAGGAGAACGAAGCGCTGGAATGCAAAACGGACAACGGGGAAAATGCTCGAATGCATGAGATGAACACATATGCAAATGCAATGCACATGATGACATGATATGAGATGCATGACAATGACAACAACACATGGAGACAAAGACCCAAACCCGAGAAAATAAAATAACTTAACGCCGGAAACGGCAAGAGTTGGAGTACAAACTGGGAAAGTTACATCCTGGGTGTTACACGGCGCACCTGCGAGAGAGGAGTCCGTGGATGAGATCCGGCCGGGGAGACAAGAAGGAAGGCGCGACGGGCGCGGTGAAGGAGCTTGCCAGCGGCGGGGAGCTCTGCAGCAAGGAACGGTCGCAGACGGCGGGGCAGTTCGAGAGCGCGGCAGAGTCGGCGAGCTTCCGGCGAAGACGCCGGCGATGTACGGCGGCAGACGATGCGCGGGGGGCTCGGGGAGCCCGCGGACGAGTGGAGGAAGGGGCGATGCCAAGTGGCGCCGCGGGAATTGTGGAGGGCGCCGACGGCGCTGAGGTGGCAGCGCCGGATTGGCCGGACGACGTGGCGGCGGCGCGGACATGTCCGGGCGGTGGGCAGTTTTTGTCCGGCGGTGCGAGGGGAAGAAGCTAGGGTTTCGTCTGCGCGGATTTTCGTGGAGAGCCACATATATATAGGTAGAGGGAGCTAGGAGACTCCAAATGAGGTGCAGTTTTCGGCCACGCGATCGTGATCGAACAACCGAGATGATGGAGAGGTCTTAGGTGGGTTTTGGGCCACTTTGGAGGGGTGTTGGGCTGCAACAACACGAGGCCTTTTCGGTTCCTCGGTTAACCGTTGAAGTATCAAACGAAGTCCAAATGTCACGAAGCTTGACAGGTGGACTACCGGTAGTAAACCAAGGCCACATGGCAAGTCTCGGTCCAATCCGAAAACGTTTAAAACTCGCACACGAAAAGAGGTAGAAAGGGACACCGGGTGACATAGGAGCGCCGGATTGCAAAACGGACAACGGGGAAAATGCTCGGATGCATGAGACGGACATGTATGCAAATGCAATGCACATGATGACATGATATGAGATGCATGACACGCAAGCAATGACAAGGCAACAACAGCGAATAACTGGAAGACACCTGGCACATCGGTCTCGGGGCGTCACAATAAGGCACCAAACAAAACAACAAGGATCAAAACTTGGTAGGAAAAGATGGCACTGGGCATTCAGCGGTAGTACCGCAACCCAACAGCGGTAGTACCACTCGAGGTGGGCGGTAGTACCGCACCAGGTGGGGAACGGCGGTTCCCTACTGTCATGGACAGATCCGGCACTACCGGAGATGCCAAATTCAAAAACAAACCTACCAAACTTCAATCCACAGGGCCTAGAAGCCATCTCCATCCTACTCAAGCCTTGTCTTAGCCAAAAGACGAGAAGAACAATGCCTATTGACCCTAGAAACTAGACGCAAGATCTAGACAAAGAGATAACGGGAACGGGGGCAATACCGGCATCCATGGCTATAGGATGTGGTGGGGATCGACTCCACTGGAGGAAATGGAGAGGGACGGCACGCAAACGGCGGCCGGCTAGGCCCCTCCTGTGGCAAGAGGTCGCTGGAGAAACGAGGAAGACGAGCGAGTGGGGGCGAATGGGTATGGGGGAGAAACAACTCCCCTGCCCCGACATAACCCCCCCCCATCGCCCGCCCTGCAGCGGTAGTACCGCTGGGGTGGGCGGTAGTACCGCTTGACGCTTGTCAGCGGTAGTACCGCGCACGCAGCGGTAGTACTACTCTGCCGCAAAAAGAGCCGACCAAAAGGGGCTTAGCTCAAGAGAAGAAACCGAGACAAAAACGAGAACACACACACACAAAACCGACAGAAAAGAACAAAGACACACACCTCTCCAAGAGAGGGCGATGGCCGAGGCCACCTATGTTTGAGTTCATAGGTATGGCGCCGCAAAGATTTTAACCTTGGGCCCATGACCAACACTCATCTTTGAAGCATAAGTACCATAAAAAATGGCTAATGTGAAAAAGTTTGGTTAGTTTATGCATTATGGGGGGAGGGAAAGTTCACTGAGAGAACAACACTCCCCCTATGTCCATGCCTACACCTAAACTAGACAACAGGTTGAGTGTGGTGGGGTGTGCAAGGGTTCAAGTCACATTGCTCGAATCAATGATATTTAGCTCATGCCTTAACTCGCGAAATCTTGCTTCATCCAAAGGCTTCATGAAAGTATCTGCAAGGTTATCATGAGTGTTGACATAGTTGAGCTCGATCTCCCCTCGCCTAATGTGATCCCGGATGAAGTGATACCTAATCTCAATATGCTTTGTCTTGAAGTGTTGCACCGGGTTGAGGGAAATCCTGATGGCACTTTCATTGTCACACCAAAGAGGCACTTTGTCACAAGTGACACCGTAATCCTTTAAAGTTTCCCTCATCCATAAAAGTTGTGCAGAACAACTACTGGCAGCCACATACTTCGCTTCCGTGGACAAGAGAGACACACAACTTTGCTTCTTGGAAGACCAACTCATCAAAGAGCAACCAACAAATTGGCACCCTCCGGAAGTAGACTTCGTATCCACTTTGTCTCCCGCCCAATCCGAGTCCGAATAACCTACAAGCTTGAAGTTTTCTCTTCTTGGGTACCATAAGCCAAAGTTTGGGGTATGAGCCAAATATTGAAAGATTCGCTTGACCGCCACAAAGTGACTTTCCTTAGGTGCGGCTTGAAACCGTGCACAAATTCCCACACTCAACATGATATCCGGTCTAGATGCACAAAGGTAAAGCAAGGAGCCAATCATGGAGCGATATACCTTTTGATCCACCGCTTTACCATTGGGATCAAAGTCAAGTTGGCACTTGGTGGGCATGGGAGTGGAAGCCGGCTTGACATCACTTAGCTTGAATCTCTTGAGCATGTCTTGCGTGTATTTGGCTTGGTTTATGAAGGTTCCTTCTCTCCTTTGCTTCACTTCGAACCCGAGAAAGAACTTCAACTCTCCCATGGAAGACATCTCGAACTTTGAGGTCATGAGAGCGGCAAATTCCTCATTGAAAGCTTTGTTAGGGGAACCAAAGATAATATCATCAACATATAATTGGCACAAAAACAACTCCCCTTTGACCTTCTTAGTAAAAAGAGTGGGGTCGATTAGCCCAACTTCAAACCACGGTCTTGTAACAACTCGGTAAGGTGGTCATACTACACACGTGGGGCTTGTTTAAGGCCATAGAGTGCCTTATCGAGTTGATGCACATGATTGGGAAAGAAGGGATCCTCGAATGGATTCAAGACATATACCAATTCATTAATCGGACCATTAAGGAAAGCACTCTTCACATCCATTTGTTGTAACTTAAAGTTATGATGAGAAGCATATGCAATCAACATGCGAATGGATTCAAGACGAGCAACGGGGGCAAAGGTTTCAACGTAGTCGATACCCTCGACTTGGGAGTAGCCTTGTGCTACAAAACGATCCTTGTTGCGAATGATAATCCCATGAGCATCTTGCTTGTTCTTGAATATCCACTTGGTTCCAATGACATTGTGGTTCTCCGTTGGCCTTGGCACCAATCTCCACACTTTGTTGCACTTGAAGTTGTTGAGTTCTTCATACATGGCATTGAGCCTATCCGGATCTTTGAGTGCCTCATAGACCTTTTGAGGTTCAACACAAGAGACAAACGCGTGATGTTCACAATAGTTTGCTAATTGTCTACAAGTGCTTACCCCCTTTCTTAAGCTTCCAAGCACATTTGTCATGAGATGATCCTTGGTGGAGAGCTTGGAAGCAACCTTGGCGGCACAACACTCCAATTCCTCCTCGGGGGTGAGATGAGGAGTGGTCACTTGATCATCTTGAGCTTGTTCTTGATCTCGTGGAAGCTCTTGATCTTGAACTTGCTCGGAGGAGGGAACTTGACCTTGGGCATCACTTGATGTTACAACACCATCTTGAGATTGACCTTGCCCTTGGTCTTGTTCTTGAGGTTGAGGACCCTCACTTTGTTCTTCGGAAGCGTGTGGGTCTTGGGTTGGTGAAGATTCCACTTGAGTAGAACATTGTCCTTCTCCTTCGGCCACAAGGGGTTCCTCAATGAGTAGGATATGACCAACACCCATTCTTCTTATGTCTTGGGGAGGAATTTCATCACCTACATCACAAGTACCACTTTGCTCCACTTGGGAGCCATTATTCTTATCAAACTCCACGTTACACGTTTCCTCAATAAGTCTCGTGGACTTATTGAGAACACGGTAAGCATGAGAGTTTGTAGCATAACCAACAAATATGCCCTCATGACCTCTAGCCTCAAATTTAGACAAACGGACACCTTTCTTGAGAATGAAACACTTACACCCGAACACCCGGAAGTACTTGAGGTTGGGCTTGTTACCGGTGAGTATCTCATATGGAGTCTTGTTCAAGCCTTTGTGGAGGTAGAGCCGATTAGATGCATGACACACGGTGTTGATGGCTTCGGCCCAAAAGTTGTAGGGAGACTTGAACTCCGCCATCATGGTCCTTGCCGCATCCATCAACGTCCGGTTCTTCCTCTCCGCTACACCATTTTGTTTAGGGGTATAAGGTGCGGAATATTGATGCTTGATTCCCTCATCACTCAAAAACTCGTCCAAGGTGTAGTTCTTGAACTCGGAGCCGTCGTCACTTCTTATAGTCAAGATCTTTGCATTGTGTTGTCGTTGAGCTTCATTTGCAAAGTCGATGACGGTTTTTTGGGTCTCGCTCTTCCTCTTGAAGAAATATACCCAAGTGTATCTTGAATAGTCATCCACAATCACCAAGCAATACTTTCTACCCCCAATACTATCAAAGGATGGAGGTCCAAAGAGATCCAAATGAAGGAGCTCCAAAGGCCTCTTCGTGTAGATGATAGTCGTGGGAGGGTGAGCCTTCTCATGTAGCTTTCCTTCGATGCAAGCACTACAAGCACGATCTTTGGCAAAACTAACATTTGTTAGTCCACGGACATGGTCCCCCTTGAGAAGACTTTGCAAATATCTCATATTGACGTGGGCTAGACGGCGATGCCAAAGCCATCCCACGTCAACTTTAGCCATTAGGCATGTCGCGGTCTTAGTGGATCGCTCCGAAAAGTTAATCACATAGAGACCATTCTCGACATGCCCAATAAAGGCTACTTTAAGAGTCTTGCTCCACAAGAGGGCCATGGTATCAATATCAAAGAAAGTGGCAAATCCCATGAGTGCTAGTTGACAAACGGAAAGTAAATTGTATGCAAGGGACTCAACAAGCATGACCTTCTCAATCGTAAGATCATGAGAAATGACAACTTTGCCGAGTCCCAATACATTAGAGGACGAGGCATCACCCCACTCGACATTTGTGGGCATGGATGGAATCTTTTACCCATCCACCACCAAGTCCTTGCTTCCGGTCATATGATTCGTAGCTCCACTATCGAGCAACGATGAACCCCCACCGGAAGCAAACACCTACAAGAGATCAATGCTTGGTTTTAGGTCCCCATTTTGTAATGGGTCCTTTGATGTTAGTAACAAGGGTATTAGGAACCCAAATAGACCATTCAATGTACTCATAAGAAGAACCAACAAATTTGGCATAAACATGCCCATCTCTAGCACGACACAATACATAAGAAGGGTTAAAGTCGCTAGCTTTGTTGGGAATGGAAGCGTTGCCCTTCTTGGCATCACTACCCCTCATGGAGTTCTTCTCCTTATCTTTAGTAGTACCCTCTCCCTCCTTCACAAAAGTTTGCTTGAGAGGAGGAGGTCGTTTGGCCTTGTCATTCTTCTTCTTGTTCTTGGACTTGGGCCCATACCCAATCCCTTCCTTGGCCACAACTCCCTTTTGGTTGGTAAAAAGGTCGCTGAGATTCTTCTCGCCTTGTATGCAAGACACAAGACCTTTCTCAAGTTGCACCTTTAGCTTAGCGTTCTCCTCAACAAGATGCACATGCTCACAACATGGGTTAGTAGCATTTGCATTATCAATTAACATCATACAAGGAAAAGTGGCTTTCTCCTTGGTTAGCTTTACTTGAAGTTGATCATGAGACTCTTTGAGGCTAGCATGAGCACCCTTCAAGACTTTGTGAGCCTCGTCAAGTAGGTCAAACTCCTCTTTGAGTCTAGCAAGATCAACCCCAAGCTTGGCCTTCTCAGAGATTAGCACACGAGAGACAACAAGACCATGATCAAAATCTTTCTTTAACTTAGCGTGATCAACATTGTGTGACTCCTCAAGAGCCAAACGAAGACCACGCTCTTCCTCAAGAGCATTGGAAAGATCTGAAATCTCATCAGCATAGTCATGACTATGCCCCTCCATCTTGGAGATAGTATCTTCCTGAGCCTCGATCATGTCATTGGCTTCACCAAGTTGTTCCAGGAGAGCAACAAAATGCTTCTTGGATTTACCCTTGAGTTTACCCATAAAGGACTCAAACTCATTTTCCTCCACATTGGATCCATCATGTTCATCAATGCAATCCGTCAAGGAAGTATTATTAATGATGGTAGTTTTGGTGTTGGGGGTTACCTTGTTGGTGGCCTTAGCCATGAGGCACTTGGCGGTGATGTTCTCATTGGGTGAGTCGAAGAGAGACACTCGTGGAGCTTTTGCGATGGCAATGGAGGCCATGGCAACTGACTCACCATCATCATCATCATCATCATCATCATCATCCTCATGGTACTCTTCTTGAACCACCAACGCCTTGTGAGGGGTCTTCTTGGTGAAGTTGCTCTTGTTAGGGAAAGACTTGGCTTTGTCCTTTCATATGAGCTTGCCACCATTGTCTTCCCTCTTCTCATACGGACATTCTGCAACGAAATGGCTCATATTTCCACAATTGTAGCAAGTCCTCACACATTGCTTGCTCTTCGTGCCACTTGAGTTGTTCTTGTTGAAGTTTGGCCTTGAGTTCTTTTTGCTCCAAAATTGCCTTGAAGCAAGTGCCATGTGTTCATGATAGGCATACTTTGTATCTTTGGGGTTGCTTTCATCTTCTTCCTCTTCTTCTTCTTCAAAACAAACCTTGGCCTTCAATGCAAGTTTGGGCTTCTTTGCCCTTTGAGAGTGAAGCACCGCATTGTCGGCAGTCTTGTCCAAGATGTTCATAGCCACAAACTCATCCAACACTTCACTTGAGGTCAAGGTGTGGAAGTCGGGCCTTTGACGAATGACGGAGGACATGGCCTTGTGGTAAGGCATCATTGCCTTGAGGAATTCGCTCTTGATCCAATTGTCATTTGTGTCCTTGCTCCCATGATCTAGGAGTGATACCGCGAGTTTGGTTACTCTCCAATAAAGCTCATGAGGTTCTTCATCTTCTTTCATAGAAAACTCACCAGATTCATCTTGCACTACTTCATAGTTGGAGCATTGAATGCTTGCGCTTCCCCGGTAGAGAGAGACAACACAAAGCCATGCATCTTTGGCCAAGGCGAATGGCCGAAGATGAGGTAGATCTTCGGGTGGAATTGCATCTTGGATGATGAAGAGAGCATTGTCATTGAATTGATTATCCGCGGCTTCTCGAGGAGTGAAGTTGCTTGGGTCATGCGGATAGAAACCTTCTTCAATGATTCTCCAAAGATTAGTATTCAAATGATTTAAATGACGCTTAAAGCGATAAACCCAGGAGTCAAAGTCCTCATTTTTCACAATCTTAGGGGGAGGACCGGCATGATTCAAATGAGTGGAAGGAATCGGTCCGCCATAAGGTGGTTCCACATGGCCAAAGATGTCGGTGCCATTTTTACCACTAGAAGAAGGAGCCTTTTCACTACTAGATTCCCCCTTGTCGGAGTTAGCATCCGTCACCTTGTCAGTGGGATCACCCACTTTCAACGGTGCGGTGGATAGTTTAAGCCCTTCAATGAATTTAGTAAACATGCTTTCAACCTCGGTCGTCATTGAGGTTTTCAATGTCTCCAAGGCTACATTGAATTCCTCATGGGAGACAGAGGTTCCCCCATCACCCGTAGACGAGATCGGATTCACATCAGAGTGCTCCTCCACACCGTCTATGGTGTCAACCATACTCTTCGGGCAGCGAAGTCCTTAGTAAAGAGACGAGGCTCTGATACCAATTGAAAGGATCGATAGGGTTGACTGGGTGGTGAATAGGCAACTAACAATTTTTAGCTTTTCTTTACCAAATTAAACATTGCATCAAAGTAGGTTGTCTAGATGTGCAACTAGGTGAGCAACCTATATGATGCAACAACAAGGAACATACAAGCAAGCAAGAGAAGTAACACTAATAAGCTTGCACAAGTAAAGGTAAGAGATAACCAAGAGTGGACCCGGTGAAGACGAGGATGTGTTACCGAAGTTCCTTCCTTTTAAGGGGAAGTATGTCTCCATTAGAGCGGTGTGGAGGCACAATGCTCCCCAAGAAGCCACTAGGGCCACCATATTCTCCTCACGCCCTCACACAATGCGAGATGCCATGATTCCACTATTGGTGCCCTTGGAGGCGACGACCGGACCTTTACAAACAAGTTTGGGGCAATCTCCACAACTTAATCGGAGGCTCCCAACAACACCATGAAGCTTCACCACAATGGAGTATGGCTCTGTGGTGACCTCAACCGTCTAGGGTGCTCAAACACCCAAGAGTAACAAGATCCGCTAGGGATTGGTGGTGGAATCAAATTTCTCTTGGTGGAAGTGTAGATCGGGGCCTTCTCAACCACTCCCGAGCAAATCAACAAGTATGATTGGCTAGGGAGAGAGATCGGGCAAAAATGGAGCTTGGAGTATTAATGGAGCTTATGGGGGAAGAGGTAAGTCAACGAGGAAGAAGGGGACCCCCTTTTATACTAAAGGGCCCCATCCAACCATTACCCCCAAAACAGCCCCGCAGAGGGCGGTACTACCGCAGGGGGCAGTGGTACTACCGCTGGACCCAGCGGTAATATCGCTCCCCCTTGCGGTACTACCGCCCAGCCTGGGAGGGCTTGAAGATAGAGGAGGGACCGTGCCCAGCGCGGTACTGCCGCGGTGGTAGGGCGGTACTACCGCACCTACTGCCGCTGCAAGTGCCGCTCAACCCGACACGAGATGCGCCCCCCTCGAGTCGAGGCGGTAGTGGCCCGGTACCGCAGCGGTACTGCCGCTGAGGACCCTCAAGTGGTACTACCGCTGGGTACCGTGGTACTACCGCTGGGGCCAGAGACTGCCCATTCAGCAGGGAATCAAAACTCCAACGACGCGGGAAGGCCCAGAGGGTGTGAAACTGTAAGTGCATCTAGTGCCACCCCTAGTTGGTTTTGGAGTATTGACGACAAACCTGGTTGAGGGACTAATGTGTTTGTGAGAATTGCAGGATAACACAGGTAGAAGTCCCTCATTGATTCGGTTTACCTACCGGAGATGACCCCTAAAAATGTATGAAGACATTGAAGACAAAGGTGGTATGTGTAGGTATTCACATTGAAGACTATGACAAGAGAAGACATTATGTGAAGACTATGGAGCGCGAAGACTTAGTTGTTTCGTTGTTTCGTTTTCTTCTTTGTTGAGTCATAGGAACCACCGTACTGTTCAGTGGGGTCCAAGTGAACCAGTCAGAATGACTGAAGTGATGCTTAACCAAAATCCTATGTCTTCGAGCAAAGACAATGAGAGCAAATCTTATCCAGAGCTGGATAAGTCAGCTTTGCTTGTAGCTCAAGTAAAGTTGTTGTGTGTGTTTGAAATATGACCATTGGAACACGTGTCGGTTCCTTAGTGACCCAGGGTCATTTCGGACAAATCAGGTCAGGTTGCCTAGTGGCTATAAATAGCCCACCCCCTGCACCATAAATTGGTTGGCTGCTCAGAGTTAGTGCACGGCTTTTGTCATTTGAGAGCAACCCACCTCGAAGCCTTTGAGAGAGAAATCCTTGCGAGGACAAAGCCCTAAACACCCAATGCCAAAGAGTGTTAGGCATCACTTAAGTCTTCTTGTCTGTGTGATCTGAAGACTTATTACACTTGAGGACTGTGAATCCTCCAGCCGGTTAGGCGTCGCGTTCTGAGCATCCAAGAGTCATTGTGGATCGCCAGTGAACGAAGTCTGTGAAGGTTTGGAAGTCTACCTTGAAGACTTACCAGAGTGATTGGGCGAGGACTGGGTGTCCTTAGCTCAAGGGGAATAAGGTGAAGACACGGTCTTCTGAGTTAAATCTCAGCCTCCCTAACCAGACGTACAGTTGTCACAGCAACTCGAACTGGTCCAACAAATCATTATCTTCAACGAGCAACTAGTTCTATCCTTTCCATCTCTTTATTTACAGTTGGTCCTTGTGAAGTCATTGCCTGTTTGTATTATCTTTTGTCTTCACTGAGTGACTGCTTGTTCTGATTGGCTTCATACTATCTTCCATCCTGATCTATACTGCCTAGCTGCTATTAGTCGTTGTGCTTTCATTTCATTGAATACTTGACTATGGCTTGCCTAGTGTAGTCTACCTTCCGCTGCATGGTAATAGGTTTATTCCTATCGTTTGCCTTCGAAACTTCCATGTTTTGAAGACTTCCATAAAAATCGCCTATTCACCCCCCCTCTAGTCGATCACTAGCACTTTCAATTGGTATCAGAGCAAGGTACTCCCTTGTTTTGTGTGATTCAGTTTAACCACCTAGAGTTTTAGCTATGTCGACTGCAGGGATAATCAAAGTCTCTGCTGCGTGCCCAGTCTTCGGTGGAACTGAATATCCCTACTGGAAGAATAAGATGTGCATGCATCTTGAAGCCATTGATGTCGACCTCTGGTATGTCGTCAAGAATGGAATCCCCAAGGCTGGTGAAGGTGTCACCGCTGCTGATGTCAAGAAGTTCGTTCAACTGGACTCCACTGCCAAGAACATCATCTGTGGTCATCTGACCAAAGGGCAGTATGGCCATGTGAGTGCTCTGGAAACATCTAAGCTAGTCTGGGACTGGCTCTCCAAGGTCAACGAAGGCGTCTCAACTCAGAGAGATCAAAGAATCAGTGTACTTCGCAACCTCTTCAACCGCTTCAAGAGAAACGACAATGAGAATGTTCAGCTCACGTTTGATCGACTCACTGACATCACAAATGAGCTTCAAGCTCTCGGCGCTACTGAGATCACCAAGCATGAAATCGTTAGGACACTCCTGACATCACTTGACAGCTCTTTTGACACCTTAGCCCTAATGATTCAAGAACGGCCTGACTTCAAGACACTCGATCCGTCTGACATACTTGAAAGGCTCAACACACATGAGTTCAACTTTCTGAGAAAAGAGACATCTACGGTCCCAACTATGGGTGAACTCGTGCTCTGAAGGCAAAAGCTGTTTCCTCATCTGAAGAAGAATCTGACTGCAGTTCTGATGATCCTGAAGACATTGGAAAGGAGCTTGCTATGCTTGTGAAGAAGTTCTAGAAATTCACCAAGAAGAAAGGCTTCAGAAAGTCCTCACGAACCAGCTCAAGGAATGATGAAGCTTCTGCCCATGACTAAAAGAAGAGAACATGCCACAAGTGCAAGAAACCTGGTCACTACATCTCTGAGTGTCCATAGTGGGACAATGAGAACAAGAAGAAGAGCAAGGAATATGATTTTGACGACAAGAAGAAGAAGAAATACTCAAAGTCTTCTTCCAAGTCTTCCTCAAAGTTTTCATCACACAAGAAGAGCTCATCTGGCAAGGCTCGTGCGTTTGTTGGCAAGGAAATGGATTCAGAGGAGGAGTCTGCTTCTGAGGAGGTGGAGGTGGAGTCTGAGGAGGATCGAGTCCGATTCTGGCATTGCAAGTCTGGCTACAACCTACGTTGCCAAGTCCATATTCAACATTGAAGACAATGACTTCGTCACCGACGCCGATGCTGATGATAAGGACAACTCTGCTCCCACCTACTGCTTCATGGCACGTGGTGCCAAGGTAAACTCACGCACTACTCACTATCAAACATCCAATGAAGATGACTCTGATTGTGGTTCCAAACCCAGCTACAAAACACTTGCTAAAATTGCAACTAAACAACAGAAAGCTATGGAACATATTCAAAAATTGTTAGACAAAAGCGATGACCTGTTAGATGCTGAAATGACTTGATCTTAGTCCTTAATTGAAGACATTAAAAATCTTCATGTTAAGTATGAGGAACTTGAAAATCATCATGAAACGCTCTCAACAACTCATGAAAATCTTTCCTATGATTATCTTCAAAGGAAGCAAGATCTTAAGAAATTGAGAGCGGCTCATGAAGATCTTCAAAAGGAAAACGAGTCACTTCATGCCAAACAGATCAGTTCTGCTCAGGAAGGATTTGAACCAACATGATTTAAATGCATTGAGCGTGACAATGCTACTTCTGTTGCTGGATGTTCTACTGCTGCTACTATTGCAATATCTTCAACTGTTGATGTGGTAACTAACCCCTCTGCTGAGGATACCACTGCTATTGCTAATGAAAATGCTAGGTTGAAGACATTGCTTGAAACAGGGATGTACAAAAGTCTCAAAGGGCATCAGACACTATGTGATGTCCTCAAAAGGCAGATCCTGAACCGAAACCCTAGGAAAAGGGTGTTGGGTTCAAAAGGAAAATGAATGCTGATGGCTCTTACTGGAAACCTGAGCAGTACCCCAAAACCACATGGGTTGCTGCAAAGGAACCTTCAGTGGAACCATCCACCCTATCTGGCTTCACTTGTACTAATCCCATTGTCATTGATGAATCCTTTGATGCAAACTATAAACTGTTTAAGAATCAGAATGGTGAAGTGTTTGCCAGGTATATTGGTACTAACTATAGGAATGGGCCACATATGAAGAAAGTCTGGGTGCCAAAAAAGTGTATATAAAATCTTCCTGTGAATGTCGTCATGACACCACAAGTGAAGAAGACAAACCCCAGACCACAGGCTTCACATGGTCCAAAGGCTTCATACAGATAGAGGACTCACCTGAGTTGCACTAACACAAATGTTTTGCAGGGAAGCCATACTCAGGCCTATGAATATGAGCGTGTTTCATCAAACCGCTATGTTCATAAGACCCAGAACTACTCTGCTTATTCATATGAGTACTATTGTCCACCTGCAAGACTATTTGCTAGGGCTCCAAAGCCAAAGTTCTCAGATGCTGCACTTAGACTCATTGCTTCGAAGCCACCCTTGAAGATGTGGGTGGCTAAGAAAGCTTAACTCTCTTTTGCAGGGAAGGGTCTCCAGCCGAAAATCAAATGCGTCTGAAGCTATTGCTGGGGACCTTAAACATCTTGTAGGGCACAAGATCGAATGCCCAAATGGTCTTATTATGTATTTTGTTCCTGAGTCGCTTGCTACTTGCCCTATCAGTCCTAACCTCGATCTAAGCTTTCATAATCCACTTGCTCATCAAATGTTTATGCTTCACAATTCTCAAGCCTATCCCCCTAACTGCACTGTAGGGTATGACACCAGCTGCTTCAGAATGGATTATTGATAGTGGATGTACTAATCACATGACTGGCAAGCGAAGTCTTCTCATGGACTCAACCTTATGTCCATCTGACAAGAGTCACATCACATTTGCTGATACTGGTAAAAGCAAGGTATTGGGTCTAGGTAGAGTTGCAATCTTAAGGGGTCAGCACATGGATAAAGTGATGCTTGTTGAATCCCTTGGTTTCAACTTAATGTCTGTCTCAATGCTTTGCGATTTGAATATGATTGTGATGTTTGGAAAATATCGTTGCCTTGTTCTAATGGAATCTGACAAGTCTCTAGTCTTTGAAGGGTATCGGAAAGATGATTTGTACATGGTAGATTTCTCAGCAGGACCACAGCTTGTCGTATGTCTTCTTGCAAAAGCTTCAGAATGCTGGCTCTGGCATCGGAGGCTAGGGCATGCTGGCATGAGGAACTTGCATACTCTTGCAAAGATGAAGCACGTCATAGGCATCGAGGGCGTCAAGTTCAAGAAGGATCACTTATGCGGTGCCTGCGAAGCAGGAAAGATGACGAGGGCCAAGCATCCCTCGAAGACAATCATGACAATGGCTCAACCTTTCAAACTACTACACATGGACCTCTTCGGTCCCACTCACTACTCAACTCTTACTACTACCGCTTGTCTCTATGGCTTCGTCATTGTTGATGATTATTCAAGATATACATGGGTGCATATAATCCTCTACAAGACTGAAGTGCAGGATGTCTTCAGACGCTTCGCCAATCGAGCCATGAACAACTATGGCGTCAAGATCAAGCACATCAAAAGTGACAATGGCACTGAATTCAAGAACACCGGCCTCGACACTTATGTTGATACTTTGGGCATCACTCATGAGTTCTCAGCTCCGTACACGCCTTAGCAGAATGGCATCATGGAACGCAAGAACAGAACACTCATTGAGAAGGCCCGGACGATGCTCGATGAATACAAGACTGCTACCTCTTGAGCTTGCGTTGGATTTCCCCGAAGAGGAAAGGATGATGCAGCAGAGTAGCGCAAGTATTTCCCTCAGTTTTTGAGAACCAAGGTATCAATCCAGTACGAGGCCACGCTCAAGTCCCTCGTACCTGCACAAAATGATAGCTACTCGCAACCAACGCGATTAGGGGTTGTCAGTCCCTTCACGGTCACTTACGAGAGTGAGATTTGATAGATATAATATTTTTGGTATTTTTGGTATAAAGATGCAAAGTAAAAAGTAAAAGGAAGAGTAAAAAAGCAAAGCAAGATTAAAGTAATGGAGATTGATATGATGAGAATAGACCCGGGGCCATAGGTTTCACTAGTGGCTTCTCTCAAGAGCATAAGTATTCTATGGTGGGTGAACAAATTACTATTGAGCAATTGACAGAATTGAGCATAGTTATGAGAATATCTAGGCATGATCATGTATATAGGCATCACGTCCGCGACAAGTAGACCGAAACGATTCTGCATCAACTACTATTACTCCACTCATCGACCGCTATCCAGCATACATCTAGAGTATTAAGTTAAAAACAGAGTAACGCTTTAAGCAAGATGACATGATGTAGAGAGATAAATTCATGCAATATGAAATAAACCCCATCTTGTTATCCTCGATGGCAACGATGCAATACGTGCCTTGCTGCCCCTTCTGTCACTGGGAAAGGACACCGCAAGATCGAACCCAAAGCTAAGCACTTCTCCCATGGCAAGAACTACCAATCTAGTTGGCCAAACCAAATGGATAATTCGAAGAGACTTGCAAAGATAACCAACCATGCATAAAAGAATTCAGAGAAGATTCAAATATTATTCATAGATAGACTTGAACATAAACCCACAATTCATCGGTCTCAACAAACACACCGCAAAAAGAAGATTACATCGAATAGATCTCCACGAGAAAGGGGGAGAACTTTGTATTGAGATCCAAAAAGAGAGAACAAGCCATCTAGCTACTCACTATGGACCCGAAGGTCTGAGGTAAACTACTCACACATCATCGGAGGGGCTATGATGATGTAGAAGCCCTCCGTGATGACGGCCCTCTTCCGGCGGAGCTCCGGAACAGGCCCCAAGATGGGATCTCGTGGATACAGAAAGTTGCGGCGGTGGAATTAGGTTTTGGCTCCTGTTCTGATCGTTTGGGGGTACGTAGGTATATATAGGAGGAAGGAGTACGTCGGTGGAGCACCAAGGGGCCCACGAGGCAGGGGGCGCGCCCTAGGGGGGGCGCCCCCCACCCTCATGACCGCCTCTTTGACTCCTTGGAGTAGGGTCCAAGTCTCCTAGATCACGTTCGGTGAGAAAGTCACGTTCCCGAAGGTTTTATTCCGTTTGGACTCCGTTTGATATTTCGTTTCTTCGAAACACTGAAATAGGCAAGAAAACAGCAATTCTGGGCTGGGCCTCCGGTTAATAGGTTAGTCCCAAAAATAATATAAAAGTGGAAAATAAAGCCCAATATAGTCCAAAACAGTAGATAATATAGCATGGAGCAATCAAAAATTATGGATACGTTGGAGACGTATCAAGCATCCCCAAGCTTAATTCCTGCTCGTCCTCGAGTAGGTAAATGATAAAAAGAGAATTTTTGATGCGGAGTGCTACTTGGCATAATTTCAATGCAAATCTTCTTAATTGTGGTATGAATATTTAGATTAGGAAGATTCAAGACAAAAGTTCATATTGACATAGAGAATAATAATACTTCAAGCAAACCAACAAAGCAATTATGATTTCTTAAAGTAACATGGCCAAAGAAAGTTCATCCCTACAAAATCATATAGTTTAGTCATGCTCCATTTTTGTCACACAATAATGCTCTCATCATGCACAACCCCGATGACAAGCCAAGCAATTGTTTCATACCTTAATAATTTCAAACTCATAAACTTTCACGCAATACATGAGTGTGAGTCATGGATATAACACTATGGGTGGAATAGAATAATGATGGGGGTTATGTGGAGAAGACAAAAAGGAGAAAGTCTCACATCAACGAGGCTAATCAATGGGCTAGGGAGATGCTCATCGATTGATGTTAATGCAAGGAGTAGGGATTGCCATGCAACGGATGCACTAGAGCTATAAATGTATGAAAGCTCAACAAAATAAACTAAGTGGGTGTGCATCCAACTTGCTTGCTCACGAAGACCTAGGGCACTTGAGGAGGCCCATTGTTGGAATATACAAGCCAAGTTCTATAATGAAAATTCCCACTAGTATATGGAAGTGATAACTCAAGAGACTCTCTATATGAAGAACATGGTGCTACTTTGAAGCACAAGTGTGGGAAAAAGGAATAGTAGCATTGCCCCCTTTTTGGGGGGGGCTTCTTTTTTTTCTTTGGCCTTTCTCTTTTTTTATTGGGACAATGCTCTATTAATGATGACCATCACACTTCTATTTATTTACAACCCAATGATTACAACTCGATACTAGAACAAAGTATGTCTCTATATGAATGCCCCCGGCGGTGTACCGGGATATGCAATGAATCAGGAGTGACAAGTACGAAAAAATTATGAACAGTGGCTTTGCCACAAATACTATGTCAACTACATGATCATGCTAAGCAATATGACAATGATGAATGTGTCATGATAAACTGGATGGTGGAAAGTTGCATGGCAATATATCTCGGAATGGATATGGAAATGCCATAATAGGTAGGTATGGTGGCTGTTTTGAGGAAGATATAAGGAGGTTTATGTGTGAAAGAGCGTATCATATCATGGGGTTTGGATGCATCGGCGAAGTTTGCACCAACTCTCGATGTGAGAAAGGGCAATGCATGGTACCGTAGAGGCTAGCAATGATGGAAGGGTGAGAGTGCGTACAATCCATGGACTCAACATTAGTCATAAAGAACTCATATACTTATTGCAAAAATCTACAAGTCATCAAAAACCTTGGTACTACGCGCATGCTCCTAGGGGGTAGATTGGTAAGAAAAGACCATCGCTCGTCCCCGACCGCCACTCATAAGGAGGACAATCAAATAACACCTCATGTTTCAAATTTGTTGCATAACGTTTACCATACGTGCATGCTACGAGACTTGCAAACTTTAACTCAAGCACTTCCAAAATTCACAATTACTCTACTACCATGACTTTGATATTACTACCTCCATATCTCAAAACAATTATCAAGCACCCAACTTTTCTTAGTATTAAACACACTCAAAAGAAAGTTTCACAAATCTTGAATACCAAGCATGTTATTATTAAGCAAATTATCATGCTATTAAGACTCTCAAAATAATTTAAGTGAAGCATGAGAGATCAATAGTTTCTTTAAAACAAATCCACCACCGTGCTCTAAAAATCTAAGTGAAGCACATAGAGCAAGATTATAGCTCAAAAAGATATAAGTGAAGCACATAGAGCAAAACTACTTAGCTCAAAAGATATAAGTGAAGCACATAGAGTATTCTATCAAATTCTAATTCATGTATGGATCTCTCAAAAGGTGTGTGAAGCAAGGATTATTGTGGTACACTAACAAGCAAAGACACAAATAATACAATACGCTCCAAGCAAAACACATATCATGTTGGTGAATAAAAATATAGCTCCAAGTAAATTACCGATGGAAGTGGACGAAACAGGGGATGCCTTCCGGGCATCCCCAAGCTTTGAATTTTTGGTGTCCTTGGATTATCTTGGGGTGACATGGGCATCCCCAAGCTTAGGCTCTTGCCACTCCTTGTTCCATAATCAATCACAAGAATTCACCCAAAACTTGAAAACTTCACAACACAAAACTTAAAGTAGAAAACTTGTGAGCACCGTTAGCGAAAGAAAACAAAAAACCACTTCAAGGTACTGTAATGAACTCATTATTTATTTATATTGGTGTTAAACCTAATGTATTCCAACTTCTCTATGGATTATAAACTATTTTACTAACCATAGATTCATCAAAATAAGCAAACAACACACGAAAAACAGAATCTGTCAAAAACAGAACAGTCTGTAGTAATCTGTAGCTAGCGCAAGATCTGGAACCCCAAAAATTCTAAAAGAAATAGCTGGACGTGAGGAATTTATCTATTAATCATCTTCAGAAATAATTAACTAAATATCACTCTCCAAATAAAAATGACAGCAGTTCTCGTGAGTGCTAAAGTTTCTGTTTTTTACAGCAAGTTCAACAAGACTTTCCCCAAGTCTTCCCAACGGTTCTACTTGGCAGAAACACTAATTAAACACAAAAAACACAAACAAAACAGAGGCTAAATAATTTCTTTATTACTAAACTGGAGCAAAAATCAAGGAATAAAAATAAAATTGGGTTGCCTCCCAACAAGCGCTATGGTTTAACGCCCCTAGCTAGGCATAAAAGCGAGGATAGATCTAAGTATTGCCATCTTTGGTAGGCAATACATAAGTGGCTCTCATGATAGTTTCATATGGCAACTTTATTTTCTTTCTTGGAAAGTATTCCATGCCCTTTTTTAATGGAAATTTAAATCTAATATTCCCTTCCTTCATGTCAATAATCGCACCAACCGTTCTAAGGAAAGGTCTACCAAGAATAATAGGGCAAGAAGGATTGCAATCCATATCAAAAACAATGAAATCTATGGGAACATAATTCCTATTTGAAACAATAAGAACATCATTAATTCTTCCCATAGGTTTCTTAATAGTAGAATCCGCAAGATGCAAGTTTAGAGAGCAATCATCAAAATCGCGGAAATCTAGCAAATCACACAAAGTTTTGGGGATAGTGGAGACACTTGCACCCAAATCACACAAAGCTTACAAATCATGATCTTTAATTTTAATTTTAATAGTTGGTTCCCACTCATCATAAAGTTTTCTAGGGATAGAAACTTTCAACTCAAGTTTTTCTTCATAAGATTGCATCAAGGCATCAACGATATGTTCGGTAAAGGCTTTATTTTGACTATAAGCATGTGGAGAATTTAGCACGGATTGCAACAAGGATATACAATCAATTAAGGAGCAACTTTCATAATTAAATTCCTTGAAATCCAATATAGTGGGTTTAGCAACATCTAGATTTTTATTTCTTTTAATCCCACTTTCATCAATTTCAGCATAAAGATCTAAATACTCTGAATTTTTAGAACGCCTTCTAGGTAATGGTGGATCATATTCAGTTTCATAAAGATTCATATTGCAAAACAAAGATTTAATAGGAGACACATCAATAACTTTTAGATCTTCATCTTGATTTTCATAGGAATTGGAAGAACACGCTTTAATAAAGGCATCTTTGGAAGCACGCATCCTAGCGGTTCTTTGCTTGCACTCAGCAATGGAAATTCTCATGGCTTTGAGAGACTCATTGATATCATGCTTAGGAGGAATGTATCTAAGCTTTAAAGAATCAACCTCAAGAGAAATTCTATCAACGTTCCTAGCCAAATCATCAAATTTAAGCAATTTCTCTTCAAGCAAAGCATTAAAATTCTTTTGTGAATTCATAAACTCTTTAACACTATTCTCAAATTCAAAGGGCATCTTATTATAATTTCCATAAGAGTTGTTGTAGGAATTCCCATAATTATTAGAAGGATTACTAGGATATGGCCTAGGATTAAAATTCCCTCTATAAGCGTTGTTACCAAAATTATTCCTACCAACAAAATTCACATCCATAGATTCATTGTTATTCTCAATCAAAGTAGACAACGGCATATCATTAGGATCAGAAGAAACACTCTTAGCAGCAAATAATTTCATAAGTTCATCCATCTTTCCACTCAACACATTGATTTCTTCTATCGCATGCACTTTTTTATTAGAAGATCTTTCAGTATGCCATTGAGAATAATTAACCATAATATTATCTAGGAGTTTAGTAGCATCTCCTAAAGTGATTTCCATAAAAGTACCTCCCACGGCCGAATCTAAAAGATTTCTAGAAGCAAAATTCAATCCAACATAAATTTTTTGTACAATCATCCACAAATTCAAACCATGAGTAGGGCAATTACGTATCATTAATTTCATTCTCTCCCAAGCTTGTGCAACATGTTCATGATCAAGTTGTTTAAAATTCATAATATCGTTTCTAAGAGAGATGATCTTAGCAGGAGGGAAATACTCAGAGATAAAAGCATCTATGCACTTGTTCCAAGAATCAATGCTATTTTTTGGCAAAGACAAAAACCAAGCTTTAGCACGATCTCTAAGCGAAAAAGGAAATAGCTTCAATTTAATGACATCATTATCGACATCTTTTTTCTTTTGCATATCACATAAATCAACGAAGCTATTCAGATGAGTAGCGGCATCTTCACTAGGAAGGCTGGCGAATTGATCTTTCATAACAAGATTCAACAAAGCAGTATTGATTTCACAAGATTTAGTATTGGCAAGAGGAGCAATCAGAGTGCCAAGGAAATCATTATTATTGGTATTGGTGAAGTCACACAATTTGGTAGTATCTTGAACCATCGCGACAAACAAGCAATCCAACACACGGGCAAGCAAAAAGGCAAAAGGAAAAGAGAGGCGGAGAAGGAGAAGGAGATAGGGAAAGAGAGGGCGAATAAAACGACAAGGGTGAAGTGGGGGAGAGGAAAACGAGAGGCAAATGGAAAATAATGTAATACGAGAGATAGGGATTGTGATGGGCACTTGGTATGTTGACTTTTTGCGTAGACTCCCCGGCAACGGCGCCAGAAATTCTTCTTTCTACCTCTTGAGCTTGCGTTGGATTTCCACGAAGAGGAAAGGATGATGCAGCAGAGTAGCGTAAGTATTTCCCTCAGTTTTGGAGAACCAAGGTATCAATCCAGTAGGAGGCCACGCTCAAGTCCCTCGTACCTGCACAAAACGATAGCTACTCACAACCAACACGATTAGGGGTTGTCAGTCCCTTCACGGTCACTTACGAGAGTGAGATCTGATAGATATAATATTTTTGGTATTTTTGGTATAAAGATGCAAAGTAAAAAGTAAAAGGCAAAGTAAAAAAGCAAAGCAAGATTAAAGTAATGGAGATTGATATGATGAGAATAGACCCGGGGCCATAGGTTTCACTAGTGGCTTCTCTCAAGAGCATAAGTATTCTACGGTGGGTGAACAAATTACTGTTGAGCAATTGACAGAATTGAGCATAGTTATGAGAATATCTAGGCATGATCATGTATATAGGCATCACGTCCGTGACAAGTAGACCGAAATGATTCTGCATCTACTACTATTACTCCACTCATCAACTGCTATCCATCATGCATCTAGAATATTAAGTTAAAAACAGAGTAACACTTTAAGCAAGATGACATGATGTAGGGAGATAAATTCATGCAATGTGAAATAAACCCCATCTTGTTGTCCTCGATGGCAACGATGCAATACGTGCCTTGCTGCCCCTTCTGTCACTGGGAAAGGACACCGCAAGATCGAACCCAAAGCTAAGCACTTCTCCCATGGCAAGAACTACCAATCTAGTTGGTCAAACCAAACGGATAATTCGAAGAGACTTGCAAAGATAACCAATCATGCATAAAAGAATTCAGAGAAGATTCAAATATTATCCATAGATAGACTTGAACATAAACTCACAATTCATCGGTCTCAACAAACACACCGCAAAAAGAAGATTACATCGAATAGATCTCCACGAGAGAGGGGGAGAACTTTGTATTGAGATCCAAAAAGACAGAAGAAGCCATCTAGCTACTAACTATGGACCCGAAGGTCTGAGGTAAACAACTCACACTTCATCGGAGGGGCTATGATGATGTAGAAGCCCTCCGTGATGACGGCCCTCTTCCGGCGGAGCTCCGGAACAGGCCCCAAGATGGGATCTCATGGATACAGAAAGTTGCGGCGGTGGAATTAGGTTTTTGGCTCCTGTTCTGATTGTTTGGGGGTATGTACGTATATATAGGAGGAAGGAGTACATCGGTGGAGCACCGAGGGGCCCACAAGGCAAGGGGCGCGCCCTAGGGGGGCCCACCCTCGTGACCGCCTCTTTGACTCCTTGGAGTAGGGTCCAAGTCTCCTGGATCACTTTCGGTGAGAAAATCACGTTCCCGAAGGTTTTATTCCGCTTGGACTCCGTTTGATATTCCGTTTCTTCGAAACACTGAAATAGGCAAAAAAACAACAATTCTGGGCTGGGACTCCGGTTAATAGGTTAGTCCCAAAAATAATATAAAAGTGGAAAATAAAGCCCAATACAGTCCAAAAGAGTAGATAATATAGCATGGAGCAATCAAAAATTATAGATACATTGGAGACGTATCAAAGACTCCAAGGAAGTTCTGGCCTGAAGCCATTGATACTGCATGCCATGTCATCATCCATGTTTATCTTCACAAGCTTCTGAACAAAACATCCTATGAGCTCCTCACTGGTAAGAAGCCAAATGTCAGTTACTTCAGAGTATTTGGTGCCAGGTGCTGGATCAAGGATCCTCATCACACTTCAAAATTTGCACCGGAAGCACATGAAGGTTTTATGCTTGGTTACAGAAAGGATTCGCACTCCTACAGAGTCTTCAACCTCTTTCACTATAAAGTGGTTGAAACTGTGGATGTGCGGTTCGATGAGACTAACGGCTCGCAAAGAGAGCACCTGCCAAATGTGCTAGATGAAGTTCCATCCAGTGAATCCATAAAGCTTATGGGAACTAGAGAAATCATACCGTCTGAAGCACAACCTGAATAGGAACTTATCATCTCTGCACCTGATCAACCTGAAGACAATACTCAGCCTGAAGACAATCCTTCTAACGATGACAATGATCAGCAAGAGCAAAATCTTCGTCCTGTTCATCCTCGGGTTGCAAATGAAGTACAGATTGAGAAAATAATTGATAGCATCAATGCACCTGGTCCACTCACTTGTTCAAGGGCAACACAACTAGCAAATTTCTGTGGGCACTTCGCATTCGACTCAATATCTAAACCCAAGAAAGTTGATGAAGCCTTCATGGAACCTGAATGGATTCAAGATATGCAAGAAGAGCTTCAACAGTTTGAGCTGAATAATGTGTGGGAACTGGTCAAGCGTCCTGATCCTTGTAAGCACAATATCATAGGCACTAAATGGATATATCGCAACAAGCAAGATGAGCATGGTCAAGTTGTCAGAAACAAGGCTCGTCTCGTTGCTCAAGGATACACTCAAGTTGAAGGAATTGACTTCGATGAAACATTTGCTCTTGTGGCTAGGCTTGAAGCCATACGCACACTGCTAGCCTATGCAAATCATCATAACATCCTTTTGTATCAAATGGATGTGAAGAGTGCTTTTCTCAATGGCAAGATTGAAGAAGAAATGTATGTTGCACAACCGCCTGGCTTTGAAGATCCAAAACATCCTGACATAGTTTACAAGGTCAACAAGGCACTGTATGCCCTCAAACAAGCCCCTCGTGCTTGGTATGACACACTCAAGGACTTCCTGAAGAGCAAAGGCTTCAAACCTGGTTCCCTGGATCCCACGCTCTTCACGAAGACATATGATGGTGAACTATTTGTGTGCCAAATATATGTGGATGACATTATCTTCAGCTGCACTAATCAGAAATACAGTGATGAGTTTGGATACATGATGCAAGAGCAATATCAGATGTCCATGATGGGTGAGCTGAAGTTCTTCCTTGGTCTTCAAATATGACAGCAACGCAACAACATCTTCATATCTCAAGAGAAATACCTCAAGGATTGCCTGAAGAAGTTTGGAATGCAAGACTGCAAAGGTTACACGACGCCAATGCCTACCAAGAGTCATCTAGATTTTGACGCCAATGGTAAAGAGTTCAATCAAAAGGTATACTGCTCCATGATTGGTTCCTTGCTTTACTTATGTGCATCTAGGCCAGATATCATGCTTAGTGCTTGCATGTGTGCCCGATTCGAAGCGGCACCAAAGGAATCGCATCACTTAGCTATGAAGCGAATTCTTCGATATTTGGCTCACACCCCAACACTAGGATTATGGTATCCAAAGGGCTCAGAGTTTGATCTAGTTGGCTTCTCGGATGCTGATTATGCTGGTGACAACGTGGATCGCAAGTCTACATCAGGCACATGTCACTTTCTGGGACGATCACTTGTGTGTTGGTCTTCAAAGAAGCAGATCTGTGTATCTCTCTCCACTACTGAATCTGAATACATTGCTGCTAGATCTTGCTGTGCTCAGCTTGTATGGATGAGGGAAACACTCAAAGTCTATGGCATTCATATGAAGCAAGTGCCACTCTACTGTGACAATGAAAGCGCCATCAATATCACCAACAACCTAGTTCAGCACTCGAAGACAAAGCACATTCAGATCCGTCATCACTTTCTCGGAGATCATGTCATGAAGGAAGATATTGATATCATTCACGTCAGCACTGAAGAGCAACTGGCAGATATCTTCACAAAGCCCTTGGATGAGAAAAGGTTTTGCAAGTTGCGGTGTGAAATAAATATATTGGAATCCTCAAATGTCCTGTGATCATGCACACATCCTAACACTTATGCATGTTGATGACTTAGATGTGCAACACATGAAGTAACATATATCTTCAACTAATGAAGACTTACACTCTAAGTGTGAATACATTAACGCGGAATTTGACTTCGGAGCGCCATGATAATTGTGCGTCGTGTCTGGGTCTAATACTTCCTATACGGTGGGTAACGCCACCACCAAATTTTTGTTTAGAATACTTTCCGTTGGTGTTACATTTGCAAAGTCTTTGCATTTTGTTTGTCTTCAATGTTAACATGTCTTCATGTTTATCTTCAATGTACTGATTTGGTTTTTGTCCTCTACAGCATTCACTTATAGCTATGTCTTCTAGTTGAATCTTTTGAACTAAGTGAATGTGATCGGACCCTGACCTTTCTATGATCCCGTCTTAAGTCTATCTATCCAAATCATATGCATTCTAATGAAACTGTCGAATGTCTTCGCTGCGTCCTTGTCAGCAGAAGATACAGAGACAAACATTAAATCTGTTTTAAATTCTCAATCCTTTTTTCCTGAAACCCGAAGAAGCGGGAACGACCACCCGACAATCCAGGCGTGTGTGGGAACATGGAACAACCTCCAATGTGTTGCATGATCGCCAAGTGTCCTTCAGATGTGCACCGCCAGGGGCACCTGCGTAATAACGTTGGTCCGTCCCTGTCCCTATAAATACACACCTCACCCCAGTCATTATCTCTTCTTCCACTCTCGTATAAACCCTAGCGCCACCGCTAGCCCTCGACGACGCCGGCGACGAAGCGCTTAGTTGCCGCGACCTCACCGACACCGTCATCACGCCGGCCGCGGACATCGTCTTCTCCGTGTCGCCGTAGGTGTCCTCCGTTGCCAAGTTAGGGCATGGAAGATCGAACTACTCTGCCTCCTCTCCCACTCCGTCTAGCAGTTCCTCGTGTGGTAAATAAAAACTCTTTTACAGTCTTTTTGATCCGATAGATTCATCCTTTTCAACCACAAGTGGTTTCTGTTGCTACAAAGTTGGATCTACCCTGTTTTGCATCTCATAGCATGCCTAGTATGTTCACTTATGCTTCACAAAGTAGTTAAATTCCTCACTTGTACTTATTCATGGATTCGTACAAATCTGGAACCAACTCTCTACATAAGAGTGAATGTCTTCGCACTATGAGGTCAATGTCTTCTAAACTGATTTATCTTCAAAATCTTCTAAGAATGCATATGACCTCTTCCCCTTCCCTCGCATCTCTAATGCTGTCACAGGTACATGTCCGTGGGAGAATCCCTTGGTTCTCATAGTCTGCATTCATTTGCAGAGTTCTTACAGCGTCACATAAATTCTCCTGAAGCTAGTTCCTGTCTGACCAGTAGACGGAAGACTTCGACAGTGTTGGCGCCTTTCAGTCTAAACTTTATGACAACTCAAAAATCAGTTAGGAAGGGCGGCAGACAACGCCGTGGAAACACTGCTAAGGACCTGCCACCGGATCTCTATGAGTTATACAAGTCAGATCCAGAAGAAACCTACGGAGAACGCAAGAACCGAATCCAATGGATTCGAAGACATTGGGCAAAGGAATGGTTCAAGTACATATTCGTCACCAAGGAGTATGCTGAGAAGAATGCCTTAAAGGGCCCCTGGGGAGATATAATTTACAAAGGTCTTCAGCCCAAGTCGAAGTCCGAAGCTATTGCTCAAGGCTTCTACCCCTGCATGATTTTTGGACCTCAGCCTGCTAATGCCGACCCATCCTCTCTGTTATGGTGTGATGAAGATAATCTATTCAAACGCAACTATCAAGCTACAAGGAACTCAGCCAAGGAAAACGAGAAGTCTTTGGGATTAGACTTCAACACAGGCCCCTCTGCACCACGTGCTAATGGCACACGCGAAGCTGAACCCAATCTTATTGGGCCCTTCTACAACTTAGAAGGTCTCATCACTCACATTCAGGTTCAAGGGACAGCCGTGGACCACTCTGTAGATGACATTGGTTCTGACGAAGAACCTGCACCACCGAAGCCTGTGAAGCAAAAGAAACCAAAGGCTTCAAAGCCCTCTTCTACACCAAAGGTCTCACGGGCGAAGCCTTTGGCCACTGCATCTCCTGAAGTCAGTGTGTAGTCTGAAGATCTCTCACGCATCTCCAAGTATGACAAGATGAAAAAGCCCATGCAACCCACTGGTCAAGCACTGACTCCTGCTGCTGTTTTGAGAAACGAGAATGACGCCATTGATCTGTCCATCGACGACGATCTTGGCGATGACGCTCTAGAGCAATTGATAAAGAGCAAGCAAGAGGCGGAAATCTTCAATGATCTTCCTCTCTTTGATGTGGAGATCATGTACAAGTTTATTGATGAGTGGTTTGACAGCCCAGATGTCAGTTTTGATGATCTTCAACTTCCAATTGGCCTCAGCGTCTCCTTCCATAGAGCCATTGCTCCTGGCTGGCTCTTGCCTAGAAGATTGTTGAGCTGAAGCACAAGATTGACTATGAAAAGGCTCAGTTCAAGAAGCACATGGCCAAGCTCAATGTTGAAGACATTCAAAACTTCAAGGTCATAATGCATGAGCTCAAGGAGGCATTCCACAAGACACGAGAAGAAGCAAAAGGTTCTCGTGAGCGCATGAAGAATCTTGCTGCCAAATGTGTTCAAGGCTACAATGAAGCTGAAAAGCGCAAGGTTTTGGGGCAACCAGGTATCGACCCCAGAATGGTTGCCAAGAAGAAGAAGCCAGCTATGGCAGAACAAGAAGCATCAAGGCAGGAAGAACCTCGCATTGTCTTCCCGGCCAGGATGACAGGCTCGAAGCCTAAGGTCCCCACAGTGGCTTCAGAATTCAAGAAAACTAGAGCAGCTGAAGTCGAAGCCAGAAAGTGCAAGACCAAAGCCACCACTGATGATGCTCCCCCAACCAGGAAAAGAAAAATAAAGAAGAGAGACCGGGCTGCTTCCACAGAGCCCCTTGTTGTCGAGCCGATCTCAGTGGCTCATCCTGCGTCTGAACATCGTGAACGTCGTTTGTTAGTTCATGAGCCTGCTTCCACAGAGGCTCCTGAAGCTGAAGAGAATCTAGCTGTTGACCCCACCACAACTGAAGACATTGGTCCTCACGACAATGTTGAAGATGATGAAGTCCTTCCTCAGATCGAGCACAATTTGGTATCATCGCCTGTTCTCACGAACAGCGAACTCATCAGCATTGGTCGTCCATTGACGCCAATTGCTCAGGATGACTCATGGGCTGATCACCCTCAAGAATCCCCTTGTGCTGAAGAAACACCAGTCACTCCCCCACCACAGGTCACCACTCCAGTGATTGACAGTGAAGACTTTGAGGCCCAACTAACTCCATCTCCAGAGGCGTCGCCAGCATTTCGCAGGCTTCGCAAAGGACCAAGGCCACATGTCACATTGTCAAGTGTTCCAGAAGGAGAAGAGCGCCAATCCGTTTCACGCGAAGTCTTTCCTGAAGCCTCTCCTACTGCGAACATCCCTGAATCTGAAGCCAAAATGGCTGAAGATATTCCGGCTGCATCAGCCGATGACCATGAAGAAGAACCAAGAGAAGAAGAACATTTTGGTACACCCCCGTCCAACCCTGAAGTTGTTCTCGAGGAGAATGTGTCCGACCCTCTAGCTCCTGAAGTGGAGGTTACCAATACTAAGGCGGCCACCAACATCAACACTGAAGCCAATGACGTTGTCATGGCTGAAGCTAATGTGGCGCCTGAAGCTAATGTGGTGCCAGAAGTGAAAGCATCTGAAGCCAATGCAGCACCCTAAGCAAATCCACTGCCTGAAGCCAATGCCTCTGCTCCTGTACCTCCTCCAAGGCCACACACCATTGAGCAAGCATATGATTGTGGACAGCTTGTTACCTTCTGCTGGCCAATCCTGGTTCCTCCGCCTGCTCCCGGACCTCAGTTTGCCTATCATGTGGAGCACAGTCCTCATGTCCAGAAGCCAAAGCCAAGGCTACCACGGTTTCCAGGTATTGCAACTTCACCAGGATCATTTAATCTGAATGGATTCAAGGCACACAACACATTCTTCGACAGTGACAAGAACCCCTACAAGGCCAATAATCTCTTCTGACCGATTCTGGAGTTATCAGCAGCGAAGCTATTATTCCTGCATCTTATACAATAAGGGACGCATCTTTCCTCATATGCATCTTGATTGTGAAGCCATTGCTAGAATGCCATGCCTTGAAGAAGCCCTTGACTGCTTTCGTGATGCGGGTCTGCTCAACTTTGTGAATGCAAAGGAACACTGGAATGAAGAACTTCTGCTTCAATTCTATGCTACCCTCCATATTCGTGGATACAACAGGGATCCGAAGACTTGGATCCTTGAGTGGATGACAGGCGATGTTCATCATGAAGCTAAAGCCCAAGACATCATTGAGCTCATAGCCCTGCCCACTCCTGGCGAATATTATGAACCAGGTTGTCAACAACACCAGAATGCTTTGGAGAGCATTTTCCAGAAGCCAGAACCCAACACGAGCCAAATGCTGAGCATGATGAAGCCTTTGCCTCACAATGCTGAATACCCAACCGAATTCTTTGTTGAAGACCTAGAGTATCTGCCCCGCACCATTTACCATATCATCAGAAAAACTCTATGGCCTGTCAAAGGACATTCATCTGCAGCGAAGCTTGAAGGAGCAATGAAGACTTTGCTTTTCTATATCTTCAATGGCATAAGCTTCAATGCTCAAGACTTCTTCATCAGGCAGTTGGTTGCATCTGGCTCCGACATTTTTGGTCTGAAGTTCTATGCTCCATGGGTCATGCGCCTTATCAAGCTTCACTCTGCCTTCAACTATCAGCCATCTGCGTGCAATCATCTTGTATTCTTGCCAGAGGTTGATCTGTCTATTGAAGCTATTTACCCAGAGCCTGCTAAGGATCCAATCTATCTTCACAACATTGATCGTCAAAGCTTCACCCAGCCCATTGAAGGAGTTCAGGCAGTCTCTCGTGTTTATCCCTTGGCTGGCAACACACGTGCCCCTCGCGCCCAAACTGAAGCAACTGGAAGCACCATTGCACAAAGGCCTCGGAAGCGATCTTGTGTTCTCAATGACTAAAAGCCTTTCATCGCACTACATCAGAAACAGGATAAGCATCATGACTGGCTTAAGCATTAGATGCAAAGCCTCTTGGTGGACGTCAATTGCATTCACAATCTTGCCACCAAGAATGCCTTTGTTACACATGAAACCTGTCGGAGGTCTTGGAAGAGTTTGACTTTGCTCACTGCTGAAGAAGATCTTCAAGACGATGGCTTCAGAGAAAGATTCAAGTTTGACTCGACTCCTCCAAGGAATGCTCACTTACGTCGGACTCCCTCCCTTGAAGACTCTGACTATTCTTCCTTAGCTGCAACGGTGACTACCAGAGTTATCGATGATCAAGATGATGTCACTTCACCACCTCCACCTTCAACGCGTCTCGATAGTGCACCAAGTTCTTCTGCACCATCGGACCTGAATGACTACCCTGCTGCTTTGCCTACACCTCATGGGAACGAGTAGAAGCTCTATGTCTTCAAACCTTTTTGGTCATTACTGAGAAAAGGGGGAGAAGCATATGAGTTGATAGTCTTCAAGCGGGTCCATATGGGTGGTTGCTTTACTTTTTGCTACTTTTGCCAAGTGCTTACAACTCTCTCTTTTGGAACATTTGGTTCGTTTTGAGTTGTAACACTTAAACTTGATGGTCGTCTGCTACTTTTTCGACACTATGTGATGCGATGATAAATTCCGCATGTGCGACGATAAATTCCACACGAAGTCATTTGGCAGACGTCCATATTCCATTATGCATGTCATTATCTTCGATATATCCTTTCATGCATGCTGAATTGTCTTCATAAGTAAAAGAGGAGCTCTGCAAGTACAACCTGCCATGTGCATTTGCATTCAAAAGCAAATACTTATATGCACATCTTCAGGGGGAGCTTTCCTGCTACTTACAAAGACAATACTTAAATCCTTTACAATTTCACATACCTTTATCCCCATTGAAAACTTCAACCGGTTTGTTATCAATCACCAAAAAGGGGGAGATTGTAAGTGCATCTAGTGCCACCCCTAGTTGGTTTTGGAGTATTGATGACAAACCTAGTTGAGGGACTAATGTGTTTGTGAGAATTGCAGGATAACACAGGTAGAAGTCCCTCATTGATTCGGTTTACCTACCGGAGATGACCCCTAAAAATGTATAAAGACATTGAAGACAAAGGTGGTATGTGAAGGTATTCACATTGAAGACTATGACAAGAGAAGACATTGTGTGAAGACTATGGAGCGCGAAGACTTAGTTGTTTCGTTGTTTCATTTTCTTCTTTGTTGAGTCATAGGAACCACCGTACTGTTCAGTGGGGTCCAAGTGAACCAGTCAGAATGACTGAAGTGATGCTTAACCAAAATCCTATGTCTTCGAGCGAAGACAATGAGAGCAAATCTTATCCAGAGCTGGATAAGTCAGCTTTGCTTATAGCTCAAGTAAAGTTGCCGTGTGTGTTTGAAATCTTACTGTTGGAACACGTGTCAGTTCCTTAGTGACCCAGGGTCATTTCGGACAAATTAGGTCGGGTTGCCTAGTGGCTATAAATAGCCCACCCCTACACCATAAATTGGTTGGCTGCTCAGAGTTAGTGCACGGCTTTTGTCGTTTGAGAGCAACCCACCTCAAAGCCTTTGAGAGAGAAATCATTGCGAGGACAAAGCCCTAAACACCCAGAGCCAAAGAGTGTTAGGCATCACTTAAGTCTTCTTGTCTGTGTGATCTGAAGACTTATTACACTTGAGGACTGTGAATCCTCCAGCTGGTTAGGCGTTGCGTTCTGAGCATCCAAGATTCATTGTGGATCGCCGGTGAACGAAGTCTGTGAAGGTTTGGAAGTCTACCTTGAAGACTTACCAGAGTGATTTGGCGAGGACTGGGTGTCCTTATCTCAAGGGGAATAAGGTGAAGACACGGTCTTCTGAGTTAAATATCAGCCTCCCTAACCAGATGTACAGTTGCCACAGCAACTAGAACTGGTCCAACTAATCATTGTCTTCAACGAGCAACTGGTTGTATCATTTCCATCTCTTTATTTACAGTTGGTCCTCGTGAAGTCATTGCCTGTTTGCATTATCTTTTGTCTTCACTGAGTGACTGCTTGTTCTGATTGGCTCCATACTATCTTCCATCCTAATCTATACTGCCTAGCTGCTATTAGTCGTTGTGCTTTCATTTCATTGAATACTTGACTATGGCTTGCCTAGTGTAGTCTACCTTCCGCTGCATGGTAATAGGTTTATTTCTATCGTTTGTCTTCGAAACTTCCATGTTTTGAAGACTTCCATAAAAATCGCCTATTCACACCCCCTCTAGTCGATCACTAGCACTTTCAGAAACAGAAGTGTACGTGATGATTCCACCCTAGGCTTGCCAAAGTGGACCCCCTCTTGATAGTACGGTGACTCCTACGAAACTAGTCCACCAAACAAGAAACGAAAGAGCTACACCGTCTTGAAGAACACTCTGAGGGGAAACAAATCGTCTCGAGCCAAAGGATGAATCTTTGAAATGATCAAAGCACACAGTTAGTCCGCAAACATGTTGTCATCAATCACCAAAACTACATCAAGAGAGATATGCCTTAACACCCGGCTGTCGACCCAGGATACTGAAACAAGAAAATTGAATCCAAACTCCAGTTGAGCATGTCTGACGCAGAGAAACTGAAGACCAGTTTTAATGTAGAGAAAAAAGTCTTGGGCCGATGAGAAGACTGCCCTGATGCACGTGCTGAAACGGCCGAGGCGGCTCTGAAAGAAGTTACCACTGAACTCACCGGTTTAAAGAACCGTGTGTCTCAAATGGTTTCTGCAATATTCGGTGAGTCACCTTATTATTTACTTAAAGTCTATATTTGTGACCATAATGTAAGCCGCGTGCTTAACTTATTGGAAATACCTCATAGGTACCCAGAGCAGCAATCTGATTCAAGATAGTCTGATAAAGCTCAAGGCGGTTTACACTCTTGTGGAGCAATTGTACACTGGAGCTCAACGGGCTCTTGCCATTATCTCTCTAGCAAACCAATGACCAAACTTAATTGAGTGATGTCTTGAAGAAGCTGTCCATCTTACCCACCAGGTTTCAGGAAGTTACGTGTTCCTGTGCGAGAGCTGGAGCCATAACTGCTTTGAGCCGCTCCAAAGCCTGGGTACCGGAGTTAGACCCGGCGGACGTAGCCAAGGGGTACCCCAGTTTTAAGGAAGATGGAAGTCCTTTCGATCAAGAAGATTTTGCTACTTGTGTGAAAGAGATTCGTCCTCATGCCACCATCATTGCTGAAGAAACCAATCTCACAAAGTATCAGCCGGGTTTTCATGCAGAAAATAAGAAGATGGCCACTCCTTCATATAAAGTGACTGACTTAATCCCGCCAGCTCGGCCGCACACTTTTGCCCTGGAAATTGACCCGTCTGGTCTGATTGATGATGAGGCTGAGTTCGTCGCCCTTGATGGCTTTGACTGGTCCAAACCCCACTTCTAGATGATGGAGGAGGACGAATCAGCAAGGGATGAGTCACAACCATCCAGTCAACCCGCCCAGGATTCATGAACTGGTGCCAGTCTATCATCTGCTATGTGTGAGAGTAAAAACAATATTATCTTTTTGGGCTCCAAGCGCCTTGTAATAGGCTAGCTTAAAACTTCATGTTCTGCTTATGCCATCGTGCATATTGTGGTGCGTAGAACACTTTTGTCCGTCATATGAAGATATGCTTTATATCTCTTACAATATTAGTAGTGTTGAATCTGTTCCTGCATGAAATATATAAAATTGTCTAGCGGTTTACCGCTGGACGGGTCATATCACCCAATACACAACCAGGGAAACCAACATAACTATATAATTAAGGCCGGATGTAAGGATAATTAAGGCTGGAATAACCTCTGATTGAAGAAACACATATAAGCCTATTATGAATTTTAACTTTTAAACACAATGGCAATATCATCCTGTGATCTTGAGTTTGAACTGCCGGTTTATGTGACCCGAACAGTAAGGGTGATAAGCCAATCTTTAGAAGCCAACACTTCCATATGTATGAGGACTGTCATACACTGGCAATTTATCATGAAAAAACCAAGCTGGGTTAAATTGAAACCATACTTATACTTAGATCTAGACGAAAAGTTGCATAATAAAAAACAAAGATTGTCTTCTAAAAATGTAAGTCAAATAAAAGAAAATTTTGGAGGCTTCTGATTCGAATACGATCAGTAAACCAGACCAAAGGGGTTAAGCTAGGATTCGAATACGATCATGTAGCCCCCAGTGGCTTTGGCGTTGCGCCGATCAAGAGTGTACCGACAGCTATGTTTTCTTTGGTTCGAATACGACCTATGCAAGTCGGACCCAAAAGGGGTTAAGCTATGATTCGAATACGATCAAGAAGCCCCCTAGTGAGTTTGGCATTGTGCCGATCAAGAGGGTACCGACAGCTATGTTCTCTTTGGTTCGAATACGACCTATGTTTGAACAGGAAGCCCCCTAGTGACCATATGGTTTAACGGCTAGATTCAAATACGATCATCACTACACCACAACACTGCATCCCCCACAGCCAAGTTGGCTGGGGATACAAGTTATAACAACAAACAGTCGGTCGGGAAAAAGTATTGCCGACCAACAAGGTCTGTTGGAGAAAGTCCAGATGGGAAAGCCCTTTCCCGACCGACTGCTTGTTGGCCAAGGAGTATCTTTCCCGACCAACAATCTGTTGGGCCTACCATGGGCCTTCCCCGACCGACAGTCTGTTGGGGCTGTCATGGGCTTTTCCTGACCGATCATCTGATAGGGTAATCTTTCCCGACCGACTATCTGACAAGGCTACCATGGACCTTTTCCGACCGACTACCAGACAGGGTAATCTTTCCCAACCAACATACCGTTGGGCCTCATGGGCCTTTCCCAGACGATGGACAACCTTTTGTTTCCCCTCACATAGCTACATTTCACTTTACCATCAGAACATCAATCAAGTTACATAATTCACAACAGTGACATTCATGTCGACCAAGAATAATATATCAGAACCAAACAATTATAACACACATTCATTAATTTTTACATATAAATAGTGCATATGTTATGAACCAATGGCCATCCAAGTTTCCTATAAACTGATGTAACTAATGAAATAGAGGAGACATTATGGTTCATTGTCTGAGAGCAAAAATTCCTAGTGTTGTTTACTGGAATTTTTCTAAGAGGCACATCATCTGCCTTGGCTCCTTGTAGTGGGCAACTACATACCCATCCTCACAGCCTTCCACCAACATCCTTGCATCGTTCTCGTACTTGACATCAAAGCCTTCATTCTACATCTCATTGCAGAACATCCTCCAACTTGAACATCTGCAAGTAAAAATCCCGAGTTAATATTCTGCATCTCCTTCTGGAACACTTCTCAGAGAACATATTAGCAGTTACATTGCACAAACTCTAGCCTCTCTTAGTTTCCTATTTTTCAAAATCAGAACAAAATTTCAGGGGGAGGGGGGCTACAAAATGATATGATTTTATTTTTGAAATACCAAAGTATGACCACAAGTTGCAATTTGTATCATGTTAAGCATATTGATCCTATCTGCTTACAGAATACATTTCTAACACCAATTACATATAAAAGCTTCTCCAAAACAGAGTACTACCAAAATACAACCTTCTTTTGAGGAAGTACCAAAATACTACTTAACCACATAGTTTTACCTTTCCATTTAGTGCAAAATCTTATGAGCTAATTAGAACTTTTCCCAACATGAATCAAAACTAATAAAAAAGCAAAATCAAAAGAATCAGACTACACTACAGTACATCAATAGGAAGGATACAAGTAAAATTACCATCGGACAACACTAGTGGAAGAGGTGAGGCAGAGTTGATGATGTTATGATTTCCTACCCAACGCTCGACACCATCACATAGCGTCACTGCCTGTCGTGAGCATCGCCAAAGTTGTTTACTACAAACAGCCTGGTGGAGTGCTCGTCTTCTAAGTAAATGACCTGGGGTGCCTAGGTTCGCCCTATCAAAGCTCCGCCACTTAATAAGCCAAGGTTCAGAGCAACATATTTATCAACCATCTTTTGTTACTCTGTCAAATATTGAGTAGAAGGTGTATAGTAACTATGAACCCAGGGGTCCTTAATATAAATATAAGAAGTATCAATATACATTTATATAAATATATAGTGATAATTATCTAACTACAAACAAACATGAAAAACCAGCAGTATAGATTGTGTTCTACTAGAAGAGAGCTAGTGCACAGAAAAAATGATCACTTCAGATCATATTTCTTGCTCAGAAAACTATGAGGCCACTCGAATGGGAACAACGGAGACATTAAACCACCAATGGTACAAGAAATGGTTTGATTTCATTTATCATAACATTCAGATATTTAAAATATTCTGGAAACAGGGCACAAATAAGATGCTCTTCAGGTTAAAGTAGTGCATCCAAGACCCATCATTAGGGTCATATAGTTCTGTCAGATTAATATACACAAAAAACACAAGCATATCTAGCATCACTTCTGCATACAACAATTTTCTACTCGTGTGTTGCTTAGAAAGTTACAGAGTTGTCTTTTATTATCTTTACCTGCAATTGGGGCTCTTGGGGATGTACCCTGCTTCCTAGACGATTTTCAGGTTGACATTTTACTTGATGAAGGAGAGGCGCTTGAGCTGCATACATGAAGCCATTAACAAACTAACAATTGTGACCAACCTGGTTTAAAATTTTTTGCAGTAAGCTATATTAGCAGACTGCATCATGGAATAAGCTACTAGTACGACAAATTTCTTGATAATACAACATCATTGATTAGTAGACTGTGTCATAATACAACATCATTGATAGAGTTCTAACAAGCTGATGTCCTAATATGGACTCTCTTGAGAGTAATAGTGGGCAACACGCTCATGTATGATATATCTTGGTTGCTTCCAGAAAAGAAAAAGCATGGAACAAATTGCATGTCAGTTATGCAAAACAGAGAAGAAAACCTCCAAATACCTAGTTTTCATTCGTTGTGTAGAGAACAAAAAATATTTAATAATATGATGCCCCATTACTAAAATAAAAGGAATAATGAACTGAACTGAACTAGGATTACAAAGTGATGACCTATGAAGTGAACTAGGATTATGTAGTGAACTAAACTAGGATTAGGAAGTGATGACCTATGAAGAAGAAAGCTTATTATACCTTGGTGCTTTGAGGCCACCAACTCCTGGTTGGTTTCAGCGATGGCCGAAACAGCAGCAAGCAGATGAACCTGGGATGCGCGATGACGACAATGGGCCCTGCTGCTAGCTGCTGCATCGACTGTGGCGGCCTATAAGGTTGCAGAGGCGCAACAGTAAACAGGTTCAAGGTTGAAGGGGATGCTGGGGTGGGCTGGGAATCCTGCAGCACAACACTCCTGATTAAAATTCATTCACCCTCGGTGGAATTAGAATACTTTCAAGCAGTATTGTCTCTGATAAATGAAACTATAAAACACTGCAACAAAGATTCTACTACTTCCATCATTTAATATACATGGAATTTTGATTAAGGACATACTATCGTAGATAAATATTCATAACACGGAGATCATTTGGTCCAGAAGATATAATAATATATCGACTTTATTTAATTTAGATTTATTATGTGAGGACACTGGAAGCAGTGTAAATTGAACAGAGGAGGCAGGACACCCCCGAAACCTTACCTAACATTATTCTTATTTCATTTGTAGGATTTCTTCCATTAAACCTGGTAACATGTTTAGAAATACTTTCACAAATCTACATATATATATATATATGTAGCAGAAATTGCAACAACTAATCAACGATATAACTACTGCCTTGAATCTGATTAGTACTATGCAGAATGTAGAATAACTACATAATAATTACATGGGAAAGAAAATAAGGAAGCAAACTATGGGGAAATTGAACATGAGTATAGGCTGGACAAATAACATCATCTATAATCGAGAAAAAGAATCAAAATACAGTACTGATGCTTAATGATATGTCAACAGAAAATATATATGGCAATGAAGAATTTTCTATGAGAAAATCAGTAACATGAAGAGTATCTAGAAGGCCTGTTACATATGCTCCCTTCTTCTGGAAACCATCGAACATATTAGTAACAAGTTAGACTTTCGAAATAAACAAATACTCGTAAAGTATCTCTATGAACCTGAGAAATTTTCATCCGGGGAGCAAGAGGCCAATGGATTCATGGATGGATCCGGGCCTAGTAAGTTACCTGCATGTCCTGCGCGTTGAATGGAGGAGGGCTCGTTGATGAGGAACCAGATCCTGGAGACATCGAGGTTGGTACCGGAGCAGATGACGCCGCTCACCTCGAACACAACCCTGGAAGCTTCAAGGCGAGGTAGGTGAGGACGTCAACGGGGTTGGACACCACGAGCAGCAGTGCCTCCGGGGAGTGCTTCACCACGGCCGGAGGGGCAAGATCGATGGCGTTGGGCGGCGGTGGGACGGGGTGGGGATCGATTGGAGGAAGCCCCGGTCGGTGTTGGGCGGTGGTGGGAGGCGTGCAGATCGACCGGCGTGGGGGCGGAGGCATGGAGATTGACCGGCGTGGAGGCGGCGGCGCGGAGATCGGCTGATGTGGAGGCGGCGGCATGGAGATTGACCGGCGTGGGGAATGTATGTGTACGAAGGAAAGCTAGGGATTTGGCTGATGTGTGCGCGGTGTGACTGTGTTGATTTTGGGAGAAAAGTTCGCGGGTTGGGCCGGCTATTCACGCTGAAAAATTGGCTGTTCACGCCCAAAAGGCCCATAGCATCTGTCAGATTTTGGGTTCTGGCAGACCCTTAAGGTTCGAACACTGGGGTGCGCACGGAGATTACGCCTTCTACCTCTCCGTCTCGCAAAGATCTAGACTACTGAAAGAACTGCACAAGAGACACAAGGTTTATACTGGTTCGGGCCACCGTTGTGGTGTAATACCCTACTCCAGTGTGTGGTGGGTGGATTGCCTCTTGGGGCTGATGATGATGAGCAATACAAAGAAGAACAGCCTCGCGAGGGTCTGTTCTTGGATGGGGAGATGAACTACTGGGAGGAGTTCAGCCACCTTTCTCTTTCTCTCTCTCTCTCACTCACTGCCTTACTCTTACTTGCCGGCCTTGCTGTTTGGGTGGATGGTTCTAGATCTGCCCTACCCTGGGGGTGGCTAGTCCTATTTATAGAGGCCCTGGTCCTCTTCCCAAATATCGAGCGGTAAGGGAGCCAACAATGGCGGGCTAATTTGAAGGGGGACAGCAAGTATCAACTATCCTGACAAAAGCAGTCTTTGCCTGCGCAAAGCTCTGGTGATGACGCCGTCTTGGGCTCCACGGTGACCTCCGTCTCGTAGTCCTCCTGGTCTTGGTCTCGTTGCACTGAAATGGCAACCTTTGCCTGATGCCTCGGTACTCCGCGGCCGCGCTTGCCCCCTTTGCACCAAAGAGGAAAGGAGGACGCTGCGCGGGCTGGCACCCGCCTGGCGCCCTGAGTCGTCATGGCTTGCGTCACGGGCACCTCGCGAGGTACCCCGCCTTGATCTCTCCGCCTCCTCGCGAGCCAACCTGATGAGGCCGTGCCGGAGGATGGTCCGCGTTGTCCGCCCCGCGAGGCTTGGCCCCTCGCGAGGGTCTTGAGCCTTGTGTTGATGAAGATGGGCCATGCTGGGCCCCCTTTTGAGCCACGCCACAGGCCACAGGCAAGCAAGTCTGGGGACCCCCATTCCCAGAACGCCGACAGTAGCCCCCGGGCCCAAGGCGCGCCCGGACTTGGCCGTGCTGAGAGGCGAAAGGGCAAGGGCGAAGTGCCGCGGGCCCTAACAGCCTGCGGCCTTGGGCGCCGCGTGGCGGTTGATTGGACGTGGGCGGCACTGTTCCCCCACGCCCCCCTTATTATGCGCCCTACTAGGCGGACTTGTAGTTGTACACAGCCGCTCCCCTTCTTGTTGCTCGAGTGTCCGCTGTTCTTCCTCCCTTCGAACGCCAACTCCTGCTTCCAATCCAATCTCGAATCTTCCCCCTCCTTCCCATCGCCATGGCTCCGACGAAGAAGGAGAGAGGGAAGAAACCCATGCCTCCATCTTGTGTGCCACTATCGGTGGCCCCCGCCGTCGGCCAGTCGACCATACTCGATTGAGAGTGCCTGGGCAAGGTCAGTTTGGCTCTGGCCACCATCTTCAATGAGTGCGGGAGGACAACGGCCTGGCCCGCACCCCACTTCTCCATCGACAGGATAGCTACCGAGGTCCCATGTTTTGACGACACCCTGTGGGCGGGTATGGTTCCCCCCTTTTCCGATTTCTTCAATGCCGTGCTCTCCCATTATCAGATCCACATGATGCACCTAAGTCCTGAGGCCATCACCCTCCTTTCAGTCTTCGCCTTCGTTTGCGAAGCCATGGTGGGCATCCCTCCTTAGGTTGCCTTGCTGCGCCACTTCTTCTCGCTGCGTCTTGTCGTCCCTACCCAATGCTGGGCGTCCGTGAGCTTCGCTGCCGAGCCTGAGACTGCGGCCTCTGGGATCGACTTCAAGCTCCCCCTGTCCGCGGTTGGGTTCTGCCAGCGGTGGCTGTACGTGGACGCAGGGGTACCCAGCCCCCTGCTATCGGAGCCGGCCTCGCTTGCGGTCCCCAATTGGGGTTGGGTCTAGGAGACGCTCGAGAGCCCCCGGCTCATCTTCGTCTGGCGCCGCTTCACGCTCTTGAGGTCACTTGGCGTGACAGCGCCCAAGGTGGTGAGGGAGTTTCTGTTATGCCATGTTGCTCCCCTTCAGCGCCACTCTCGCCGGATGTGGGCCTTCCGTGGGCGCGAGGATAACATGAGGCTCCAGGAAGAGGACCTGGCTCCTGAGGTGCTCAAGACGGCGCTCTTGACCTTGGCCGGGGACCCCAACCCCGGCAGCGTCCGGCAGGGAGGGGCCTTGCTGTATCTCTGCCAGAGCAGGGTCGACTTCGTGAAGTAGATGCCCGTCTTTGATGAGTGGGGGCTGCATCCCGCCGGCCTCCAGGGACCTCATGAGAATCCAGTGGTGGTGACTGCCCTTCCAATCGGCCAAGGCGACTCCTCCTCAAGTGGCGGAGCAGGGAGGCAGCAGGCGCCAGAGGCCGAGGGGGCTCCCGATAAGGTGACAGCACCGGGTGATGCTCTCGAGGGGACAGCCCCTGGGTCCTGTGCCGCTGAGGCTGAGGGTGGCAAGCAGCCGCTCCCAGCGCCCGGGTCTGAGGCCTCGGAGGCCCCAGCCGCGTCTTCTGGCGAGGCGATGGGCGGCATGCGCCAGGCAGGCGCCCCTGATGCGGATCGCTTCGATGCTCCGTCTTCGTCGCAGGTTGATCCTTGCGCTCTTCTCTTGGGCCGCTTCCGCGTGGACTTTGAGGCCCTCCGGAGAAAAGGGAGGCCCTGGGTGATGACTTCCCTTGCCGCGTGCTGAAGCGCAGAAAGTACTTCGCCACTGACGAGCGAGTCTTCTCCCTTTCTGGCTCCTGATCCTCTTGTTACTTTCACTGATCCTTGCCCCGCAGGCCCCTTCCGGCCGAGCTCGCGGAAGTAGCCAAGGTGCCACCTCCTTTGGCTTCACCCCCTCTACCGTCGTCAAGTGCTCCGAGCAGCTCTGCCCTTGTGGTGATGGCGATTGAAGGGGAGGACCATCCCGAGGTGCACCGCGGCCCTTCATTCCCCCCGATTTTCCTTCGTGGGCCCTCTCGGGGCATAGCCAGCCTGCCGTGGGCTTCTCGTCTGGTCGCGGGCTACGACTGGTTGAGGCGCCCCCTGCGCCCTTCATCTGGAGATGGGCTGGCTCCAGGCTGGGCTTCTGGTGCAGTGCGCCCGGCCGTCGCGAGGATGGCAGCCCCCAGCCCCCTGCCCGAAGGGGGAATGATGATTCGTGGCCCCCGGCGCGTGCTTGGGGCAGACGATGGTGTGGAAGACGTGCTCGAGCGCGCCCGGGAGCGCCGCGCTCGCCGCCAAGGGTTCCTTCAAAGGGCGACTGACGCGGTGAACCTGCTTGGGGAGGAACTTGCTGACGAAGACGCGCGCCTGGAGGCCGAGGGCATGCGCCTGGCTGCAGGGAGGCGTGAGCTGGAGGCCGCCATCGCCCTCGCGCGCCGTCAGCGTGATCTTGACGATGAAGAGGCGAAGGCGTCGCTAGAGGCCTCTCGGGTGGCCCGATCCTAGGCTGCCGAGGAGGCCCGGAGAGCTGACCGACGGCGAGAGGTGGCAGAGGAGCAGGCTCGGGAGCTCCTGGCTTGGTGCCACTCACTGGAGGAGCAAGTGGAGCTGCGCGAGTCGGCCCTTGCGTCGATGCGGGTGGCCTCTGGCGACCCAGCTGAGCTCCAGAAGCGTGGAGAAGCGTTGACACTGGAAGCTGCCGAACGCACCCGCGAGTACGAGCGGCTGGAGACGAGGGAGCGCTTGGTGACACAGGCAGAGGACGATGTCGCCGCACGGGAAGCTCGTGTCTTGGAAGAGGTCGGACGTCGGGTGGTGATGGCGCGCCAAGATCTCGAGCGCGAGTTCGAGGGGAGACTGGAGTTGATCCGGGTCGAAGCTGAAGGGAGGACCGCAGCCTTGAGGGTCAAGCGGGAGGAGGCGACACGGCTGGCCGACGCCTCCCGGGCCGCCCTTGAGGTAGCGCAAGGGGAGTTAGCCGCCTCCCAGGCCGAGATGCTCCGTCTTCGCCAGCGGGTGGAGGAGGCTGAGGGCATCGCGCGCCAGAACGCGGATGAGATACATCAGCGGCAGGTCCTGGAGCACGTGCACGGCCCCATGCTCGCCACGCTCCGGGAGAGAGCTAGCGCAGCCTTGGGCAACATCTGTGAGGCGGCTGTTGGCGAG
This sequence comes from Triticum dicoccoides, assembly GCF_002162155.2. Classification (NCBI taxonomy): domain Eukaryota; kingdom Viridiplantae; phylum Streptophyta; class Magnoliopsida; order Poales; family Poaceae; genus Triticum; species Triticum dicoccoides. The sequence goes on from NC_041384.1 coordinate 473,146,659, forward strand.
CCGCACACAGCCAACTATGCTGGCAACCTTCAGTTCTTCACCGCCATGGTGACGCAGGTGGAGGCGCGGTCGGCCAGGGCCAACAGGTTGGTGGAAGAGAGGAGCCGCGCCCTGCTCGGGCGCGCCTTTTCCCGTGTCTTCAGTCATCTCCTGAACATGGATCCCCACTTCGATTTTGACGCCGTCATTGCCCCAGTTCCCTAGGCCGTCCGAGGCGATCTGGCGCACTGGGTGGAAGACAACGTGGACGCCCTTGTCAGGGCCTTCGCTTCGGACGATGACGACGCGATCGTGGCTGCTGACGAGGGCGGTGCGGCGAACGGCCCTGGCGCCGCTGGTGGCGAAGCAGACAACGATGGCGAGTTCGGCGACGCCAGCGACGGCTCGGGAGGTGCATCCGACGACGCATTGGGGGATTGGTCCGACTGAGTGTGTATCGCTCCTGTCCTTTTTACCCTGCATGAATAGAACTCAGGTTTTTGACCTGATGGCTGTGAGAGCATTTTGGGAGGGGAAGCCCCTCATGTAAAACATGTGTTCATCGTATTGGTATTTGTCATATTGCACGAGCGCCCGCGCCTGGTGGTTGGCTGGTTTACCTTTGTTTCGCACAAGCCCCGAAGCAGCCTGTGGGAGGGCGTGACGTCCTGGGTGTTCTTTAGTTGAATCCGTAGGATATGAGAGTATCGCCGGCGGGGAGCTTCACAGGCGTTGGCCTTCTTCACAAGCTCCGGGCCTTTTCCCAAATGCGACGGCTTCACAGGCATTTGCCTTCTTCACAGGCTCTGGGCCTTTTCCTGAACGCGACAACTTCACAGGCATTTGCCTTCTTCACAGGCTCTGGGCCTTCTTCAAAATGCGATAGCTTCACAGGCACTCGCCTTGCTTCACAGGCTCTGGGCCTTTTCCAAAACGCAATAGCTTCA
>NC_041384.1:473148121-473286320 GCF_002162155.2 Triticum dicoccoides
CACAGGCATTTGCCTTGCTTCACAGGCTCTGGGCCTTTTCCAAAACACAATAGCTTCACAGGCGTTTGCCTTGCTTCACAGGCTCTGGGCCTTTTCCAAAACGCAATAGTTTCACAGGCGTTTGCCTTGCTTCACAGGCTGTGGGCCTTTTCCAAAACGCAATAGCTTCACAGGCGTTTGCCTTGCTTCACAGGCTCTGGGCCTTTTCCAAAACGCAATAGGTTCACAGGCGTTTGCCTTGCTTCACAGGCTCTGGGCCTTTTCCAATCAGGACAACCTCTGCAGGCACCCGAAAATCCTCCCGAGAGGGAGCAACAGCGGCAGTTTGGGTTGCGCACGAGCCAGGCCTGACCCGACTCGCGAGGGGCTCATGAGGGGAGGCAGTTGTGGCGAAGCGGTAACCAGAATGCGAGAAATGGCTCGAACAAGAATAAGCACCCCTTCCCCAAACACACGCAAATCTCAAATTCGAATCCAAATTAAATCCAGCGGGGGAAAGATACAGCCAAAGGGAAAGGCAACAAAAGCAAACAAAAGGCCGCGTCCGGCACCTAGTCTAGTCTTGGACGTCTTCTCACCAGCGCGGAGCTAAGTGCTGCCACTGGGCGTGGGAGGGAGCCCCAGGGCCTGAGGCCGGCACCCCTGAGACTCCGGGGCGTGTACAACCCCACTCATTATTACGTGAGAGTGTCACGGGGCAGCGAGCTTCACAGGCACTGGGCCTTCTTCACATGTACTGGCCTTGCTTCATATCGCCAGATGAAGGACCCGCCTTGCGCCACACTCTAGTGCCATCAGCAACGACCGAAAACCAGGACGCCGCCCGATGGGGTAGAGCGGTCGCCAGCGGTTCCCCCGACGACCACGGGTCCTCCGCCAGGGGCAGGCCCTGAGGCACCTCCCCAGCAAAGGGCCTGCCTCCTGAGAACACCTTGCTCCGAACGCCGCGGTGGTGATGTCGGATCTCGGCCCCTCTCCTGCAGCCCCCTGCGCCCTCCTCCCGAGGGGTAGGAGACTGTGGGAGCGGGGCAGCTGCTTGCTGCGGCGACCTGCACCTCCTGCGATCCATGGTTAGCGTATACCTGCTCCTGAAGAATTAGCGGTGCCCGATAATCGTTGCCTCCAGCATGGCCAGTGGGACCGTTCCGGGGCTCCTGGAAAGGCTCGGCTTCTAGTGCCTCGTCCCCCCAGCTTGGGCTGAGGAGCGAGCCTTGTCCGTTCTCGTGGGGGTGTCCTTGGTCCATCATGGGGGGCACGTATTCTTCCGGCGCTGTCATCCCGAATGTCGCGCCGTAATGCCCCGCATGCCACGCGGTCCCGCCTGTCACGCCCACTGCGGGGTGGCAGCGCGGCCGCGCACTAGGGCCACGGGTCGCGTTGAGTCCTTCTTCTCCGCAGGCCGGGGGCGGGGGCAGCGTCGCCGCCGGTCCGGTGCTGACAGCTTCGCTGGCGTCGGAGCAGCCTTGGAGCCCACGGGCGCGCGCGGAGCCCCCGCGCGGGTCGCCCTGGGCTTGAGATGGGAGCTGGGTGGAGAAGGGGTGAGCCCCCAAGGCGGCGAAGCCCAGGAGCTCCGCCACTCGCTCTAGCAGCACATCATGGCCGCCCTCCAGCAGTCTGCACTGCAGCAGCTCTCGGGCCACCGTGAGCGCGGCCCTCGAGTTCGCCTGCTCCCGGTGGGTGTACGGTGTCGTGGTCGCGGCGTGATTGGAGGCCCTTGCTGCCGATCGTGCCTGCCGCGGTGTAAGGGTTATCGAAGTCTGTCCGCGTCGCCCGCGGCCCACAGCGCCCTACGGACCGCGAGCTGCCTGGGGCACGGGGTCGCCCGAGGCAAGCGGTTCCGCGTGGGCGGGCCACGCAGCCCATGGGTTAGGGTTGCCCTCATGGTCGCCGGGCATGGTGATGATGACGCGACGGGGCACGGAGCGGTGGAAGACGAATTCCGGCGCACCCCTACCTGGCGCGCCAAATGTCGGATTTCGGGTTCCGGCAGACCCTTAAGGTTCGAACACTGGGGTGCACGCGGAGATTACGCCTTCTACCTCTCCGTCTCGCAAAGATCTAGACTACTGAAAGAACTGCACAAGAGACACAAGGTTTATACTGGTTCGGGCCACCGTTGTGGTGTAATACCCTACTCCAGTGTGTGGTGGGTGGATTGCCTCTCGGGGCTGATGATGATGAGCAATACAAAGAAGAACAGCCTCGCGAGGGTCTGTTCTTGGATGGGGCGATGAACTACTGGGAGGAGTTCAACCACCTTTCTCTTTCTCTCTCTCTCTCACTCACTGCCTTACTCTTACTTGCCGGCCTTGCTGTTTGGGTAGCTGGTTCTAGATCTGCCCTACCCTGGGGAAGGGAGCCAACAATGGCGGGCTAATTTGAAGGGGGACAGCAAGTATCAATTATCCTGACAAAAGCAGTCTTCGCCTGCGCAAAGCTCTGGTGATGACATCGTCTTGGGCTCCACGGTGACCTCCATCTCGTAGTCCTCCTGGTCTTGGTCTCGTTGCACCAAAATGGCAGCCTTTGCCTGATGCCTCGGTACTCCGCGGCTGCGCTTGCCCCCTTTGCACCAAAGAGGAAAGGAGGATGCTGTGCGGGCTGGCACCCGCCTGGCGCCCTGAGTCGTCATGGCTTGCGTCACGGGAACCTCGCGAGGTACCCCGCCTTGATCTCTCCACCTCCTCGTGAGCCAGCCTGACGAGGCCATGCCGGAGGATGGTCCGCGTCGTCCGCCCCGCGAGGCTTGGCCCCTCGCGAGGGTCTTGAGCCTTGTGTTGATGAAGATGGGCCGTGCTGGGCCCCCTTTTGAGCCACGCCGCAGGCCGCAGGCAGGCAAGTCTGGGGACCCCCGTTCCTAGAACACCGACAGCATCGGACTGTTGGTCGGGGTTATTTACCGACCGATGGTCCATGGGCCAAAAAAGAATTCCCAACCGACACTTGGACGGTACACGTGGTAGCATTCCCGACCGACCGCAGGTCACCGTACAGAGTTTTCCTAACCCATAGTCCATTAGAAATTTTCATGGCTGACTGTGGGTCGGCAATAGTGACCTTTTCCCAACAAATGTCAGTAGGGAATTCTGGTGCGTGGTGTAGTGCATGTGCCGGACCAAAGGGTTAAGCTAGATTTGAACACAATCAGCCCCCCATTGGTCATTTTGAAATTATTATGATGAAGACATGTGATTATTGAGGATGAAAAGGACAGAGGTCATGCTTTATTACTTATCATAATATATACAATGTCAAAGTATGTACATCATGAGAGTCGGTGGCTCAAGTATAGTAAGGCCGAAGATGAGAGATATTCCACGGCCGGTGGGTCTCTTCCTCTGTCTTACGTGAGTCTTTGTGCTCTTGAACATCGATGAGGTAGTATGACCCGTTGTTTAAATTCCCGCTGACCACAAATGGTCCTTACCAAGGCGAGGATAACTTGTGTGCATCAGTTTGATCCTGGATGAGCCGGAGCACTAAGTTACCTTCTTGAAAGGTTCTGGACTTAACTCGGCGGCTGTGATAACGATGCAGGTCCTGTTGGTAAATCGCCGAACGAGCTGCTGCTAAGTCACGGTATTCATCTAACAGGTCAAGTGCATCTTGAAGGGCTTGTTCGTTATCAGCTTCAACGTAAGCCACCACGCGGGGTGAGTCATGACGGATGTCACTAGGAAATACTGCCTCTGCTCCGTAAACCATGAAGAAAGGCGTATAACCTATCGACCTGTTAGGGGTAGTATTGATGCTCCATATCACGGAGGGTCACTACTAGAAATATGTCAACTAGTGACATTCTTTCAGTGACCCTGGAAGAATTGGTCATAGATCTATGACCATTTGAGGCCAATTGGTCAAACGTTGTTCGGGGGGCTCCAAACCCTAAACTATATCGACCATTTTGGTCAGAAAGGTCGTAATTTCCTCACACGAAATGGTCATAAAGTAGACAACACTAGTCCGTTGCCTTATTTCTAGCTGATCATGACCAATATAGATGGTCATAACCTTGTAAATTGTGGTGGATTGGTATGACTTGGCGCCACCTCATCAGTCTCCTATGTGTCATGTCCATGTGTCAATTTTTGCCCTAGGTTGTGAAGCAACCTATATTTTTGTCATTCCCAAAATTCCCAAACAAATCTCATAAACTCTTCGGGTCATATCTTCATCAAATATGTAAAATCCCTCCTTGCCTAGTTCAAAAATAATTCAACAATATTCATTTTCCTATTCTGTTCACAATAACACTTTATGAAGGAAGTGCTATTTATATATTCTTGATTGCCCTTGAAATTTTTGGGCACTTTTTCCTATCCAAATCATTGCCTCATGACAAAATTTAGCTCCATTTTCCTAGCAAATCTTCCTCGGCAAATTTCCAAAGTTTTTGTCCATCTAGAAGCATTGTGAAGGAAGTACCTTTTTTATATATCCAAATGACATGAAATTTATACAGTTCCTTCATATGCCCAAATTATCACCCTGCTTCAAATTGCATCTCATTTAAATCATCTATGTGAGCCCAGGTTCAATTTATATTTTATGGCCAGATTGGCACGTTGCAAAGCAAGGGTTATCTAGACCCCTCCTATTAGCCTAAAACTTTTTGGGCACTCTTCCATACCCAAATCATCGCCACATGATAATATTCAACTCCATTTTCCTGGTAAATCTTTCTCAGGAAATTTCCAAAGTTTCTACCTCGAGAGAAGCTTTGTGAAGTAAGTACTAGCTAGGCTTACCCAAATGATCTGAAAGTTTACAAGCGCCTGACCTACACCAAATTTGAGCTCATTTCATTCATCCATTTTCTCTTGCTAATTTTCCCAAGTTTCTGTCCAGAGAGGAGCATTGTGAAGGAAGTACCACTTTGGCATGTCCAAATGGTATCAATTTTCTACAGTGCTTTCCTATGCCCAAATAATCATCCTTCACCAAATTTCAGCTCAATCCATTCATTATTTTAAGCCGAGTTTCAACATTCATAGTTTTGTCCAGTGTGGTACTTTGCAAACCAAGTACCACCTAGGATCCTCCTTTTGAGATGAAATTTTTTGAAGACATTCCTCTTAGTAGACGATCATCCTCAACCAAAACTCACGCCCATTGGCCACGTGCATTTCCCGTACCGCTAATCAAACACTTGGCTGCTAATTCATCTTTGAGCATAGGTCGGTCTCCTTGTGAGATTCTTCTGTTATAACTTTCTTCCTAGAACCTACCTGGGGAGTGCCCAACCTACTACACATGCCTAGGCCTCCCATAACGCATGTCAACACCAAGGTCACACGGTGACCACGCGGCGGGCATGCGAGTTTACGCGCTTTGGAGGGCCTTGGACCACCATCCAAAACTTGACGTATCGCCACCAAACCATGTATTTATTCTTAAATAGATACTTATGTAACTAGAATTGATTTTTGGGAAAAATAAAGAGCAAACAATAAGGTAGCTGCAGTTCAAATTTGACTCGCTTCCTACTGAATTAGCGAAAATTTGTCTTTTTCACCAGAGGTGGATTAAAACTTTTGAAACTCAACCATTTTGTAAATTATGCATTAAATATGGCCTAGTATTTTATAAAATTGATTAGGTCCACTTTTGCAACAAATATATGGTAGGTCCTTCACAAAAAAACTCATTTCAGGCACTCAAAAAATGGAAAATGAATTTTCCATACAAAGAAAATGAAAACTCCCTTAGGAAACATTGTTTGGAATCCCAAGATGCACCCTAGTGCACAATATGAGATCATTTGAACAAACTATGCCATGAATGTGGCCATAAGATTGATCGTTTGGCTTGAAAGCCATGAATCTTCACGCATGATAGCTCATTTCTGAGAACATTTTTTTTAAATAATTTTTGTATTACAAGTTTATTATTTTTACTGGTAACTTGGTCACATATAATGACACAATGCGAAGGTTTTCCAATTTTTTGAATTTTTTACGCCCGTTTCAAAATGCGGTCAAAACGGCGGGCTTGACTGTTCCTAGATAGTGGTTGAGCTTGGAAAACTTTTGATATTTCTCTGATTAAATAGATACTTATGTATCTAGAAATGATTTTTGGAAAAAATAAAGAGCAAACTATGAGGCAGCTATAGTTCAAATTTGACCCGCTTCCTACTAATCGATCGAAATTTATCTTTTTCACAAGAGGTGGATCAAAACTTTTGACACCCAACCATTTGGTCAATTTTGCACTAAATACGTCCTGGTATTTTAGAAAATTGATTTGGTACAATTTTGCAACAAATATTTGGCAAGTCTTTCACAAAAAGTTCATTTTGGGCACTCAAAAAATGGAAAATGATTTTTTCGTGCAAAGAAAATGATAACTTCCTTAGGCAACATTGTTTGTCATTCCAAGATGCACCCTTGTGCACAATATGAGATCATTTGAACAAACTAGGCCATGAATGTGGCCATAAGATTGATCATTTGGCTTGAAAGCCATGAATCTTCACGCATGATAGCTCATGTCTGAGAACACTTTTTAAAAATAATTTTCGTATTACAAGTTTATTATTTTTCCTAGTAACTTGGTCACATATAATGACACAATGCAAAGGTTTTTCCAATTTTTTTTGACTTTTTTTGAATTTTTATGCCCGTTTCAAAATGCGGTCAAAACTGCGGGCTTGACCGTTCCTGGCTAGTTGTTGAATCTTGGAAAACTTTTGATTTTTCTATGATTAAATAGATAGTTATGTACCTAGAAATGATTTTTGGAAAAAAAATAAAGAGCAAACTATGAGGCAGATGTAGTTCAAATTTGGCCCGCTTCCTGCTGAACCGGCAGAAATTTGTCTTTTTCACAAGAGGTGGATCAAAACTTTTGACACCCTACCATTTGGTCAATTGTGCATTAAATATGTCCTATTATTTTAGAAAATTGATTTGATACAATTTTGCAACAAATATTTGGTAGGTCCTTCACAAAAAAGCACATTTTGGGCACTCAAAAAATGGAAAATGATCTTTTCGTGCAAAGAAAATGATAAATTCCTTAGGCAACATTGTTTGGAATTCCAAGATGCACCCTTATGCACCATTGTTTGGAATTGCAACATTGTTTGATTTCTTTAATTCTTTATGCCAATTTCAAAACGTGGTTAAAACCATGGGCATAACCGTTCGTAGCTGCGGGTGGAATCTTACAAAACTCATAGTGTTTTGTGATGAAATATATACATGTGTACCTAAAAATGATTTTTGGAAAAAACAATGAGCAAACTATGAAGTTGTTGTACTTCAAATTTACTCGGTTCCTCCTGATTTGGTATAAGTTGGTTATCATCTATAAAATATGGTATAACTTGAGTGAAAATTTTGGTGGTTCCATTTTACAAAATATCGTTGGTAGTTGCTTCATAAACCCTTTTGTTTTTAGCGCTTAGAGACTATATTTTAAATTACACTTGTAGTCTCCAAGCAATCAGAACGTCTCTCCCGGATCACCCTACCGTGCGCGATCTGAACCATCCGATCGTCCCGGATCCAACGGCAGACTTGACCCCGTCACCATCTCACCCAACTAGCTAGCCCTAACACAATCTGCACCACTCGTCCTCTCGTCCCCTTCTCTCCTACGCACCCACAACCGCCACCCTCTCCCTCCCTCAGATCTCGATCTGCCGCCGCCCCCAAACCCACCCTCCCGTCGACGACCCTCACCGTAGACGTGGTGCTGTGGCGCCGAGGCCGGGCCGACCTGACCGCCCTACTCCTAGTGACCGCCGTCGCTTCCTGGATCCTATTCCACGGCGCCTCCGGATACACGGCCGTGTCGCTGGCCGCCGACGTGCTCCTCCTCCTGGTCGTGTTGTACGCATGGTCCAGGGCCGCGCGCCTCCTTGGCCACCCCGCGCCTTGATGGCCCTCATCGTCATCACCTCGCTCCAGATCCACCACCACCACCTCAAGGCAAGGAAGGCCCCCTCACCACCTTCCCTTTCCATTTTAGCTCCCCTGCCCTAAACGAAGGACTGACTGACACTGGAGCCCCGCTCTCTGTTCCTCCGTCAGGTGGATCTTGGTAGGTCCGACTATGCCACGGCCACAGCCACGCAGCAGCAGCGGGAGGGGGGACGGCGACAATGGGAAGGCGACGGCCCGCTGGAACTGGAACCGGAGGACCGGCGCCGAGGGCCTGCCGCGCGGGATCGTCCAAACCAGCTCCGACATGTTCCTTCGCCTGCTTTGGGACCCCGCCACCAAGCACGCCATCCCCAAGGTCCGCTCCCCCTCCTTCGGCGCCCCCCTAACTATCACTGTCACCGTTACTCTTCCACATCTTGCTCTGCCACCATTTGTACCTTCGCTATGTAAGGAATGAGTGAATACTGATGAGCTACATTCAGTCAGTTTTGAGAAAATCTAGTCTAATGAGCTTGATTTCTCAAAAATCTAGTTTTGACAATCTCATCTGTATTAATTGCTCTATAAGTTTAGTTTGAGCAAGATTCAATGTAAATCTTGTCAACTAACAGTGTAAATCTTTTCAACTAAAAATAAGCACTATGAATTCCCAGCAAAGTTCCATTGCATTTCAGTTAAGTCCATCAGAAGAGAATCTAGTTCAGAGATGAAAACTAAGAGAGAGTTGTGGTATACTGCTATGTAAATTTTGTATCTAAGCCACTCCTATGCTTGTTTTAGTGAACTAATTTCATTTACATTTGATTTATTAGGAGAAGTACCATAAGGTGGTTAAGGAAAATTAGAATCTAGAGAAGCATGTGTTCTCTTTGAAGGTATACTACAGTATGTTGAAGAAAAATATGTTAGCTGAACTGCTGAAGTAAAATTAGTTTCAGGTGAACATTTCACCATGGCTTTAGGTTCAGGTTCTCCTTAAGTCAGCCTTCTAACTGAGATTGGAAACACAAAGGATGATCTGAAGCTTCCCACTTATGATGTCCTTCTTTCCTAGGTTTGTGCTCTAGCTGTCAAAAGCGTGCTCTAGCATATCTTGTAACACTTTAAACAAGCAGAAGCCTGTAATTAGTGTTGTCCCTGAACATCTAATTTTTTTAACATACTTCAGCACAATCAGCACTATCATAGCAACACACACACTTTTACTCCTAATTAATTTGAACTTGACACAATATCAAGGACTTGGAGTACATTATTAATGTGGATTCAGTTTACTGAAAATTAGGTTAAATTCAGCACTAAAGTTTTGTTCCTTTGCTGCTTTGGTTCCTCTACAACACTAGGGTATAGGTTTGGCTGCCCTATAACACTAGCTTACATAGCTCTACGAGTGTCGAAAATATGTTCCTCTACCTCTAGTTTTGCTCTGCTTCCATTTCATCTCATCTCATTTAGTTGCTTGTTTCTGAATTTTTTCTACTATGATTATGAATGTGCAGATTTAACACTTCAACTAAAGAGACCAAGGCACAAGTTCCTGATCCACTACTGCTGACCCACACTATTTAAAAGCCACTTAAACTAATTAAAGAACTTAATGATCCACTGCAAAGGATCTATCTATGTTGCAGATTTTACACTAGGACGACGCAGATTTAACTTGCAGATTGCACAACCAGTCCAATTTAATTTCTGGATTTGTATGGCTACCTGATCCACTAGGAGTAATTGAATTTCACTATTGGATTAATACTGCTAGAGTAATTGAATTTCACTTCTGGATTTGTACAGGAGTACCAGTACAGGAGTAATAGACCTGTTCGGGTGCTACTTTCCACATCAAAATATACCTGTAATTCTGTTTGTCTTGGTAAAAAGCAATTCCACATCAAAATTTGGGATGTGTTACTCCCTGCTCCTGTATTCTATTAGCACCAAGTCTGCCTTGCCTGTGTATTATATACTTTATTTTTCTTGCTAGAGTACTAGAAGAGTAGTGCTATCTTGCTGCTGGTGACACTCCAAGATAATGCACTATTTTATCTTCTCAGCGTTGTTGTTCTTATTTACTTGCAAGTTTTTACTATGCAAGGTTCAGTCATGCCATCTTTGCTTGTACTGCATGTTAATGTCATCAAAATGCTCACACCAAGTTTGTGAACTGTGGCCAGGTACCAGAGGCTGACCAGGTACTCCATCGACATCTCTAGCTCCCACATGTCGCCCTGGGCTGTAGCGCCCTCTCGTGGGCGATCGACATCCTCTTGGTGGTGCCACTCCAATTAGTATAGTGCTGCTATAGTGTCGAGACAACATGCTATTCAAAACTTTGATAATATGTCATGCACCGTATCCTAAATTCAGGATCTTAAGCATTGCTGCAAAGGATAAGTTGTTAGCTTTCACATGTAATTCTATCATTTTCCTAAATTTATATCTCCACAATCATGTGAAAATAAATAAACACTGCTATCTATTTAAAAGTTAATTCAATTGGGCAGGGAGGAGCAATGCTTGCAGCTAGGTATCAATTTCATACTTGTCAGTAAAGCTGCTGCCACTTGTAAGGCACATGCATGTTGGGTGTCTTGCCGGAGTTGCAGCAATGCTAATCTTTTCCTATGTGAGATTAGAATTTGAGTGCCATCATTCATCTCTTGGTATCTTGTTCTCTATGATGACTGTTCATTGTTGAGTGCTATATATATATATATATATATATATATATATATATATATATATATATATATATATATATATATATATATATATACTTTGGTTGTCATGCAGTGCTTGTAGTTCCATATTTTGTTGATGCACCGATAGCTGTTCAGAACTGTAGTAGTGTAGTTAGTTTTCTGAATTATTTGGTGTGCATGGAACACTGATTTTTCTTTAATACACTGTCCAAGTCATGATTTTTCTCAACTGGTGCATGTATATATATTTGGGTGCTAGTCAATTAGAGAATGTATGTGATACCATGTCTGTACTATGTGCCAGTGTAGTTGTACTGATGCTTTGGGATTCATCTGTGCAGAAGAGGACAAGGGCTTCATGGACAACCAAGGCGCATGGTGCTCGCAAGCGACGAATGGAGTTTGTTCGACATAGACACGGAGGAGGAGGAGGACGGGCACAGACGAAGGAGGACAAAACATCTCTCTTCTTCCAGGTTCTTCTCCTTACCTTCACTTCTTGTACGTGCCTGTGCTGTAGCTCACCCATGGTCTTGTTTGTCCTGTAGGTTAGTGAGCAGCATCAGGAGGAGGAGCTCAAGAACGACCACCAAGAGGCACCACCGCAGCAGCAGATAACACGTCCATCTCCACCTCCCTCTCCCTCTGCTCCCAATCCTTTTTATTAGAATATATTGAGTACATTCTGTCAACTTGTGTGTCAGTAAGAATATTATTGCTGTTCAAGTATAGTAGCTTCTGTCCAAGTGCTCTTCATCTTGTGTGTCATCTGCAAGGCAATCAAGTTAATTAGATGTTGCTCTTTTCATGTTCTGCTTCATACATACATGCATATGTGATAGCTCCCTGCCTCCCTGCCTGCTACATCTCCGCTTGCATAAATCAAAGAGAAGAAAGAAACACTCAGCTTAAAATAATTGTAATGAGCAGCACATGCCTTTCATTTTACAGGATGGTCATTGTATCATGATAACTGGATCATGTCTATGCCAAATACAAATCATTGAGCATTGTTCCTAATGGTCTGTTACCTTGAATAATAATGTTGACATGAGCACTTTGGTTGCACGTTTGTGACTTCTTGCTTGAATCCCAAAGTTTTAGATCAACGTGGGGTTCAATGTTTGCTTTCCATTCTTATTGCCCGTCTTAGATCGTTCACAGTTCACTGAATCAAGTTGCCTGACCTACCTATTAGGCAGGCTCACATAGCTGTATCTGCCGTGTCCTTTCCAGTTGGACATGCGCAAGTTGTGTTTTTACGTAAGCTCATTTGAAAATCACATACTAGTAGCAGCAAAGTTTATTGCAATAGTTGTTTGTCAACGTTCAGTGCAAGCAGCAAAATTCAGTTATGCACAAGCACCATTTAGCAGCAGCATAGGTATATAGCATTCATTTAGCGGCAGAAAAATCCAGTTCATTTTACTCGCTGCTCTCTTTGGCATTTACAGTCTTGGACTCTCTGGCTACTCCTCCTCTGGCCAATGGTGAAGCGCCCGATGAGGCCAGCAGCAAGGCAATGCGGCGGGATCGTGCTCCCATGATCGTCTGAGGCGCATGCTCTGCTGCTCAAGGTACGATTACCTGTTGATTCCATGGTCTCAATGTTTTTCTCCTACATGGTTCGGAAGGTGAATCTGCCATTTGAGAAGTCAGACTGCTGTGGATGTAGCATTAAGCCCCTGGATGTAGCTTTTTTGGCTTACAAAATGTGTGTGTTCTTTGAATTTGGTACAAAATCAGTGGTTTGAAGTATTCAGACATGTAATCAACTGAATTTATTGGCAAACTGATTGACAAATCTGAAGATGCTTTGTCAGTTGGTCAAGGCGCAAAGTGTGTGAGTAGGCCGCTGGTTTTCATTATCAGTAAACAGTTGGTTGCTGTGTAGGTTTTTGTTGCTGTTGTGGTAGCCCCATCGCTGTTGCGTTGAATCTCATGCCAGCGCTGGTGCGCCTGTGGCTTGATGTGCTGTGATCTTTATCTGTGTAGGTTTTGTTTGATGATATGCTTAGATTATGATCATAAGCATGGTGGTTTGATGATGCTGAGATCGGCTGTGGAATTGAACTACCATTCATTACATCCTCTGTTAAACCATGATATAGTTGCTGGAACTGAGCTTAATATTCATGTCTATATGTGTGTGTGTGTGTGGAGTAAAGTTGTGGTTTGTGCTTCTCCTTTGTAACGTGATGAAACAAAGAATGTCCTTTACTCCTTTTTTGAATGGAATGTTCATAATATATTGGCTCCAGTTTTTTGAATTCTTATCAGCTGATTCATGTAACAGGGCGTCCGTGGAAGGCCCAGTACTGACTATTGAAGGAGCTACATGTAGAAGAAGAAAACACTTGTAGACCAGTGATTCCCATACTTTAGAGCTTGTATCAACTAAGCTTGTATTACATGTAACTTTTAGAACTTGTAAAGTACTGTATATGTAATAGCTTGTAGTATGTGTCATTTGTAGAACCTGTACAAATCTGGCTATTGTTATTTGAAGTATCATGTGTGTTTTTTGCTTGCCAATTTAACTATTGGTTATTTTCTTATTGTTAAATTGAAATGCGAAGAATGTAGGCCTAATAGCTGGGACCCACTTATCAGAACCTGACAAGTGGGACCTATTTGACTAGTGGACCCATTTTATAAAAAAGAAAACTAAAACTGTTGGTACAAAAAGGCCACGACCCATGAAATAAGAAGGTTGAATTGTTGGGCTTAGCCCATGAAGTCGACCAAAAATTGACAGGAAAAAAATATGGAAATGCTAAATTAAAGGGCTCGGCCCATGTAAAACACCTAATCAGACAGGGCTGAATCTGATCAACGACCTTTTCAATTGGTCGCAATTTTGCCACATCAGATTGCCACGTCGGATCCGACGTGGCCTGGGCAGAGAGCTAGCGGCCAAAACAAAAGGTCATAAAATCAATGACCTTTTGTTTTGGTCGTGGAATTCCACGACCTTCTCACAGAGAAGGTCGTTAATTTCAGTTTACAACCGCCAGCTTTTGACCTTCTGTTTTTGGTCACAAAAAGGTCACAAATGAAAAACAATGACCTTTCAGTGACCAATAGTGATGGTCGCAAGTTGACATATTTCTTGTAGTTGGTAATTCCTCCACCCAACAACCCGGCGTCCGTTGAAAAGGAACCATAAGTCGGGTGATGCGTCTCCGACGTATCTATAATTTTTCATTGCTCCATGCTGTTATATTATCTATTTTGGATGTCAATGGGCTTTATTTTACACTTTTATATCATTTTTGAGACTAACCTATTAACCGGAGGCCCGACCCAAATTGTTGTTTTCTTGCCTATTTTAGGGTTTCGCAGAAAAGGAATATCAAATGGAGTCCAAACGGAATGAAACCTTCGAGAACGTGATTTTCTCAACAAACGTGATCCAGGAGACTTGGAGTGGGCGTCAAGAAACGACCGAGGAGGCCATGAGGCAGGGGGCGCGCCCTCCACCCTCGTGGGCCCCTCGTTGCTCCACCGACCTACTTCTTCCTCCTATATATATCCACGTACCCCCCAAACATCCAGGAGCACCACGAAAACCTAATTCCACCGCCGCAACCTTCTGTACCCGAGAGATCCCATCTTGGGGCCTTTCTCAGAGCTCCGCCGAAGGGGGCATTGATCACGAAGGGCCTCTACATCAACTCCATGGCCTCTCCGGTGATGTGTGAGTAGTTTACTTCAGACCTTCGGGTCCATAGTTATTAGCTAGATGGCTTATTCTCTCTCTTTAGATCTCAATACAAAGTTCTCCTCGATTTTCTTGGAGATCCATTCAATGTAATCTTCTTTTGCGGTGTGTTTGTCGAGATCCGATGAATTGTGGGTTTATGATCAAGTTTATCTATGAACAATATTTGAATCTCCTCTGATTTCTTTTTTGTATGATTGGTTTATCTTTGCATGACTCTTCGAATTATCAATTTGGTTTGGCCTACTAGATTGATCTTCCTTGCAATGGGAGAAGTGCTTAGCTTTGGGTTCAATCTTGCGGTGCTCGATCCCAGTGACAGAAAGGGAAATGACACGTAATGTATGGCAGCCATCGAGGATAAAAAGATGGGGTTTATATCATATTGCATGATTTTATCCCTCTACGTCATGCCATCTTACTTAAAGCATTACTCTGTTCTTATGAACTTAATACTCTAGATGCATGCTAGATAGCGGTCGATGTGTGGAGTAATAGTAGTAGATGCAGAATCGTTTCGGTCTACTTGTCACAAACGTGATGCCTATATACATGATCATACCTAGATATTCTCATAACTATGCTCAATTCTATCAATTGCTCGACAGTAATTTGTTTACCCACCGTAATACTTATACTCTTGAGAGAAGCCACTAGTGAAACCTATGGCCCCCGGGTCTATCTTCCATCATATTGATCTTCCAACACTTAGTTATTTGTATTGCCATTTATTTTACTTTGCATCTTTATTTCTCTTTATCATAAAAATACCAAAAATATTATCTTATCATATCTATCTGATCTCACTCTCGTAAGTGACCGTGAAGGGATTGACAACCCCTTTATCGCGTTGGTTGCGAGGTTCTTATTTGTTTGTGTAGGTGCGTGGGACTCGAGCGTGATCTCCTACTGAATTGATACCTTGGTTCTAAAAAACTGAGGGAAATACTTACGCTACTTTACTGCATCACCCTGTCCTCTTCAAGGGAAAACCAACGCAGTGCTCAAGAGGTAGCAAGAAGGATTTCTGGCACCGTTGCCTGGGAGATTCGCGCCAAGTCAAGTTAAGATTTGACTCCCGACAACAAACCATTTCTGGCACCGTTGCTGGGGAGTCTACGCACAAGTCAAGACATACCAAGTACCGATCACAAACTCTTATCCCTCGCATTACATTATTTGCCATTTGCCTCTCGTTTTCCTCTCCCCCACTTCACCCTTTCCGTTTTATTCGCCCTCTTTTTCTGTTCCCCTTCTCTTTTTCTATTTGCCCTTTTGTCTGTTTCTTGTTTGCTTGTGTGTTGGATTGCTCGCTTGTCATGGTGGCTCAAGATAATACTAAATTGTGTGACTTTACCAATACCAACAACAATGATTTTCTTAGCACTCCGATTGCTCCTCTTACCGATGCTGAATCTTGTGAAATTAATGCTGCTTTGTTGAATCTTGTCATGAAAGATCAATTCGGCGGCCTTCCTAGTGAAGATGCCGCTACCCATCTAAATAGCTTTGTTAATTTGTGTGATATGCAAAATAAGAAAGATGTGGACAATGATATTGTTAAATTGAAGCTATTTCCATTTTTGCTTAGAGATTGTGCTAAAGCTTGGTTTTTGTCTTTGCCTAAAAATAGTATTGATTCATGGAATAAGTGCAAAGATGCTTTTATCTCTAAGTATTTTCCTCCTGCTAAGATCATATCTCTTAGAAACGATATTATGAATTTTAAGCAACTTGATCATGAACATGTTGCACAATCTCGGGAGAGGATGAAATTAATGATACATAATTGCCCTACACATGGTTTGAATCTTTGGGTGGTTATACAAAACTTTATGCCGGATTGAATTTTGTTTCTAGAAATCTTTTAGATTCAGCCGCGGGAGGCACTTTTATGGAAATCACTTTAGGAGAATCCACCAAACTCCTATATAATATTGTGGTTAATTATTCTCAATGGCACACCGAAAGATCTACTAATAAAACAGTGCATGCAATTGAAGAGATTAATGTTTTGAGTGGAAAGATGGATGAACTTACGAAATTGTTTGCTAATAAGAGTGCTCCTACTGATCCTAATGATATGCCTTTGTCTACTTTTATTGAGAATAATAATGAATCTATGTCTGTGAATTTTGTTGGTAGGAACAATTTTGGTAACAACGCATATAGATGTAATTTTAATTCTAGGACGTTTCCTAGTAATTCCGCTAATAATTATTGTAATTCCTACAGCAATTCTTATGGAAATTTTAATAAGATGCCCTCTTAATTTGAGAGTAGTGTTAAGAAGTTTATGAATTCGCAAAACAATTTCAATGCCTTGCTTGAAGAAAAATTGCTTAAGGTTGATGAATTGGTAGGAACGTTGATAGAATTTCTCTTGATGTTGATTCTTTGAAACTTAGATCTATTCCACCTAAGCATGATATCAATTAGTCTCTCAAAGCCATGAGAATTTCCATTGATGAGTGCAAAGAAAGAACCGCTAGGATGCGTGCTAAGAAAGATTGCTTTGTGAAAGTGTGTTCTTCTAGTTTTTATGAAAATAAAGATGAAGATCTAAAAGTTATTGATGTGTCTCCTATTAAATCTTTGTTTTTCAATATGAATCTTAATAATGATGGGACTAAAGATGAGCCACCTTTTCCTAGAAGGCGTTCCATAAATTTGGAGTTTTTAGATCTTGATGCAAAAATTGGTAAAAGTGGGATTGAAGAGGTCAAAACTTTAAATATCAATGAACCAACTATTTTGGATTTCAAGGAATTTAATTATGATAATTTCTCTTTGATAGATTGTATTTCCTTGTTGCAATCCGTGCTAAATTCTCCTCATGCTTATAGACAAAATAAAGCTTTTACTAAACATATCGTTGATGCTTTGATGCAATCTTATGAAGAAAAACTTGAGTTGGAAGTTTCTATCCCTAGAAAACTTTATGGTGAGTGGGAATATACAATAAAAATTAAAATTAAAGATCATGAGTGCTATGCTTTGTGTGATTTGTGTGCTAGTGTTTCCACGATTCCAAAAACTTTGTGTGATTTGCTAGGTTTCCATGATTTTGATGATTGTTCTTTAAAATTGCACCTTGCGGATTCCACTTGTCGGTGTACTAGAATAGGGGTACCCTAGTACCCCGAACTTGTGCACGGGCAGTTGCAGCACCCCGCGGCAAAGGCTTGCCGGGTGATCGCCAAGATTCCCCCAAGGTTCCCTTGGAGCCATCCAAGAACAAAGTATTTAAGCTAAGGAGACAAGACCCCGACAAGAGGAGCTTGCCGGAAAGGCCAACCAGGGCGCTCCAATGAACTTGCCGCGACGCGCCATGCGCTCCGGCAAGGCAACAAGGCCCCGGCAAGAGGAGCTTGCCGGGAAGACAAACCAAGGTACCTCGAAGCCCGGTGAGCGACAAGCTTCCGGACCCGACAAGATAACAACAGCGGCAAGGCGCTTGCCGCGGCAGGCGGCCACTCTGCGCCCACGCTCCAGCGCATCCACCAACGTGTCGCTCTGGGGGCCTCTCCAGGCGTACGTGGCGGGAGGCTGTGCAGCCAGCGGTGCGCAGTGGCATGCAAAGCTGACAAGATTGCCATCGTGGCGAACGGTGGCGCCCCTAACGGTCCTTTTCTGCACTGTTCGGGCGACTCAGACGGGCATTTAATGCCCTTGTCCCCTGCCGTCAGGATTAGGTAGGGTGCACTGTGCAAGCAACTGTATCAACTACCTCGCTTTTTACGTTTTTACCCTCCTCTGCGTTGCCACCTGTCGGTGACCCCTTTAGCGTATAAAAGGAGGCCCATGCGCAACGTAGAGGGGGTTTGACTCATAGGTTCGGGGCCTTAGGTAGTTTGCTTCGATCCATCCGTAGCCCAGACAACATCACACTCTCGCTTTGGAGAGCAAGAACATCAGATAATACAACCAGACAAGCAGCAGTAGGAGTGTTATCTCTCCAGAGAGCTCCGAAGCTGGGTAAACTGCTCGTGTGCCTCGCCTCGATCTGCTCTTCGTGCGATCTCCGCCCTCCACCGAACCGAAAGGGGCCCGGTCCGCCGGCCCCATAGGTGTTCGAGGATCAGTTTCCCCGACATCTCTGGCGTGCCAGGTAGGGGGCGTCGAGATTGTGTGAACCTGATCCGGTGTTCACACGAGCTAGATCTTCATTCCCTTCATCAACATGCCACTGAAGAAGAAGACTTTGGCGGCAGCCGCTCCATCCACGTCACTTCCGCCACCGTTGGAGCAAACGAGTGGTGGGATGGACGCCGGTGGAAGAAAGGACGTCGACGAGGAAGCTCATGATGCCGCCAGGTCAAAGAACAAGGCTGCACAAACTTCGGCGACTGTACATGTTCCACGCCACTCTCAGGAGGCGCAAGATCAACAGCGTCATGGCGCTAGCAATGCCATACGCATGATAGCCCAAGACCAAGCTGGTGGCTCTCGGGGCGCTCAAGATCAGCATGCACGCCAGCATGCTGGCACGAGCGGGGCACGGTCGCCTGGACGGGATACTGCTCCTTCTAACATAGTTAGAAGTTCGAGCACGTCCCGCTCCTCGCGCCGTCCGCCACTGCCACCCACCACTCCAGCAGAAGCTTTGGCGCAAGCTCAACTTCTCCTAGATTACCCTCCAACGTCAGACAAGATTGACGAATGGAGAGCCACCATTCAGAGTCTCATCGGCTACGCCAACGGTGACACTCCACGGCGGCCGAGCACGTCACCGCCGCGGCAGGACCGCCGGACGCGAGCCGGTGGCGACGAAACGGGCGGAGGTGCAACTACCATGCAATCACCGCCCCGAAGGCCAAGATCACCGACTCGTCAGATCCACCTCGACAGCGACTCCACTGCATCATCGGATCCACGAGCTCGTCGTGATCAGCGCCAAGTTCTTCATGATCGACAACAAGAAGACGCTCGAAAGCGCCAAAGAGAAGCGCGACGTCAATCCGACAAGCGCGCTGGACCCTCTGTTGACATGCATGCGCCAGGGGAACCAGGTGATCTGCCGTATGCGGTAGGTTGTCCTGCGTTCACTCGTGAGCTGCGGCAAGTCCAGTGGCCCAGTACAAAGAACTTCAAGCCAGACGTACCGGAGAAGTACGACGGCAAGACGCATCCGTCAGAGTTCCTCAGCATCTACACCATTGCGGTGCAAGCTGCCGGGGGACGAGATGACAAGATCCTTGCCAACTACTTCCCGCTGGTGCTCAAGCCCAATGTCAGGTCCTGGCTCATGCACTTGCCGGACAACTCCATATCCTCTTGGGATGATCTGCGCCATCAGTTTGTCGGCGCCTTTACCGGCGGACACAAGCCTCATGGCCAGGAGAGTGATCTTCATTTGCTCGCCCAGAAGGAAGGAGAGCCCCTGCGCAAGTACATTCAGAGATTCAGTAGCATGCAGCACAACATCCCAGACGTCCAGCCTGCCGCGGTGATCAGCGCGTTCCATCAGAACGTGCGGAACCGCAGGATGCGGGAGGAAATGGCGATATGCAAGATCAGGGACGTCAGTGAGTTATATGCACTGGCCGACAAGTGCGCGCGTGCTGAGGAAGGGAGGAGACTCCCCGGAGAAAATATAGGAGCGGGAGGATCTGACAGCGAAGATGCCGCCCCGACAAGGAAAAATCGGCGGTGGAACAACAGAAGGAGGAAAGGCAAAGAAGTGCTAGTTGTTGAGCAGTCCGGCAACGGTGGCGACGCCAAGGAAGCCAAAACTGGTGACTCCGGCAAGGAGGTTGCCGCGGAGGTGGCGGTCGCCGACAAGCAGGATGGCACCAACAAGCAGTATTGTAAGATTCACCGCACCAAGGGCCATGATCTTCAGAACTGCAAGAGGGTCGAGCAGCTTGTTGAGCAACAGAAAGCTGAATACGAGTGGCGCTACAAGGAGAAAGCCCAGGAAGGAGCTGGTGGATCCGGCAAGAAACGCCCCGGCCGAGGAGGACGCCGCGGCAAGGCCAAGCAGTGGCAAGGTGACAGACCTCCTCGCGGCCGCGACAAGGATGAAGATGACGGCGACGATGAAGATATGGATGATGAGGAGACTGATGAGCAGGAGTTCCAGAAAGCTACAGAGGTCCTGTGCGTTGATGGTGGTGCTTCTCTACATGCCTCGCACCGCCAGCTCAAGCAGTGGATGCGGGAAGTTAATGCAGCAGTACCGCCCGTCGAGTCACGCAAGCCTCTGAAATGGTCCCGCACGCCTATCATCTTTGATATTGAGGACCACCCGGATCGCATAACTGCGGTCGGGTGCTTGCCGATGTTGGTTTCACCAACAATCCAGAAGATCAAGTCCGGCAAGAGCTCTGATGCCCACTCCGGCAAGCGCACCTCTTCGGAGTGCTGCGCTACCGTCGAGGACGCACCATCGAGCTCCACCGGCAAGTGCAAGAAGGCGATGGCAGCTCCACCTGCGACTAAGAAGGTGTCCGCTAAGGAGGAAGGCACTGGTGGTACCTTCACCATCAGCGCCACTCTTGACCCCAAATAGGAAAGCGCGCTCGTTGCTTTCCTGCGGGCGAATGTCGACGTGTTTGCGTGGCAACCGTCCGATATCCCCGGTGTTCCCAGGAAAGTGATTGAGCACCACCTTGCCGTCTGTCCTCATGCGCGGCCTGTCAAGCAGAGAGTCAGGAAGCAGGCAGTTGAGCGCCAAGAATTTATCGCAGAAGAAATCAAGAAGTTGGAAGCAGCAGGCCTTGTCAGAGGAGTACTCCATCCCACGTGGTTGGCCAATCTTGTTGTTGTGCGCAAGGCTAACGGGAAATGGAGACTTTGTATTGACTTCACTGATGTTAATAAAGCTTGTCCCAAAGACCCATTTCCCTTGCCACGTATTGACCATATTGTTGACTCCACAGCCGGATGTGATTTGCTTTCATTTCTTGATGCATACTCAGGATACCATCAGATCTTCATGGCAGAAGAAGATGAAGAGAAAACCGCATTTATCACCCCGTGTGGCACATACTGCTTTGTACGGATGCCTTTCGGTTTGAAGAATGCTGGTTCAACATTTGCAAGGGTAGTTCACCATGCTTTTGAGCCACAGATACACAGAAATGTGGAAGCTTACATGGATGACATAGTGGTCAAGAGCAAGGACAAAGCGACCTTGATTCAAGATTTAGATGAGACATTTGCAAACCTGCGCAAGATCAACCTCAAGCTTAACCCCGAGAAGTGCGTGTTTGGAGTCCCTTCCGGCAAGCTTCTCGGGTTCTTCGTGTCTCAGCGGGGAATTGAAGCCAATCCCGACAAGATCAAAGCCATCGAGCAGATCGAAGCACCAAAGCGCGTCAAGGATGTACGAAGGTTTGCCGGTTGCGTGGCTGCTCTCAGCAGGTTTATCTCTAGATCTGCTGAGCGCGCCCTGCCATTTTTCAAAACTTTGAAAAAGGTAGGTCCAATGAAATGGACTCCGGAAGCGGAGGCTGCGCTGCAGGACTTGAAGAGATACCTGTCCTCCACTCCAACGCTTGTCGCACCTAAGCCGCAAGAGAAGTTGCTGCTGTATATAGCAGCAACCAATCAAGTGGTTAGTGCTGCGTTAGTGGCGGAGAGGGAGGCAGATGATGAGCCAGCAACCACAGCAGATCCATCCAGCGACGAGCAGGGGGCTTCGTCGACAAGCTCTGGTCCCGATAAACATGGGTTTGCGCAGAAACATGATGAGATGCCAAGGAGAATGGTGCAGCGCCCAGTTTACTTTGTCAGTTCTCTTCTGCAGGGAGCTAGATCAAGGTACTCTGGTGTGCAGAAGTTGCTTTTCGGCCTCCTTATGGCCTCGAGAAAGCTGCGCCATTACTTCCAAGCACGTGAGATCACAGTCGTCACTCGTTTTCCGCTGAAGAGGATACTGCAAAATCCAGAAGCAACAGGCAGGATTGTCGAGTGGGCGCTGGAACTGTCAAGCTTTGGCCTCAAGTTTGAGAGCACCTCAACTATCCAAAGCAGAGCATTGGCAGAGTTCATAGTAGAGTGGATGCCAACCCCAGATGAAGAAATTCCAGAAACGAGCATCCCCGTCAAAGAGGCAAGCAAAGAGTGGCTGATGTACTTCGATGGAGCCTTCTCGCTGCAAGGCGCCGGTGCAGGTGTGCTGCTTGTCGCACCCACCGGAGAGCACCTCAAGTACGTAGTCCAGATGCACTTTCCCAAAGAGCAAGCAACCAACAATACTGCAGAGTATGAAGGATTGCTTGCCGGTCTCAGAATCGCAGCAGACCTTGGAATTAAGAAGCTCATTGTCAGGGGTGACTCACAGCTTGTCGTCCGACAAGTGAACAAGAACTACCAGAGTCCGTTGATGGAAGCGTATGTCGATGAAGTGAGGAAGCTAGAAGAGCACTTTGACGGCCTACAAATGGAGCATATCCCAAGAGCTCAGAATGATATTGCTGACAGCCTGTCAAAGTGCGCCGCACTAAAGTTACCTGTGGAACCAGGGATCTTTGTGCTTACGTTGACTCAACCATCCGTAACACCATCAACTGGACAAAGCAAAAAGAGGAAGTTGGTTTCTGGTGACTACTTTCCGGCAGAGCTCCCCGAAGCCACCGCCAAGAAAGTCCCCAAGATCAACACCACAAATGCTGAGGGGCAGTCTGCTCCGGCAAGCCTTATGGTTTGTTCCGTTGAAGCAGACGCTCCCGACAAGTTTTGCTCCGGCAAGCTTGCCGGGGAACATCAAGCTCCGGCAGGGCCGCAAGTCCCTGCCGTAGAAGCAGATGTTCCCGCAGCAGAAGATGTGCCTTTAGTCCTTATTGTCGAGCCACAGGCTCCAGCATGGGCACAGCAGATTGTCCGTTTCCTTCAGATAGGAGAACTTCCGGAAGAGCAAGAAGAAGCGGAAAGAGTATCCCGGCAGTCAAGTATGTACCAGTTTGTCGATAGCATACTGTACAGAAGAAGACTCAACGGTGTGAAATTGAAGTGTATTCGCCGGGAAGATTGACAAAAGCTGTTGGCGGAGATACATGGAGGCATATGTGGCCACCACATCGGCGCAAGAGCACTTGCCGGCAAAGCTTTCCGGCAAGGTTTCTTTTGGCCGACAGCCCTCCAGGATGCAACTGCACAAGTAACCAAGTGTGAAGCGTGCCAGTTCCACTCCAAACAGATACACCAGCCAGCTCAAGCTCTCCAGACGATCCCTTTATCCTGGCCATTTCCGGTCTGGGGGCTCGATATCATCGGTCCCTTCCCCTGAGCTGTAGGGGGCTTTGAGTACTTGTACGTCGCAATCGACAAGTTCACAAAGTGGCCAGAAGTGCAGCCAGTGAGGAAGGTGACAGCACAGTCAGCAGTCAAGTTCTTCAGGTCAATTGTTTGCCGTTTCAGGATCCCTAACAGGATCATCACCGACAATGGCACGCAATTCACGAGCCGCACCTTCATGCAGTACGTCCAAGACCTTGGCGCCAAAGTCTGCTTCGCTTCTGTTGCTCATCCGAGAAGCAACGGTCAAGCAGAGAGGGCAAATGCTGAAGTGCTGCACGGGCTCAAGACTAGAACTTTCGACAGGCTGCATAGGTGCGGAAGGAACTGGATCGAGGAGCTGCCGATGGTTCTTTGGTCGATCCGAACGACGCCAAATCGAGCCACTGGCCAGACACCTTTCGCTCTAGTCTATGGAGCAGAGGCAGTTCTCCCCACGGAACTCGTATACGGATCACCTCGAGTGCTCGCTTATGATGAGCTTGAGCAAGAACAGCTGCGGCAAAATGACGCGCTGCTCCTTGAGGAAGATTGTCTTTAGGCTGCTGTACGAGCTGCTCGATACCAGCAAGCTTTGCACCGCTATCATAGCCGCAAAGTTAAAGCCAGAAGCTTCAAGGAAGGCGACCTTGTTCTTCGGCGCGTTCAGTCCGCCAAGAATTCCAACAAGTTGACGTCGAAGTGGGAAGGCCCTTACCGGGTGAGACGAGTCACAAGGCCTGGCGCTGTCCGCCTTGAGACCGAAGATGGCATTCCAATGAGCAGCTCCTGGAACATAGAACATCTTCATAAGTTTTTCCCATAAGGCGCGGTTGCCGGAACCCGTTCCGGCAACCACCTTTTGTACAAGTCTTGCCGCTGTTGCATGTAATCCTTTGTACAAAGCCGGGCGCAGAACCTGTGCATAAGTAAAAACCCATGTGCCCCGCACAGCTTGTCCATTTCATGCGTTAGTTCCTTTCTTGCATGTGATTATCTGACACTTTGTGAAGCACTTACATCCGGTAAGCAGTAACGAGCCAAAGTGCTCCATATTATTATTTTCTCTTCTTTCTTTTTCTTTTAAAGGAAAAGAAGGTCCTCTCACACACAAGTTTGCCGGGGGGAAGAAGAATATTGTGGTATGGGCCAGGCGTCGTTCAAACAAGGACCTGCCTTACCGGGAAGCAAATAACAGAAAAGCTAAGTTGCCAAAGTTTGAGCAATGACTTTTTTAATTTTTTGAGTTATCTTCCTCGAACGACCCTGCTTTGTATGGAAAACCTATGCGCGGAGGAACCAACTCGTGGCTATTTGCGCCCTTACTTTGTTTCGAGTTCGCTCAACAGCTTAAGCGTGCTGCATCTAGTCACGACAAGGTTTCTTGTCGGAAGCAGCGCCGCCAGCAGGCTGCTGAAGTTCCGCACTCAGCGCTCGCGGCTCGGGCGCCTGCGCCTACAAGTTGCCTAGAAGCGTAGGGTGAAAACATACAAAGGGAGGAATCTAGTAGAGGAAATAACATTGCAATTGATAACAGAAATAAAGTTATATTACAAAGATAACTTGTCGCGGCTCTAATAGACTGTTTTCATGACATGACTAGCAGCGACAAGGGAAAAGAAGAAATGGGCGGCCTAATCTACGCGCCCGCCCTCGACTCGCTTGATCTTGCTCACCTTGTCCACAATGGGTGCGACAAGGGCCTTGAGTGCGTCCAGATCGGCGTCAGGCGGCAAGGATCGGAGGACGTTGGTGAAGCTGAGGCCTGGGTTGCGGAAGGACACCTTCATCAGCACCTTCTGGAGAACCCCAGCGCAGATTTTGCGCGACTCGTCGGCCAGCTGCTTTGGGATCCTCTCCCGGAGCCGCTGGAGTGCCGTCGCCACGCCCTGGAAGAATAGACTGAGCTTGGCGCTGGGTTGAAGGCTCTCATCGGAAGGATACCCAAAGTCCTCCATCCCCAGCTGCGCCAACTCCTCGTTGATGACGGCGGCAGTGTTCACTAGACCCTCGGTCCAGTGTTCCACTGTGAATCTGAAGGAGTTCTGGGTGACTGCAATGCTCTCCAGCAGCGCCGCGTCAGCCTTGACCTTCTCCGCCAAGGTCTTCTCCCGCTCCTTGGCGGCCTCCAGCGTCTGCGTCAGCGTGGCCACCTTCAGCTCCAGGTCTGCTTTGGAATCCTTGGCGGCGCTGAGCTCCTTGCCCCTCTCAGCGAGAAGGCCTTGCAGTTCACCATGGGCGGCAGCATCCTTCTCGCGCTCACGCTTGAGAGCGGCAATCTCCTCGCCGCTCTTCCCAATATCGGCCTCCAGCCGCGCCACCTTCTCCTCTAGCTCCTTATTGGCGGCCTCTGCAGTTGTCGCGGCATCCTTTGACTCCTTGAGCGCCCCGCCAAGTGCTCGCTCGCGCTCGGCGAGCTCTTCCTCGTAGCTGTCGAGGTGGGCCTTCCGCTGCACTAGCTCGCCTTCTCGCGCGGACTGCTTCTCGGCAGCAAGCCTTTGTTCTTCTTCAGCCTCAGCCTTCTCGAGAAGAAAGGCCGTGCGCTCCTCGTCTACTCGCTCCCGCTCCTGCGCCAGGGATCGAAGAGGTTCTTGATTTTGTCCCCGGAGCTCCTCCGCGCGCTTCTCCATGTCAACTCCCGCCTTTGCGACGATTGCTTCCCGGGAAGCCAGCTTGGCTTGCCGGGTGCGGTAGAGTGACAACAGCTTCCGCAGCAGCTGCTCCTCCTCAGGCTCGCCGCTGCTGCTGCCGGGCGCGTCAACCAATGACAGCCCAACAGAGGCGAGCACCTCCCCATCAAAAATCTCCCCTTCGACTGGAGCCCTGGAGCTCGACGCCCAGGGTAGCTTGATGAAGATGTTGTCACCGGCCTGCAAGTAGGCGCCGGGCTGGGGCTCCTCGGAGCCCGGCTCCGCGGAAGCGGCAGAGGGTTCGGCGGTCGGTGCAGCGCCCGGCGCTCCTGCGGCCTCAGGGTCGTCAGTGCGATCACCCGATCCCTCGCCGGCTGCCGCAGCAGCAGCCCCGACGGCCTCCTCGCCGGCGGCCTCATCAGCACCGGCACCTTCATCACCGGCGCCCTCTGTCTCCATTGGCTCAGCCGAAGATGGGTCTGAAGAACGAACAAGGGAGGAAAATCAATCAAAAATTCAAGGAAAGAAAAATAGAAGAAGCAGAACCCAAGGGAAAGTTTTTTTGGGCAAATGGATTACCTGCGCCAAGATCTTCAGTTGCGGCCTCGGTCGCCGCAGGATCAGCAGTGCCATCCCTTGCCGGAGAGTCCCCCCTTGCTGGAGAGCGCTCCCTTGCCGGGGACTACTCCCTTAGCGGCGCAGTCGAAGCAGGTGCCACTTCGGGACCGGCCTCCGGGCGCTCCTGATGAGGCTGCTCTGCTCCTGCACAAGTCAACAAGATATCAACAAAGGAAAAAGCACTCAAGTGCGCCCGACAGCAGAAGGCTAAACTATGAACTTACGCTGGGGGCTGCGCTGGGGGCTGCTCCGAGGGGTGATTGCCGGGTCCGTCAAGGTGGTCTCGGACCCACCTCCTGCCGACGCGATGGGGTCATCCTGGATGACGATCACCGCGGCCTTGGCCCTCTTCGCCGCTCTCTGGGCCAATGTTCTGAAAAGAAAAGAGTCCAGATTGGAGTAAGTCAGATACAAGATATAAACAGCAAGATTGAAGGATTATAAGGGCGCCAAAGAAACTCACTCTTCTTCCTCCTCATCGGAGCTGAGCGCGGAAAGATCGAAGTCTAGCCCTCCTCCGGTGCGGCGAGGTGGAGGAGTAGGATCCCTTGCCCACTTGGCGGGGGCGGCGGCGGTGGCCCGGGAAGATCCCGCTCCAGTTGCCGCAGTTGCGTGAGGCGCTCCCGTGGCAACATTACTTGCCGCGGTAGAGCGCGTCGCGCGGCTCGGTGGCTGTGGAGCCGGCTGCCGCCCTGCTGCGTCCCCGGCCCTGCGAAGGCGCCTCCTTGGCGGGGCCGGGGGCTCCGCCTGCGGCAAGCTCTCTGAAGGTTCAGCCTCCTCCTCGCCGGCCTCGCTCGACTCGGCTTCAGAACCGGCAGGCTCCTCCTCGCCCATGAACTCCGCGCATTCGGCAAGGTTTGCCGCCTCTGCAGCCTCCGCCTCCTCCACAGTGAACCCAAATACACCCGCAGCAGCTGCGGCCGCAGCCTCTTCCGCCCTAGTAGCGATAAGCTGCAGCTCCTCGTCGGTGGTGTCACGGGTGAGGCTCTTCTGCTCGTCGGCGCGGACCGGCAATTCCTCCAAGGTGTCGAAGAACGCTCGCACAACGTCGTCCGCAGGCTCTTGCCAAGTCGGGACGATGCCGTGTGAATCGCACAACGGCATCATGGCGCGGATCCGGTCAAGCGAAGAATTATTGCACAAAGGAACTACGCCCCTCGGCATTGTGAATGGGTGCTGGGGGTCGCGTTTGAATAACTCCAAGAGCATTGCATCCAACTCCAAGACAGTGAAGTTGTAGTTGAGGCCCGGTCGCAGCCTCATGATGTCCGCCGAATTCTTAAATTCCCAGGCGGGCCTCCTCCTCTCCTGCAGGGGGGCAATGCGGCGGCGGAGGAAATCTGCCCTGACAGCACCTACGGTGAGCCCGGCAAGCCTGAGGCGAAGAATCCTAGTGATGGCGATCTTCAGCCTCTCGTCTTCTGGGGCCACGTTGCTCCAGTCATTGCCGCGCACTATTGGAGTTTGGCGCACGGCGGTGAAGGGCTGCGGATCCTCCTCGACGATCCAACACCACTCCGCTCTCCACTCCTCCCACTTGCTGTGGAGCTCACCCTCCAAGTACGCATCTTTCTTGCCGACTCTCGAGACCCAGGCAATCCCTCCGGCAAGCGGCTCTCCTCTCTCTACCCGAGGTATGAAGAAGTGGCGGAAAAGGGCTACACTAGGGTGGACTCCGACAAAGTTTTCGCACAAGTGTACGAAAACTGCCATGGTCAAGACAGCATTGGGGGTGAAGTCAAGGAGGCGGAAGCCATACGTGTGCATAATGTCACAAAAGAATTCCGAGAAGGGCGGGCAGAGCCCGCAGTAGAAGAATAGCAGGAAGAACGGGTACCCATTTGGAGCCGACTCTGAGGCAGCAGCCGGGAGTACCCTCGTGCGCGGATGCGCACTCGTCTCCGTCGCCCAAAAGAGGTAGAAGTACTCCCTCAGCTCCTGCACGCCGAGCTGGGGGGTGAAGATCGCCCGCTCCTTCCGCAGCGCTGCGAGCCGCTGCGCCTCGGCCGACTTCACGCCCTTTCCTTTGTCGGCTTTCGGGGCCATGTCGGAGGTGGTGGAGAAGGTCGACGGAGTGGTGATGCTGGTGGCAATGAGGGGGGGCAGAGTGCTGCTCTCTCGGCTTCGAGAAGAAGGGGGGGGGGGAGCGGCGGAGTTTGTGAAGAAGGAGTAGCAGCAAGCAGCGAGGGGGAACGAACTGCCCCTGTTTCCTCTGCTTATAAAGAGGGACGGGGCGGACGTTTCGGCCTTCCGCTTAAACAACCACCCACGATCTCTCCCATGATGCCGCATTCAACGCGTGCCGTTATGGGAGAGTGCGGTGGATACGGAACAAGATTTGGTGTGGCCCAGCCCGCATGTGCCCGTGCCCTGTCTTGGGCCTGGCCCAACAGCGCTCGGCACCGTGTCTGGCCCAGGCCCAGGGGCTCCTGTCGGTGTACTAGAATAGGGGTACCCTAGTACCCCGAACTTGTGCACGGGCAGTTGCAGCACCCCGCGGCAAAGGCTTGTCGGGTGATCGCCAAGATTCCCCCAAGGTTCCCTTGGAGCCGTCCAAGAACAAAGTATTTAAGCTAAGGAGACAAGACCCCGGCAAGAGGAGCTTGCCGGGAAGGCCAACCAGGGCGCTCCAATGAACTTGCCGCGACGCGCCATGCGCTCCGGCAAGGCAACAAGGCCCCGGCAAGAGGAGCTTGCCGGGAAGACAAACCAAGGTACCTCGAAGCTCGGTGAGCGACAAGCTTCCGGACCCGACAAGATAACAACACCGGCAAGGCGCTTGCCGCGGCAGGCGGCCACTCTGCGCCCATGCTCCAGCGCATCCACCAACGTGTCACTCTGGGGGCCTCTCCGGGCGTACGTGGCGGGAGGCTGTGCAGCCAGCGGTGCGCAGTGGCATGCGAAGCTGACAAGATTGCCATCGTGGCGAACGGTGGCGCCCCTAACGGTCCTTTTCTGCACTGTTCGGGCGACTCAGACGGGCATTTAATGCCCTTGTCCCCCGCCGTCAGGATTAGGTAGGGTGCACTGTGCAAGCAACTGTATCAACTACCTCACTTTTACGTTTTTACCCTCCTCTGCGTTGCCACCTGTCGGTGACCCCTTTAGTGTATAAAAGGAGGCCCATGCGCAACGTAGAGGGGGTTCAACTCATAGGTTCGGGGCCTCAGGTAGTTTGCTTCGATCCATCCGTAGCCCAGAGAACATCACACTCTCGCTTTGGAGAGCAAGAACATCAGATAATACAACCAGACAAGCAGCAGTAGGAGTGTTATCTCTCCGGAGAGCTCCGAAGCTGGGTAAACTGCTCGTGTGCCTCGCCTCGATCTGCTCTTCGTGCGATCTCCGCCCTCCGCCGAACCGAAAGGGGCCCGGTCCGCCGGCCCCATAGGTGTTCGGGGATCAGTTTCCCCGACACCACTATGAAGAAACATATGGGAAGAATTAACGATGTTCTTATTGTTGCAAATAGGAACTATGTGCCCGTAGATTTCATTGTTCTTGATATAGATTGCAATCCTTCATGTCCTATTATTCTTGGTAGACCTTTCCTTAGAACGATTGGTGCAATTATTGATATGAAGGAAGAGAATATTAGATTCCAATTTTCATTAAAGAAAGGAATGGAACACTTACCTAGAAAGAAAATTAAATTACCATATGAATCTATTATGAGAGCCACTTATGGATTGCCTACCAAAGATGGCAATACCTAGATCTATCCTTGCTTTTATGCCTAGCTAGGGGCGTTAAACGATAGCGCTTGTTGGGAGGCAACCCAATTTTATTTTTATTCCTTGATTTTTGCTCCTGTTTAGTAATGAATAATTTATCAAGCCCCTTTTTTGGTTGTGTTTTTTGTGTTTAATTAGTGTTTGTTCCAAGTAGAACCATTGGGAAGACTTGGGGAGAGTCTTTTTGATCTTGCTGTAAAAAACAGAAACTTTAGCGCTCACGATAATTGCTGCCATTTTTATTTGGAGAGTGCTATTTAGTTAATTATTTTTGAATACAATTTATAGATAAATTCCTCACGTCCAGCAATTTATTTTATAATTTTTGGGGTTCCATAAGTGGTCTAAACCTACAGATTACTACGGACTGTTCTGTTTTTGACGGATTCTGTTTTTCGTGTGTTGTTTGCTTATTTTGATGAATCTATGGCTAGTGAAAGAGTTTATAAACCATAGAGAAGTTGGAATACAGTAGGTTTAACACCAATATAAATAAAGAATGAGTTAATTACAGTACCTTGAAGTGGTGTTTTGTTTTCTTTCGCTAACGGAGCTCACGAGATTTTCTATTTAAGTTTTGTGTTGTGAAGTTTTCAAGTTTTGGGTAAAGATTTGATGGATTATGGAACAAGGACTGGGAAGAGCCTAAGCTTGGGGATTACCATGGCACCCCAAGGTAAAATACAAGGACACCAAAAATCCTAAGCTTGGGGATGCCCCGGAAGGCATCCCCTCTTTCGTCTTCATCCATCGGTAACATTACTTGGTGCTATATTTTTATTCACCACATGATATGTGTTTTGCTTGGAGCGTCTTGTATGATTTGAGTCTTTGATTTTTAGTTTACCACAATCATCCTTGCTGTACACACCTTTTGAGAGAGACTCACATGATTTGAAATTTATTAGAATACTCTATGTGCTTCACTTATATCTTTTGAGCTATATAGTTTTTGCTCTAGTGCTTCACTTATATCTTTTAGAGCACGGTGGTGGATTTGTTTTATAGAAACTATTGTTCTCTCATGCTTCACTTATATCATTTTGAGAGTCCTTTAGAACAACATGGAAA
This sequence comes from Triticum dicoccoides, assembly GCF_002162155.2. Classification (NCBI taxonomy): domain Eukaryota; kingdom Viridiplantae; phylum Streptophyta; class Magnoliopsida; order Poales; family Poaceae; genus Triticum; species Triticum dicoccoides. Next base: position 473,179,712 of record NC_041384.1, read on the forward strand.
TTTTCTTTTAGGAATAACATAAAAACTTTCATAGAAGTGCGTTGAATACTATGAGAAGTTTGATACTTGATAATTGTTTTGAGATATGGAGATGGTGATATTAGAGTCATGCTAGTTGAGTAGTTGTGAATTTGAGAAATACTTGTGTTGAAGTTTGTGATTCCCGTAGCATGCACGTATGGTGAACCATTATGTGATGAAGTCGGAGCATGATTTATTTATTGATTGTCTTCCTTATGAGTGCCGGTCGTGGACGAGCGATGGTCTTTTCCTACCAATCTATCCCCCTAGGAGCATGCGCGTAATACTTTGTTTTGATAACTAATAGATTTTTGTAATAAGTATGTGAGTTATTTATGACTAATGTTGAGTCCATGGATTATACGCACTCCCACCCTTCCACCATATACCTTCCTCAAAACAGCCACCATACCTACCTATTATGGCATTTCCATAGCCATCCCGAGATATATGGCCATGCAACTTTCCACCGTTCCGTTATTATGACACGCTTCATCATTGTCATATTGCTTGCATGATCATGTAGTTGACATCGTATTTGGGGCAAAGCCATAGTTCATAATTCTTCATACATGTCACTCATGCATCATTGCACATCCTGGTACACCGCCGGAGGCATTCACATAAAGTCATATTTTGTTCTAAGTATTGAGTTGTAAGTAAATAAAGTGTGATGATCATCATCATTAGAGCATTGTCAAGAGTGAGGAAAGGATGATGGAGACTATGATTCCCCCACAAGTCGGGATGAGACTCCGGACGAAAAAAGGAGAAAAGAGGCCAAAAAGAAAAAAAGAAGGCCCAAATAAAAAAAATATGTTTTTGAGAGAAAAAGAGAGAAGGGACAATGCTACTATCCTTTTTTCACACTTGTGCTTCAAAGTAGCACCATGATCTTCATGATAGAGAGTCTCCTATGATATCACTTTCATATACTAGTGCGGATTTTTCATTATAGAACTTGGCTTGTATATTCCAATGATGGGCTTCCTCAAAATGCCCTAGGTCTTCATGAGCAAGCGAGTTGGATGCACACCCACTTAGTTTCTTTTGTTGAGCTTTCATATAGTTATAGCTCTAGTGCATCTGTTGCATGGAAATCCCTACTCACTCACATCGATACCTATTGATGGGCATCTCCATAGCCCGTTGATACGCCTAGTTGATGTGATACTATCTTCTCCATTTTGTCTTCTCCACAACCACCATTCTATTCCACATATAGTGCTATATCCATGGCTCACGCTCATATATTGCGTGAAGATTGAAAAAGTTTGAGAACATGGAAAGTATGAAACAATTGCTTGGCTTGTCATCGGGGTAGTGCATGATTTAAATATTTTGTGTGGTGAAGATAGAGCATAGCCAGACTATATGATTTTGTAGGGATAACTTTCTTTGGCCATATTATTTTGAGAAGACATGATTGCTTAGTTAGTATACTTGAAGTATTATTATTTTTTATGTCAATATTAAACTTTTATCTTGAATCTTTCGGATCTGAACATTCATGCCACAATAAAGAAATATTACATTGAGAAATATGTTAGAAAGCATTCCACATAAAAAATTCTTCTTTTATCATTTAGCTACTCGAGGGAGGAGGAATTAAGCTTGGGGATGCTTGATACGTCTCCAACATATCTATAATTTTTGATTGCTCCATACTATTGTATTATCTATTTTGGATGTCAATGGGCTTTATTTTACACTTTTATATCATTTTTGGGACTAACCTATTAACCAGAGGTCCAGCCCAAATTGTTGTTTTCTTGCCTATTTTAGGGTTTCGCAGAAAAGGAATATCAAACGGAGTCCAAACGGAATGAAACCTTTGGGAACGTGATTTTCTCAGCAAACGTGATCCAGGAGACTTGGAGTGGGCGTCAAGAAATGATCGAGAAGGCCACAAGGCAGGGGGCACGCCTACCCCCCTGGGCGCGCCCTCCACCCTCGTGGGCCCCTTGTTGCTCCACCGACCTACTTCTTCCTCCTATATATATATCCACGTACCCCCAAACATCCAGGAGCACCACGAAGACCTAATTCCACCGCCGCAACCTTCTATACCCGAGAGATCCCATCTTGGGGCCTTTTCCGGAGCTACGCCACAGGGGGCATTGATCATGGAGGGCCTCTACATCAACTCCATGGCCTCTCCAGTGATGTGTGAGTAGTTTACTTCAGACCTTCGGGTCCATAGTTATTAGCTAGATGGATTCTTCTCTCTCTTTGGATATCACTACAAAGTTCTCCTCGATTTTCTTGGAGATCTATTTGATGTAATCTTTTTTTTGTGGTGTGTTTGTCGAGATCCGATGAATTGTGGGTTTATGATCAAGTTTATCTATGAACAATATTTGAATCTTCTCTGAATTCTTTTATGTATGATTGATTTATCTTTGCAAGTCTCTTCGAATTATCATTTTGGTTTGGCCTACTAGATTGATCTTTCTTGCAATGGGGGAAGTGCTTAGCTTTGGGTTCAATCTTGTGGTGTCCTTTCCCAGTGACAGTAGGGGCAGCAAGGCACATATTGTATTGTTGCCATCGAGGATAAAAAGATGGGGTTTATATCATATTGCATGAGGTTATCCCTCTACATCATGTCATCTTACTTAAAGCATTACTCTGTTCTTATGAACTTAATACTCTAGATGCATGCAGGATAGCGGTCGATGTGTGGAGTAATAGTAGTAGATGCAGAATCGTTTCGGTCTACTTGTCATGGACGTGATTCCTATATACATTATCATACCTACATATTCTCATAACTATGCTCAATTCTATCAATTGCTCGACAGTAATTCATTTACCCATTGTAATACTTATGCTCTTGAGAGAAGCCACTAGTGAAACCTATGGCCCCCGGGTCTATCTTCCATCATATTAATCTTCCAACACTTAGTTATTTCTTTTGCCGTTTATTTTACTTTCATCTTTATTTATCTTTATCATAAAAATACCAAAAATATTATCTTATCATATATTTCAGATCTCACTCTCGTAAGTGACCGTGAAGGGATTGACAACCCCTTTATCGCGTTGGTTGCGAGGTTATTATTTGTTTGTGTAGGTGCATGGGACTTGAGCGTGATCTCCTACTGGATTGATACCTTGGTTCTCAAAAACTGAGGGAAATACTTACGCTACTTTAATGCATCATCCTTTCCTCTTCAAGGGAAAACCAACGCAGTGCTCAAGAGGTAGCACCGAGGCTTGAGACCTTTCAAGATTTCCTGATTGGCCCTTTCAGCTTGACCATTGGATTGGGGGTGAGCTACTGATGAAACATCAAGCCGGATATGATCACGTTGGCAAAATTACTCCATAGCACCCTTGGACAGATTAGTACCATTGTCAGTTATAATGCCGTGTGGAAAGCCAAAACGAAAGATCACCTTTTCCATGAACTGAACCGCCGTGGCTGCATCACACTTACTAACCGGCTCTACCTCAACCCACTTTGTGAATTTCTCAACTGCTACCAAAAGGTGTGTATTTTTATCTTTGGATCTTTTGAAAGGTCCAACCATGTCGAGCCCCCAGTCTGCAAACAACCAAGTAATTGGAATCATCCGCAATTTTTGAGCCGGCACGTGTGCCCGTCGTGAGAATTACTGACAACCATCACACCTACTGACCAGATCCTCCGCATCAGCGTGAGCCGTCAGCCAGTAAAAACCATGACGGAAGGCTTTGGCTACAAGGGACTTTGAACTAGCATGATGGACACAATCTCCTTCATGGATTTCACGAAGAATTTCTTGACCTTCCTCAAGGGAGACACAACGTTGAAACGCCCCTGTGACACTGCGATGATGCAACTCACCATTGGCAATTGTCATTGATTTAGACCGCCAGATTATCTGTCTAGCCAAGGTCTTATCCTCAGGCAACTCGCCTCGAGTCATAGAAGCCAAATATGGTACTGTCCAATGTGGGATGACGTGAAGAGCCTCCACCAATTGTGCTTCCGGGTCTGGAACAGCCAAGTCTTCCTCTGTAGGTAAGTTGACAGAAGGGTTATGCAGAACATCTAAGAAGGTGTTAGGTGGCACCGGCTTACGTTGAGACCTCAGCTGGCTTAAAGCATCAGCCGGTTCATTCTTTCGACGATCAATGTGTTCTACTTGGTAACCCTTGAAGTGTCCAGCAATGGCGTCAACTTCATGGCGATAAGCCGCTATGAGAGGATCCTTGGAATCCCACTTGCCTGATACTTGTTGAGCCACCATATCTGAGTCGCCAAAGCACCTTACCTGGCTCAAGCTCATCTCCTTAGCCATACGAAGACCATGGAGCAAAGCCTCTTACTCAGCTGCATTGTTACTACAGGGAAACATCAACCATAGCACATAACAAAATTTGTCACCTCGAGGGGAAGCTAAAACAACTCTAGCCCCCGAGCCCTCTAATTGCCTGGACCCATCAAAATGAATAGTCCAATATGTGTTGTCCGGCTTCTCTTCAGGCATCTGCAGCTCTGTCCAATCGTTGATGAAATCCACCGGTGCTTGAGATTTGATAGTTGTGTGTGGCACATACTTTAAGCCATGAGGCCCAAGCTCAGTGGCCCATTTGGCGACTCATACTGTGGCTTCTCTATTTTGAATGATATCTCCTAAAGGAGCAGAACTAACCACAGTGATGGGATGACCCTGAAAATATTGCTTGAGCTTCTGGCTCACCATGAACACCCCATAAACAAGTTTCTGCCAATGTGGATATCTCTGCTTGGACTCAATAAGCACCTCGCTGACATACTAAACCGGCCGTTGAACCGGATATTCCTTGCCAGCCTCTTTGCGCTCTACTACAATGCCCACACTGACAACACGTGTGTTAGCAGCCACATATAACAATAATGGCTCCTTATCAATGGGAGAAGCAAGGACCGGTGGCTTAGGGAGCTATCTCTTCAGATCTTCAAAGGCGGTGTCACCAGCATCACTCCAGACAAAATCGTCTGTCTTCTTCATCATTTGATATAGCGGTATGGTGTTATCACCTAACCGGCTTATGAACTGGCTTAAAGCAGCAATACGACCCACCAAACGTTGAACGTCATTGATGCACGCCGGTTTAGCCAATGATGTGATTGCTTTGATCTTCTCCGGGTTAGCCTCGATGCCTCTGTTAGAAACCAGAAAACCCAAAAGCTTGCCCGCTGGCACTCCAAAAATGCACTTGGCCGGGTTAAGCATCATCTTGTAGACCCGGAGGTTATCAAAGGTTTCCTTCAGATCATCTATCAAGGTCTCCTTCTCTCTGGATTTCACCACAATATCGCCCACATACGCATGAACATTGCGCCCAATCTGATTGTGAAGATAATTCTGCACACATCACTGCTAAGTCGCATGTGCACTCTTAAGACCAAAAGGCATAGACACATAACAGAAGGCTCCAAACGGAGTAATAAAAGCCGTATTCTCCTGGTCCTTAACTGCCATCTTGATCTGATGATAACCAGAATAAGCATCCAAAAAGCTCAACCGCTCACAACCCGCCGTAGCATCAATGATTTGATCAATACGAGGGAGAGCGAAAGGATCAACTGGACAAGCCTTATTTAAGTCCATGTAATCCACACACATACGCCAAGTATTGTTCTTTTTTAGCACGATCACGGGTTAGCCAACCACTCTAGATGAAAAACTTCAATAATGAACCCGGCCGCCAAGAGCCGGGCCACTTCTTCACCAATGGCTTTGCGCCTCTCCTCATTGAACCGTTGAAGAAACTGCTTGACCGGCTTAAATTTTGGATCAATATTGAGAGTGTGCTCAGTGAGTTCTCTCGGTACACCCGGCATGTCAGAAGGTTTCCATGCAAAGATGTCCTGGTTCTCACGATGAACTCGATGAGCGTGCTTTCCTATTTGGGATCCAGATTAGCACTGATACTAAACTGCTTAGATGAGTCACCTGGAACAAAATCGACAAGCTTGGTGTCATCAGCCGACTTAAACTTCAGGGTCGACTCATGTTCCGTAGTTGGCTTTTTCAGAGACGTCATGTCCGCCGGGTCAACATTGTCTTTGTAAAACTTTATCTCCTCTACAGCACAAACAGATTCAGCATAAGCAGCATCGCCTTCCTCACATTCCAAAGCTATCTTCCGACTCCCATGCACGGTGATGGTGCCCTTATGACCCGGCATCTTGAGTTACAAATAAACATAACACGGCCGTGCCATGAACTTGGCATAAGCCGGTCGTCCAAACAGGGCATGATACGGGCTCTTGATTTTGACCACCTCAAAAGTTAAGTTCTCAGGCCTAGAATCATGCTCATCTCCAAAGGCTACTTCCAGTTCAATCTTGCCCACTGGGTACGCCGACTTACCTGGCACCACTCCATGGAAAACAATGTTGGACGTCTTAAGATTTTTGTCAGTCAACCCCATGCGAAGGGAAGTCTCATAATAGAGGATGTTGATGTTACTGCCTTCGTCCATGAGTACCTTAATGAATTTATATCCACCCACCTGAGGTGCCACAACCAAGGCCAGGTGACCCGGATTGTCAACCCGGGGGGGGGGGGGGTGATCTTCCCTACTCCATAGAATATGCTGCTCAGACCATCTCAAATAACGAGGGACTGCTGGCTAAACAACATTTATAGCCCTCTTATGAAGCTTTTGGTCCCGTCTTCACAAACTGGTGGTGAACACATGATACTGGTTGCAAACAGGAAAGAGAGGGAGGATAGAGAGAGAGAGGGCGAATAAAACGGCAAGGCTGAAGTGGGGGAGAGGAAAACGAGAGGCAAATGGCAAATAATATAATGCGGGAGATAAGGGTTTGTGATGGGTACTTGGTATGTTTGACTTTTGCGTAGACCTCCCCAGCAACGGCGCCATAAATCCTTCTTGCTACCTCTTGAGCACTGCGTTGGTTATCCCTTGAAGAGGAAAGGGTGATGCAGCAAAGTAGCCTAAGTATTTCCCTCAGTTTTTGAGAACCAAGGTATCAATCCAGTAGGAGGCTACGCGCGAGTCCCTCGCACCTGCACAAAACAAATAAATCCCCGCAACCAATGTGATAAGGGGTTGTCAATCCCTACACGGTCACTTAAGAGAGTGAGATATGATAGAAATGATAAGATAATATTTTTGGTATTTTTATGATAAAGATGCAAAGTAAAATAAAAGCAATGAAAATAACTAAGTATTGGAAGATTTAATATGATGAAGATAGACCCGGGGGCCATTGGTTTCACTAGTGGCTTCTCTCAAGAGGATAGGTATTTTACAGTGGGTGAACAAATTACTGTTGAGCAATTGACAGAATGGAGCATAGTTATGAGAATATCTAGGTATGATCATGTATATAGGCATCACGTCCAAGACAAGTAGACTGACTCTTGCCTGCATATACTACTATTACTCCACACATCGACTGCTATCCAGCATGCATCTAGAGTATTAAGTTCATAAGAACAGAGTAACACCTTAAGCAAGATGACATGATGTAGAGGGATAAATTCATGCAATATGATAAAAACCCCATCTTGTTATCCTCGATGGCAACAATACAATACGTGCCTTTATGCCCCTACTCTCACTGGGAAAGGACACCGCAAGATTGAACCCAAAGCTAAGCACTTCTCCCATTGCAAGAAAGATCAATCTAGTAGGCCAAACCAAACTGATAATTCGAAGAGACTTGCAAAGATAACCAATCATACATAAAAGAATTCAGAGAAGATTCAAATATTGTTCATAGATAAACTTGATCATAAACCCACAATTCATCGGTCTCAACAAACACACCGCAAAAGAAGATTACATCAAATAGATCTCCACAAGAGAGGGGGAGAACTTTGTATTGAGATCCAAAAAGAGAGAAGAAGCCATCTAGCTAATAACTCTGGAACCGTAGGTCTGAGGTAAACTAATCACACTTCATCGGAGAGGCTATAATGTTGATGTAGAAGCCCTCCGTGACCGATGCCCCCTCCGGCGGAGCTCTGGAATAGGCCCCAAGATGGGATCTCGTGGATACAGAAAGTTACGGCAGTGGAATTAGGGTTTTGGCTCCGTATCTGATCGTTTGGGGGTACGTAGGTATATATAGGAGGAAGAAGTACGTCGGTGGAGCAACAGGGGGCCCATGAGGGTGGAGGGCGCGCCTGGGGGGGTAGGCGCGCCCCCCTACCTCGTGGCCTCCCTGTTGGTTGCTTGACGTAGGGGTCCAAGTCTCGTGGATCATGTTCGGTGAGAAAATCACGTTCCCGAAGGTTTCATTCCGTTTGGACTCCGTTTGATATTCCTTTTCTTTGAAACCCTAAAATAGGCAAAAAAACAGCAATTCTGGGCTGGGCCTCTGGTTAATAGGTTAGTCCAAAAAATAATATAAAAGTGTATAATAAAGCCCAATAATGTCCAAAACAGTAGATAATATAGCATGGAGCAATCAAAAATTATAGATACGTTGGAGACGTATCAAGCATCCCCAAGCTTAATTCCTGCTCGTCCTCGAGTAGGTAAATGATAAAAACAGAATTTTTGATGTGGAATGCTACTAGGCATAATTTCAATGTAATTCTTCTTAATTGTGGCATGAATATTCAGATATGAAAGATTCAAGATAAAAGTTTAATATTGACATAGAAATAATAATACTTCAAGCATACTAACTAAGCAATTATGTCTTCTCAAAATAACATGGCCAAAGAAAGTTCATCCCTACAAAATCATATAGTTTAGTCATGCTCCATTTTCGTCACACAAGAATGCTCTCATCATGCACAACCCCGATGACAAGCCAAGCAATTGTTTCATACTTTAGTAACCTCAAACTTTATAAACCTTCACGCAATACATGAGCGTGAGCCATGGATATATCACTATGGGTGGAATAGAGTATAATGATGGGGGTTATGTGGAGAAGACAAAAAGGAGAAAGTCTCACATCAACGAGGCTAATCAATGAGCTATGAAGATGCTCTTCGATTGATGTTAATGCAAGGAGTAGGGATTGCCATGCAACGGATGCACTAGAGCTATAAATGTATGAAAGCTCAACAAAAGAAACTAGTGGGTGTGCATCCAACTTGCTTGCTCACGAAGACCTAGGGCACTTGAGGAGGCCCATTGTTGGAATATACAAGCCAAGTTCTATAATGAAAAATTCCCACTAGTATATGAAAGTGACAAAATAAGAGACTCTCTATCATGAAGATCTTGGTGCTACTTTGAAGCACAAGTGTGGAAAAATGATAGTAGCATTGTCCCTTTTTATTTCTTTTTTTCGGCCTTCATTTTTTTATTGGGACAATGCTCTATTAAATGATGACCATCACACTTCTATTTATTTACAACTCAATGATTAAAACTCGATACTAGAACAAGGTATGACTCTATATGAATGCCTCCGGCGGTGTACCGGGATATGCAATGAATCAAGTGTGACATGTATGAAAAATTATGAATGGTGGCTTTGCCACAAATACGATGTCAACTAAATGATCATGCAAAGCAATATGACAATGATGAATGTGTCATGATAAACAGGATGGTGGAAAGTTGCATGACAATATATCTTGGAATGGCTATGGAAATGCCATAATAGGTATGTATGGTGGCTGTTTTGAGTAAGATATAAGGAGGTTTATGTGTGAAAGAGCATATCATATCACGGGGTTTGGATGCACCGGCGAAGTTTGCACCAACTCTCAATGTGAGAAAGGGCAATGCACTGTACCGAAGAGGCTAGCAATGATGGAAGGGTGAGAGTGCGTATAATCCATGGACTCAACATTAGTCAAAAGAACTCACGTACTTATTGAAAAAATCTACAAGTCATCAAAAACCAAGCACTATGCGCATGCTCCTAGGGGGATAGATTGGTAGGAAAATACCATCGCTCATCCCCGACCGCCACTCATAAGGAGGACAATCAAAGAACACCTCATGTTTCAAATTTGTTACATAACATTTACCATACGTGCATGCTACGGGACTTGCAAACTTCAACACAAGTATTTCTCAATGTCACAACTACTCAACTAGCACAACTTTAATATCACTACCTCCATATCTCAAAACAATCATCAAGCATCAAACTTCTCTTAGTATTCAACACACTCATAAGAGAATTTTATTATAAATCTTGTATACCTAGCATATTAGGATTATTTAAGAAAATTAACATGCTATTTAAGACTCTCAAAATAATCTAAGTGAAGCATGAGAGATCAATAATTTCTATAAAACAAATCCACCACCGTGCTCTAAAAGATATAAGTGAAGTACTAGAGCAAAACTATATAACTCAAAAGGTATAGGTGAAGCACATAGAGTATTCTAATAATTTCCGAATCATGTGCGTTTCTCTCAAAAGGTGTGTACAGCAAAGAAGATTGTGGCAAACTAAAAAGCAAAGACTCAAATCATACAAGACGCTCCAAGCAAAACACATATCATGTGGTGAATAAAAATATAGCTCCAAGTAAAGTTACAGATAGAAGTAGACGAAAGAGGGGATGCCTTCCGGGGCATCCCCAAGCTTTGGCTTTTAGGTGTCCTTAGATTATCTTGGGGGTTCCATGGGCATCCCCAATCTTAGGCTCTTGCCACTCCTTGTTCCATAATCCATCAAATCTTTACCCAAAACTTGAAAACTTCACAACACAAAACTTAAAGTAGAAAATCTCGTGAGCTCCGTTAGCGAAAGAAAACAAAAGACCACTTCAAGGTACTGTAATTAACTCATTCTTTATTTATATTGGTGTTAAACCTACTGTATTCCAACTTCTCTATGGTTTATAAACTATTTTAGTAGCCATAGATTCATCAAAATAAGCAAACAACACACGAAAAACAGAATCTGTCAAAAACAGAACAGTCTGTAGTAATCTGTAGCTAGCGCAAGATATGGAACCCCCAAAATTCTAAAATAAATTTCTGGACGCGAGGAATTTATCTATTAATCATCTCCAAAAGAATTAACTAAATATCACTTTCCAAATAAAAATGGCAGCAGTTCTCGTGAGCGCTAGAGTTTCTGTTTTTTATAGCAGGATTAACAAGGCTTTCCCCAAGTCTTCCCAACAGTTCTACTTGGCACAGGCACTAATTAAACACAAAAAACACAACCAAAACAGAGCTAGATAAATTATTTATTACTAAACAGGAGCAAAAATCAAGGAATAAACATAAAATTGGGTTTCCTCCCAACAAGCGCTATCATTTAACGCCCCTAGCTAGGCATAAAAAGCAAGGATAGATCTAGGTATTGCCATAATAGTAAGATAGATCATTAAAACTAATTTCATATTCTCTATGTTCGGCAGCAAGTTTTCTTTGAGGCAAGCAAAAGTAATCAAAAGGGCTACATTTAATGGGACAAAAGTCACCAAGATCAACCTTGGGAGGTATAGGTTCCTCCTTTGGCCCTTCATATTGCACAACCAATTCTTCATTATAAGCATTCTTTTGACATAACTTTGCGAGCCTCTACTCAAGAGAATATCCTAGTTCATTATTTAGAATGGCCAAATCATCATTAAGTTCAGAAATTCTATCAAATAAAACATTGGTAGGAACTCTTTTTCTAAGATTTTCATTGAAAGCAACATAGTCTAGAGATTGAAAGCGCATTATTACTTCTTGATCAAATAGGATAGCCTCTATGGGAGGACGGCAAGCGTCCACCCTATAATGCGCAAAGATTTCTTTGGCCTCTTTTATTATGAATCTGAACTCATGAGCCAAAAAGATAGTAGCGGCACGCTTAACAGAAGAATGCTCAATATTAGAAAATTCTAGGAAAATCCTTCGTATGCAAGGGTGCATGTGCATGAATTGTCTTTCAAGTTCAACTACAAGCATGGCAATAGCGTTCGCAAGACTACGAGTTCTATGAAGGATAGAACTAGCCATAGAAGGAAAAGCACCGGCACAAGTAAAGAAATCTTGGATAACTCCTTTTCCAATAATATTACCACTACCAATACATAATTTTTTTGTATGTAAGATAGGGGGTTCTTCAGCAGGAGCATCAGAATTTTTCATGATATTATTATTGTCCATATCGACAATAATTTCCCCAATTTCAGACATAACGGCAGAAAGTGCGAAGGCAAAAAGAGGCAAACGGGAAAGAGAGGGAGGATAGAGAGAGAGGGCGAATAAAATGGCAAGGGTGAAGTGGGGGAGAGGAAAATGAGAGGCAAATGGCAAATAATGTAATGTGGCAGATAAGGGTTTGTGATGGGTACTTGGTATGTTTGACTTTTGCATAGACCTCCCTGGCAACGGCACCAGAAATCCTTCTTGCTACCTCTTGAGCACTGCGTTGGTTTTCCCTTGAAGAGGAAAGGGTGATGCAACAAAGTAGCATAAGTATTTCCCTCAGTTTTTGAGAACCAAGGTATCAATCTAGTAGGAGGCTACGCGCGAGTCCCTCGCACCTGCACAAAACAAATAAATCCTCACAACCAACGCGATAAGGGGTTGTCAATCCCTACATGGTCACTTACGAGAGTGAGATATGATAGATATGATAAGATAATATTTTTGGTATTTTTATGATAAAGATGGAAAGTAAAATAAAAGCAATGAAAATAAATAAGTATTGGAAGATTTAATATGATGAAGATAGACCCAGAGGCCATAGGTTTCACTAGTGGCTTCTCTCAAGAGCATAGGTATTTTACGGTGGGTGAACAAATTACTGTTGAGCAATTGACAAAATTGAGCATAGTTATGAGAATATCTAGGTATGATCTTGTATATAGGCATCACGTCCAAGACAAGTAGGCCGACTCCTACCTGCATCTACTACTATTACTCCACACATCGACCGCTATCCAGCATGCATCTAGAGTATTAAGTTCATAAGAACAGAGTAACGCCTTAAGCAAGATGACATGATGCAGAGGGATAAATTCATCCAATATGATAAAAACCCCATCTTGTTATCCTCGATGGCAACAATACAATATGTGCCTTGATGCCCCTACTGTCACTGGAAAAGGACACCGCAAGATTGAACCCAAAGCTAAGCACTTCTCCCATTGCAAGAAAGATCAATCTAGTAGGCCAAACCAAACTGATAATTTGAAGAGACTTGCAAAGATAACCAATCATACATAAAAGAATTCAGAGAAGATTCAAATATTGTTCATAGATAAACTTGATCATAAACCCACAATTCATCGGTCTCAACAAACACACCGCAAAAGAAGATTACATCGAATAGATCTCCACAAGAGAGGGGAGAACTCTGTATTGAGATCCAAAAAGAGAGAAGAAGCCATCTAGCTAATAACTATGGACCTGTAGGTCTGAGGTTAACTACTCACACTTCATCGGAGAGGCTATGGTGTTGATGTAGAAGCCTTCCATGATCGATGCCCCCTCCGGCGGAGCTCCGAAACAGGCCCCAAGATGGGATCTCATGGATACAGAAAGTTACAGCGGTGGAATTAGGGTTTTTGCTCCGTATCTGATCGTTTGGGCGTACGTAGGTATATATAGGAGGAAGAAGTACGTCGATGGAGCAATAGGGGGCCCATGAGGGTGGAGGGCGCGCCTGGGGGGGGGGGGGTAGGCGCGCACCCTACCTCGTGGCCTCCCTGTTGGTTGCTTGACGTAGGGTCCAAGTCTCCTGGATCATGTTCGATGAGAAAATCACATTCCCGAAGGTTTCATTCCGTTTGGACTCCGTTTGATATTCCTTTTCTTTGAAACCCTAAAATAGGCAAAAAAACAGCAATTCTGGGCTGGGCCTCCGGTTAATAGGTGAGTCCCAAAAATAATATAAAAGTGTATAATAAAGCCCAATAATGTCCAAAACAGTAGATAATATAGCATGGAGCAATCAAAAATTATAGATACGTTGGAGACGTATCACCTAGCCAGATTGCTGATTATATCCACCTTGATTTCCTGGAGAGCCTTGAAAATTGGAATTTGAACCGCCACCCGGACCATGAAAACCGCCACCACCTGAGCTGCCGCCAGGCCCATGATTGCTATTGAACATGTTAGAGTTCTTGAAAGCCTTCATGATCGTACAGTCCTTCCACAGGTGAGTGGCCGGTTTCTGCTGAGTACCGTGCCTTGGACATGGCTCATTTAACAGCTGCTCAAGAGTGGGACCTGACCCGCCGGATCGAGGAGGTGGCCTCCCCTTACGTCGCTGATTGTTTCCCTGTGCATTGGTGTTAGCCACAAACTCCGAGCTACCGTCAGCCTTACACTTATTATTGCCTCCTTGATTCGCCGGGTTATGCTGATGACCCTTGGCATTGCCATTCTTCTTCCCCTTCCCTATCTTCTCATCGTCAGACTCGGGATCCTTGGTACTATTAGAGTCGCCATCAGCTAGCCCATGTCATTACAATCGCGCTTGAGCCGCTCATCTTCTGTTTTAGAGGCGTAAAACATCAATTTTTCTCCAACATTAAGACTACAGAGCTGGCATCCATCTTATCAGATGAATGTATTATGGCCTTGACCCGGCACACCCAATGGGTCGTGGACTCACCTTCCTATTGTTTACAATTAGTCAAATCCACAATTGACATGAGCTGGTTCCAGGTGTCATTGAAATTCTGAATAAACCGGGCTTTTAATTCTGCCCATGAGCCAATGGAATTGGGTGGCAGCCCATTCAACCAAGTGCGAGCCATTCCATCTAACATCATGGTGAAATACTTGGCCATTGCCGTGTCACTGACCTGCAGTAGCTCCATGGCCACGTCATAGCTTTCAATCCATGCCCCTGGCCGTAAATCGTCCGTGTAATTAGGCACCTTTCGAGGCCCCTTGAAATCCTTTGGCAAACGCTCATTACGCAGAACCGACACCAAGCAAGGGACACCTCTAGTCCTTGTGGCCACACCTGCCTCAACAGAGGTTGTCGGATGAACCGGAAAAGGCTGGTGAGCCGCCCGCTGAGCCGCCTGAACAGCTGGTTGTTGAGCTGCCCGCTCAACCTCTTGGCGGATCCTGTCCAGGTCAAACAAGTTAAGAGCTCCATCACGTGTCGGGTCATGCCCACATGGCTGGTCACGACGCTGGGCGTTGCTTGAAACGGCTACTGAATCTATGTGCCTGCTATAACTTGGGCTCCAGCTTGGGCGAGGGGTCGAATGAATCCTGTCTCGACTATAAGAATATGCCTCCTGCTATGCCAGAGCCGCCTGAAGAAGTTCTCTGACCCTTTGGGTTTCAATCCCCGTCGGAGAGTCACCCTTTGCTGGGAGAGTCGCCAATCGCACCGCCGCAGCGATCATGTTCTCCAAAGGGTTAGAATAATGACCTGGTGGTGTTGGTACATAAGGAGGTGGAGCAGTATTCAAATGAGGAGGTTCCATCACCCGTGGCTGACCCAGCGCCCCAGCCCCGGGCGTTGCCACCTGGTTTACCTCCGGCGGTTACTGGGGCCTACACCGGGTGTGCGGAAGAGGTTTCTAGGAATATAAGTCAGAGGCAGACGTGATTGAGCCTTCTAGTGTCTTCTCCTCATGACCTCATTTGATGCGTTTAGATCCATCGTGAGCTGAAAAGCCTCTGATTGAATCTGATGAGCTCAAGCATCCAAAGCCGCCCGCTCCGTGGCGATCCTGACGTCCTCCGCTGCTAGGTATTCCTTGGCTTGTACTACCTCCTCACATAACCGTGCCACTTCTGCATCGTGCTGAGCCTGATCTGCCATGTTAACCACAACAGTCAACAGGGCTGTCATCCTATCCATGAGATCCATCAGCACTTGAGCCGGCGGGCGCGTAGGGCCTCCTGCCCCGGCCGCCGCCGACCCGGAGGTTATTGGTGCCACAGCCGTAGAGTTTTCAACGGGTTGCGTGCCAGTCATGAAGATCCTTGCTCTGCTTGGCGGCTCAAAGGGGTCTGGAATACAGTTGCCATCGGAAAAACCCCGAAGCCCACCATCTTGGAATTGATCATTGAATCCGTCTCACCTGTGGACGATCTACCGTCAGAGAAGATGGCCGTCTCATCGCCAGACACTGGTCCTTCAAAGAAGTCTCCTCCATGGATGCATCCCACGAAGGCACTCTTCACGGCGTGCTGAGTCTGGGCGGGTCTCGCGCGCTGAGTCGTCTCGATGATGTCGGTGCAGATGTCCGGCTCAGGGCCCGGCTCGCCAATCTGGCCTATGAAGACGTGGATACCACCGAAGGGGACCCGGTACCCGTACTCAATTGAGCCGGCGTCGGGGCCCCAGCCAGCGTCGCTGATGTAGAGCTTGCTGCGATGACTCTTGGTCCTCCGGCTCACAACGTATCCCTTGAGCCCTTCAAAGTTGCCCTTCAAGGACTCAAATCCACCATGCGCATGCCCCACGGTGGGCGCCAACTATCATGGAATTGTCACGGCAGATGTCCTAGTGAAAGGACTTAATCGTGGAGCCATCGCAACTAGGAAGCTTAAAGGGGTTAAACGGGACAAAGGACACAAGGAGTTATACTGGTTCAGCCCCTTGCGATGAAGGTAAAGGCCTAGTCCAGTTTGAGGTGATATTACTAGGGTTATGATGATCGGGGAGCTAATACGCTTAGCCTGGCTCTCGATCTGTTGTTTCTTGTCCTAAGCCGCCGCCGGGACGTCCCCTTATATACACGGGTTGACACCCTGTAGCCTACAGAGTCCTAGCCAGCTCATACAACGTGTCCGTGTAGGATCGAAAGTATGTCTAGAGGGGGTTGATTAGACTACTTGACCAAATAAAAACTTAACCTTTTCCCAGTTTTAGTTCTTGGCAGATTTTAGCTATTGTAGGACAAGTCAAGCAATCATCACACAATTCAAGCAAGCATGCAAAGAGTATATTGGCAGCGGAATGTAAAGCATGCAACTTGCAAGAATGTAAGGGGAAGGGTTTGGAGAATTCAAACGCAATTGGAGACACGAATGTTTTTCCCGTGGTTTGGATAGGTGGTACTATCCTACATCCACGTTGATGGAGACTTCAACCCACGAAGGGTAACAGTTGCGCGAGTCCACGGAGGGCTCCACCCACGAAGGGTAATGGTTGCGCGAGTCCACAGAGGGCTCCACCCACAAAGGGTCCACGAAGAAGCAACCACCCACAAATGGTCCACGAAGAAGAAACCTTGTCTATCCCACCATGGCCATCGCCCACGAAGGACTTGCCTCACTAGCGGTAGATCTTCACGAAGTAGGCGATCTCCTTGCCCTTATAAACTCCTTGGTTCAACTCCACAATCTTGTCGGAGGCTCCCAAGTAACACCTAGCCAATCTAGGAGACACCACTCTCCAAGAAGTAACAAATGGTGTGTAGGTAATGAACTCCTTGCTCTTGTGCTTCAAATGATTGTCTCCCCAACACTCAACTCTCTCTCATAGGATTTGGATTTTGTGGAAAGAAGATTTGAGTGGAAAGCAACTTGGGGAAGGCTAGAGATCAAGATTCATATGGTAGGAATGGAATATCTTGGTCTCAACACATGAGTAGGTGGTTCTCTCTCAGAACATATGAGTTGGAATTGTGTATGTGTTCTGATGGCTCTCTCCACGAATGAAGAGGAGGTGGAGGGGTATATATAGCCTCCACACAAAATCCAACCGTTACACACAGTTTTCCAATCTCGGTGGGACCGAATCAACAAACTCGGTCAGACCGAAAAGGTAAACCTAGTGACCGTTAGAGATTTTCGATGGGACCGACATGCAACTCGGTAGGACCGATATGGTTAGGGTTTGGGCATAACGTAATCTCGGTGAGACCAATTACATAAACTCGGTGAGACCGAGTTTGGTAATAAGCTAACCAGAGAGTTGGTCAGGCAAACTCGGTGGGACCGATTTGCTCTTTTGGTGAGACCGAAAAGTTACAAAAGGGAAACAAAGAGTTTACATTGCAATCTCGGTGGAACCGATTCGCTCTTTTGGTGAGACCAAAAAGTTACGAAAGGGAAACAGAGAGTTTGCAATCCCGTCTCGGTGAGACCGAGATCCCTATCGGTAGAACCGAATTGCTAGGGTTTGGCAGTGGCTTATGACAAGTGAAACTCGGTAGCGCTGGATAGAAAGAATCGGTAGGACCGAGTTTGGCTTAGGGTTTAGGTCATATGTGGATATGGGAAAGTAGTTGAGGGTTTTGGAGCATATCACTAAGCACATGAAGCAAGAGGCTCATTAAGCAACACCTCATCCCTCCTTGATAGTATTGGCTTTTCCTAAAGACTCAATGTGATCTTGGATCACTAAAATATAGAATGAAGAGTCTTGAGCTTTTGAGCTTGAGCCAATCCTTTGTCCTTAGCATTTTGAGGGTTCCACTTTCACATCCATGCCATGCCAATAATTGAGCTTTCCTGAAATAGTCATCTTGGAATAGCATTAGCTCAATGAGCTATATGTTGTTATGAATTACCAAAACCACCTAGGGATAGTTGCACTTTCAATCTCCCCCTTTTTGGTAATTGATGACAACATATAGATCAAAGCTTCGACAAATGATAATAAGCATGAAATATATTGTCGCTTTGAGAAGTATGTGACAAGTAAGAGCTCCCCCTAAATTTGTGCATATTTAAAATTTTCTTTGGACTGCAAATGCACAAAGAGTTAGAGTCATGGGTTACTCTTCCATGTCACATACATCTTGGTGGAGCGCTTAAAGTGATAAGAATGATATACATGCACTCATCACCAAGAATAGTGAATGATCACATAAGATAGATAAGATGATAATATTAAGTAAACATTAAGTGTAGCTTATGATCAAACACATGATCATCAATGTCTCACGAGCAATGACATAGTATCTCACACAAAAGCAAACAAAGTTCGAAAACCACCAAATAAAACAAGAGAGAATAAAAGCAACACTAAAAGCAACACTCTCTCTCGAAGCCTATGATCTATACATTTTCTCCCCCTTTGGCAACAAGTTACCAAAAAGTTCCTAGAAAATGCATAGTGCTAAGTCGACACTCAGGCTTGATCTTCAGGTGGTGGTGGAGTCCGGAGCACTCCAAGGACGATGCCTTCTGTAGACGTGGTCGGAGTCGAGGCTGAAGTGGACGCTGGAGCTGGTGGAACTGAGGCTGTAGCTGGTGCAGACGTGGTGGCTCTAGGGTCAGCAACTGGCACTGCAGACGGCCTCGGACCTCGTGGCACTCTGGCAAAGGCATCAGTTGTAGTCTTGCCTCTCCTCTCCTGCATGTCATCCTGGAGCTGCTCCACTGCAGTCTGAATCTCTGTCACTTTGACATCCAAGTCATAGAACTTTTGTTCCATGATGCTCTCTAAGCTTGCCTGGTTCTGAGTTAGGGTGGCTAGTCCTTGCTCAATCCGCAAGGTGGATGCAATCAAGTAACCAAGCTGCTCTTGTTTGGTTCTCAAGAAATACTCAGATGCCTCCTCTTGAGTTGGCATCTTGGCAGCTTTCTCCTTCCTCGCCTGCTCCTTCTTTGCTTGTGCTTGAACTGATGATGGTTCATTCTCATTCATCACAACTTGGTTGTCCTCAAAGTCTGGATGAATAGGCAAGTGTTCCTTGTCCAACAAGTATATGCCTGTGCCCATCTTAGAGTTGATGAGCTCCTGAATCTGTGGGGCATATCCACAGCTCCTCTTCTGGTTTGCTGCTGTCCTCTTGATTGTTTCTACCATGAGGCTCATAACTTTGAACTTCTGTGGCACATCAAATACATGAAGCAAATTGATTGCATGGCCTCTGATCATCTTGTGATCACCTGACTTGGGCAACAGAGTGTGCCTAAGGATCCAGTTAATGGTTGGCAGCCCTGACAGAAGATAATGCACAGACCCAAACTTGAAAGTATCAAGTGCCTTGTTTGGAATTTCCTTGTACATATTGGACATAGAGTTGTGGTCCATCTTCTTCTTGGCATAGATATCCAAGTCATCCTCATGCTCCTCTGGGGCATTGATGAGCTGTGCCCACTCAGCAACAGTAGATTGGTACCTCGTACCTTCAGACATCCATGTGATCTTTCCATCTGGGTAGAAATGTGCTGTGGAGTAGAATTGCATAATGAGTTCCTCGTTCCACTTTGTGAGCTTCTGCCCAACAAAGTCTGCTACTCCACAAGCATTGAAGCTGTCATACACTCCAGGGTAGTGTTCTTCATTGTCCTTGATGTACTCCAAATTGACCCATCTCATGTCACAAACTATGGGCTTCTTGTCCAACAAAATTGTCTCATAGAAGTCCTGTTGTTCCTTAGTGTGAAACCTGTAATCAACAACAGTTCTTCTCCTTGAAGCATACGGATCTGCTTCTCTCCACTTCCTCAGCCCTGAGTCTCTTCTAAGCTTCATGTCCTCAGCCACAGGATGAGCATCACTACGGTCTGGGATCTTGGGCTTGAGCTTTCTCAGAACATGCTCTTCATCATCTTCTTCAGCAGCTTCAGGCACTGGGGCCTTGTTCTTCTCAGCAGCTGGGATGCTTCTTGTATTCCTCTTTGGCTTTGGCTTTGGAGCTGGCTTGGCCTTAGAAGCAGTTGACCCTGATCTTATGGCATCACCCATCAGCTTGGGTGCCTTAGGTGCTGGTGCAGCAACCTCTTCTTCTTCATCCTCATCTTCCATGATGGAAGCCTTTCCAAGAACTTTGGCTACGGTCTTCTTGACCCTTTCCTTCCTCTTCTTTCCTTCAGCAGCAACTGGCTCTATGGGAGTGGGTTTCTCAGTTGAAGCTCCGGCCTTTGACATAGGCTGCCGGCCTTTTGACTTTCATCCCTGGCTTTGTGCCTTGAGCTGAGCCATGTTCCTTCTCAAGCACTACTCTCTTTGAAGTTGCTTCCTCTTCTGCCACATAATCCTCATCCTCTGATTCTGAGGTTCTCTTCTTCCTCTGTCTGGTGGCAGCTTTAGGCAGATTGCTAGGAGTACTTCTGCTGCCATCATCTGAAGAACTTGAGGGACTAGTGCCCTCACTCATCTGCACTTGCTCTTCTGACATGTTCTAGCTATCACTTTGGTCTGACATGATGAACAAGCTGACTGCTGACCCTGTGAATAGGTTATAGATGAGATAGAGTGGATAAGCATCACAAAATGCAGAGATTTTTGCAAAAGAATAATTCAAAACTTAGTTTTAGTTTCCCACTGAAAGCATCTCGGATCTACCGATTTCTAAACTCGGTGATACTGAAGCAGTTTTGGCACCTAAACTAGTGAACTCGGTCAGACTGAGTCACAGTTCAGTGGCACTGAGACTGCTAGGGTTTCACAGAGTTCCAAAATCAGTCACACCGATAAGTAATTCTTGGTCAGACCGAGTCTCACTTGTGCAATGGCATAAGCCAAATCGGTGGGACCGAGTTTTTCAACTCGGTGGGTCCGAGATGGTTTCGGCGGAAACCTAACCCTAAAATTTTCAAATTAAACCTAATCTACGAGTTCATTGACTGGATAGAAGTTTAACAAACGTGGCAAGAATCATGATGATCACAATGTGCTAAGAATCGGATTGGGGAATAGCACAAAGATCGAGTCCATACCCTAGTTCGGCGGAGACTCGCTACGGCGGCAACGGCGGGGTTGAATTTCCGTTGACGGTGACGGAGACCAGCGACTGGAGGCGGCTGGCGGCGAGGAGACGATCCGGAGACCAAGTTGGCAGAGCAGGCTATCGCGCGGGCGAAGGGGTTCGGAGAAATTTCCAAATTTTTGCCCGTGACTATATATAGCCCGACCCTGTCGGTGTGACCGAGTGGAACAACTCGGTGGCACCGAGATGCAAAACTGTATCCAGTTGTTGCAACTCGGTGTGACCGAATGGTTCAAATCGGTTGCACCGAGATTGAAAACCTAGATCAACTTAATGATCTCGGTAGGACCGAAAGTAGGGTATCGGTCAGACCGAGAATCATAAAGAGGTTTTGGAAGTTTAAGTCTATGACGAATCGGGGACTCCGAGCGCTCCTCACACAGAGTGGTTCGAATCTGACTTGATCAAATTTTGTGATGCAGCATGAATAGAGTTTGAGACGAGAAAAGCATAGATAGCTAGAGGAGGTTCTTAGGCATTCTTGTCCATCCACTTGGCAAAAGGAAATAAAACCAAATAATCAAAACAACAAGTGGATGTCCTCGAATGAGTAAAATATGCAACCAGCATGCTCACACAATAAGATGGCAAATGAAATATGTGACAAGGCATGCACAACCAATTCTAGCATCTATCAAGCAATTTGCGATGACAAGGTCATCTATATATGAGTATATTGACTTAGGAATCAAGTGAGAACACTTTATCATAGGTCATACTCATCGTTTAAGCTCAAGTGGGGTTACCACTTTTACATAAAGCATTGTTGTGTTCACATCTTTAGAGTTGCTTTAGCTCAAGTCTTAGAGTAAAGCTCCCCCTAGATGTGATATCCCCCCTTAGAGGGATGAACTAACCTCGGGTTTTGTCGATGACGACTTCATGTAGATGTTGAAGATGTGGATGCTCAATGTTGATGTAGATCACTTGGAGCTATCCATTTGAGTGAATTGCACTTTCAATACCTACATGGGTTAGTCCCACAAGGAACAAACAAGGATATCCATAGACATAGAGTGATGCACACACAATATGATGTCCATGAAAACTTTTAGGTTACCTTGTCCCTTGTCTTACCAACAAGAGGGTTTGTGACTCCTTGAACTAGTGCAAGATGTGGAAGTTGATTGCACTTGTTCTTGCCAAAATGATAAGAGTGAAGTATGTTGGCGGAGTCACCCTCAAGAACTCTCTAGTTCTTCTTCTTTTGGATCCACACCATCTTGATGGGAATCCTTGGAGTTGTAGTCGTACTTGATGAAGTGGAACTTGAAGTAGTCTTGGGAATCCACTTGACTAAGGTCTTAGGAGCTTTTTCAAATGCATCAATTTCCTCTTGAAGCTTGTCCTTGCCTTTTTGCTTGTAGTCTTGTGATGGAAGATCATCTTGAGCTTGTGTCCCCTTGAAAGAAGTATCATACTTCTCTTGTTGAGGAACAAACTTTGTCTTGGGGTATTGATCTTCTTCCCACTCAACTCCATTGGCATTGAACTTTCATTCAAAACCAACACCTTGATTCTTCCGGTGCATTCCTTGCTTGCGCACAATTTCCTCGAATTGCTTACTCCCGGCAAGGCTTTTGTACACTCCTTTCTCTATAATTCCCTTCAATAAGCTATTTTCTTGCTCAAGTGTAACTTGGCTAAGAGAATCATTAGTGGAATCAAGAGAACTACTAGAAGCAACAATATTGGATTTAGCATGATCATCGTTACTGCTAGAGGAAGAATCTTTCTTGTTCGTGTTACTAGACTTGACTTGAGGCATGTAAGTGGATAAGAGTAAACGCTTGGCAATGTAAGAAGAACTTTTCTTGCGGAGATCATCATTGATTGCTTTTAAGAACTCATGCTCTTGCTCAAGATTGAGCTTTTCAAAGCGTAATTTCTCATGAGCTATTAAAAGTTCTCGATGATCTTCGAAGATAGTTTCATGAGCTAACTTAAGAGTGTTTAGTTCTTTAGTTAGAGCCTAAATCTTCTCCTTATCATTGTCATTCGTTTTATCTTGATTAGAATGATTAATTGACGTTTCATCATAGTATTCATCACTAGAGTTGTCAACAAGCAAATCATCACCTAACAAGTCATCTTCATCACTATTGAAATCAACATACTCAGGGTGTGTTACCTTAGGACCTTTGGCCATGAAGCATCTTCCAATTCCTTCATTTGGTGAGTCAAATATGTCGTAGGAGTTGGTTGACACAAGTGCTAGACCGGCAACACCTTCATCTTGAGTATCTTCGGAGTCGGAGTGATAACTTCTCTCGGAGTGGCTGTCGGAGTCGGAGCCGGATACCCATTCACCAACATGAGCTTGATGTCTTTGTTTTGTGTAGCTCCTTGATGATTTTTCCTTCCTTTCCGAATCCTTGCTTCTCCGTGAGTATCTTCGTTCATAACGATCATCTCTACTCCTTCTCTCTCTTGGTGGTGATTCTTTGCTTCTTCTTTTTGGAGAATCTTCTCTTCTCTTGTAGGGAGCCGTACACTCATTGGAATAGTGTCCGGGTCTTCCACAACTGTAGCAGTTTCGCTCTCGACTAGAAGATCTTTTGTCATTGTAGGACCTTGACTTGAAGCTTCTATCTTTGCTTCTACTCTTGTAGAACTTGTTGAAGTTCTTCACCATTAAGCTCAATTCTTCATTGAAGTTTTGTTTCACACTTGATGATGTAGGGGCTTCACATGAGGCTTTGTAGGCACCACTTGATTTGTTGTGAAGTTCCTCTTTATCCTTAAGTGACATCTCATGAGCAACAATTCTTCCAATCACCTCCGCTGGCTTGAGATCTTTGTAATTGGGCATCATTTGGATCAATGTGCACACGGTATCATATTTTCCATCCAAGGCTCTTAGAATCTTCTTGATGATGAATCTATCGGTCATCTCTTCACTTCCTAAGCCGGCAATCTCATTTGTGATGAGAGCAAGCCTAGAGTACATTTCGGCGACACCTTCACCATCCTTCATTTTGAACTTGTCAAGTTGACTTTGAAGCACATCCAACTTGGATTCCTTGACGGAGTCGGTACCTTCGTGCATATCAATCAAAGTGTCCCAAATCTCCTTTGCATTCTCAAGACAGCTGATTTTGTTGAATTCTTCGGGGCACAATCCGTTGAAGAGAATATCACAAGCTTGAGCATTGTATTGCAACATCTTCAACTCATCCGCGGTAGCTTCACGGTTTGGTTCTTTCCCATCAAAGAAGTCACCTTGCAAACCAACACACACAATAGCCCAAACGGCGGGGTTATGTCCAAGAATATGCATTTTCATTTTATGCTTCCAACTAGCAAAATTAGTACCATCAAAGTAAGGACCTCTACGATGATAATTTCCCTCGCTAGACGCCATACTCTCCTAGGTTGTGAAACCAAGGCTATGACCACCAAAAGCTATGGAGATCAAAGCAAATGGAGACCAAAGCTCTGATACCACTTGTAGGATCGAAAGTATGTCTAGAGGGGGGGTGATTAGACTACTTTACCAAATAAAAACTTAACCTTTTCCCAGTTTTAGTTCTTGGCAGATTTTAGCTATTGTAGGACAAGTCAAGCAATCATCACACAATTCAAGCAAGCATGCAAAGAGTATATTGGCAGCGGAATGTAAAGCATGCAACTTGCAAGAATGTAAGGGGAAGGGTTTGGAGAATTCAAACGCAATTGGAGACACGGATGTTTTTCCCGTGGTTCGGATAGGTGGTACTATCCTACATCCACGTTGATGGAGACTTCAACCCACGAAGGGTAACGGTTGCGCGAGTCCACGGAGGGCTCCACCCACGAAGGGTAATGGTTGTGCGAGTCCATGGAGGGCTCCACCCACAAAGGGTCCACGAAGAAGCAACCACCCACAAAGGGTCCACGAAGAAGCAACCTTGTCTATCCCACCATGGCCATCGCCCACGAAGGACTTGCCTCACTAGCGGTAGATCTTCACGAAGTAGGCGATCTCCTTGCCCTTACAAACTCCTTGGTTCAACTCCACAATCTTGTCGGAGGCTCCCAAGTAACACCTAGCCAATCTAGGAGACACCACTCTCCAAGAAGTAACAAATGGTGTGTAGGTAATGAACTACTTGCTCTTGTGCTTGAAATGATAGTCTCCCCAACACTCAACTCTCTCTCATAGGATTTGGATTTTGTGGAAAGAAGATTTGAGTGGAAAGAAACTTGGGGAAGGCTAGAGATCAAGATTCATATGGTAGGAATGGAATATCTTGGTCTCAACACATGAGGAGGAGGTTCTCTCTCAGAACATATGAGTTGGAATTGTGTATGTGTTCTGATGGCTCTCTCCACGAATGAAGAGGAGGTGGAGGGGTATATATAGTCTCCACATAAAATCCAACCATTACACACAGTTTTCCAATCTCGGTGGGACCAAATCAACAAACTCGGTCAGACCGAAAAGGTAAACCTAGTGTCCGTTAGAGATTTTCGATGGGACCGACATGCAACTCGGTAGGACCGATATGGTTAGGGTTTGGGCATAACGTAATCTCGGTGAGACCGATTACACAAACGCGGTGAGACCGAGTTTGGTAATAAGCTAACCAGAGAGTTGGTCAGGCAAACTCGGTGGGACCGATTTGCTCTTTCGGTGAGACCGAAAAGTTACAAAAGGGAAACAAAGAGTTTACATTGCAATCACTGTGGGACCGATTCGCTCTTTCGGTGAGACCGAAAAGTTACGAAAGGGAAACAGAGAGTTTGCAATCCCATCTCAGTGAGACCGAGATCCCTATCAGTAGAACCAAATTGCTAGGGTTTGGCAGTGGCTTATGACAATTGAAACTCGGTGGCGCTGGATAGAAAGAATCGGTAGGACCGAGTTTGGCTTAGGGTTTAGGTCATATGTAGATATGGGAAAGTAGTTGAGGGTTTTGGAGCATATCACTAAGCACATGAAGCAAGAGGCTCATTAAGCAACACCTCATCCCTCCTTGATAGTATTGGCTTTTCCTAAAGAGTCAATGTGATCTTGGATCACTAAAATATAAAATGAAGAGTCTTGAGCTTTTGAGCTTGAGCCAATCCTTTTTCCTTAGCATTTTGAGGGTTCCACTTTCACATCCATGCCATGCCAATAATTGAGCTTTCCTGAAATAGTCATCTTGGAATAGCATTAGCTCAATGAGCTATATGTTGTTATGAATTACCAAAACCACCTAGGGATAGTTGCACTTTCAGTCCGGCTCGGTGACGTATCTTACATGCCTTACATTACAAGTCTATTCATACATGGCGGTTTATACTTACGGGCCTTAAGCAGCCTCTGGGCTTGTGTCAGGACCCCGACTCGATGTCACATCGATCTAGCTGGTAACACCTCATATCACTTTGCGGCCTCACGCACGGTATCCCCACGGGTGTCGTCTTACCTTTTCCCGGGACCGTTTGCGCCTTTTGGCTCACGTATATGATAGTGTCGCTAGCATCCATATGATAAAGAGCCCGGGCTGACATGACTAGTCGTAAACCCAAAGTGGCACAGACTTACAGGGACAGGCATCCATGACCCAGCTTCGAACGTGTCGGTCATCAGCAAGTGGGTCCGGGCTGTAGCACTGGGCTAGCAGGACTCCGGTAAACCGGGCTGTAGCGGGCTAACAGGACTCCGGTACTCAAAGCGTGACATTTCCCTGAAGGGACAGACACAGGAACGAAGAAGGACACATGCCGGCCAGCCTAAGTGTTCCAGAGCAGTAGCAAGCTACCATGGCTCAGCGGCAACACTAGGAGACATTTCCCGGTAAGAGAGGCTACTAAAGATAAACAACTAGATAGTCAGATCCCACACATACCAAGCATTTCAATCATACACACAATATGCTCGATATGTGCAAATACAACGAAGCATCACAACATGACTCTATGACACAAGTACTTTATTTAAGGCTCAGTGAGCCATACATAGCATACACAAAGGTACGGGTCTCACGACCCCACATACAAGTCATACAGTCATACAAACCAGCAGCGGAAATAACTTGTCTGGGTACAGACAACTAGTAAAATAAAAGAGGCTTGGAAAGCCTAGCTATACTACGTGGTCCTTCACAAGCTCAGGGTCACCACCTGGGTCTTTAGCCTACTCGTTGATGTCAACGTCTACAAAGAACCCATCAGAAGGGGTTGCAGCGTCTTCTGTAAAAATGTAGATTATAGCAACATGAGTACAAAGGTACTCAGCAAGACTTACATCAGATCCTACATACATGCATAGTATCAAGAAGGGTTGGTGGAGTTATTGCAGCAAGCCAGCTTTGACTCTTGGCTAGACTATCCTACGATACTCCAACTTGAAATGGTTTTGCGCACACGAGTCCACTACTCACCACTTCAATACACCACCGAGGATCCACCTCCGTCTTCCTACGGAAGAGCCATCCTTGGCACTCACACTTATCTTGAGGCTTTTAACAGTTTCCATTTACTTGTCTATGAACTGTATAGGCAACCAAGTAGTCCTTTACCGCGGACGCGGCTATTCGAATAGATTATGATAACCCTGCAGGGGTGTACTTCTTCATACATGTTTCCACCACTTAGCGTCTGCACACGACATGTGCTCGGCAGACTTCAAGCGAAAGCCGACGTGGGTGTAGACCACGACCTACCTAAACACTTAAGCCTCTAGTCCAGGTTTATCGCCTATTCAGGTTCCATCCGCAGGGAGTCCGGCCGAGGTTTCCCATACGGCCCCGAACGATGTGAACAGGGTTCCCGAGATACCTAACGGGTATTCGGTACACCCGGCCACGTACCTACCGCATCACAGCCCACCCCTACGGTCAGCGCTGTCCACGGCCTCCAGTAGGCTACAAACACCAGAAACTACTTGCAACTCCTGGACAGAGAGCTAGGGTGAATAAGAAGTCGAGCGGGGTCATATTTTAGGGCCCAATGCATGGTAGTAGCTGTATCTTAAATCACGCATACAGATCTCAGTGCTTAAGGTCGGCTTCAATGAAACAACCCACCATGTACTCCTACATGGCCTCTCATCGATACCTTTACCAAATCGTGTTCACCACACCACTCTCATTACCGACATGATCATTTCACTCCAGCCCATCACCCAGATGAACCAGACCTGACACGACTCTAAGCGTAGCAGGCATAGCAAGGTAGGAACAACACATACATATGGCTCAATCAACTCCTACACATGCTAGTGAGTTTCATCTAGTTACTGTGGCGATGACAGGTCATGCAGAGGAAATGGGTTCAACTACCGTAGCACACAGCAGTTTGAATCGCGTTGTCTTAATGCAGTAAAAGAGAGCAGGAGCGAGAACATGGGATTGTATCGATATGATCAAATGGTTGGTTGCTTGCCTGATGGTTCGATGCACTGATACGGGTCTTCGTTAGGGTAATCACGGTACTCCTCGGAGACAGAACCTGCCGCAGAGAGCACCGATACACAAACATTACCAAACAGTATGCAACAATATGATGCATGCATGAGACATGGCAAAATGAGTGTATTGGGCTAATGCAACTAAAACCAGAAGGGTTTGAGCAAATTTGAATCAAGGATTCAAATATGGCCCTTTAAAGTGCTTTTCCTTGTTCTGCTTAAAGCCTCAATTTAACTTGTTTGATCATGCATGAAAATAGTACAGATGGGTAGATTGGATTTTTCTGATCATTTTTCATATATAATTTGTCCAATTTGGAGTTACAGAATAAAAGTTATGAATTTTTGAAGTTTAAATAATATTCTGGAATTTCCTGATTCAAATTAAATCCAGAAAATCAATTACTGCGTCAGCCTGACGTCAGTGTGACGTCAGCAGGTCAACGGAACTGGTCCAGGTCAAACCTGACAGTGGGTCCCGCATGTCAGGGTGATTATTTTAATTAAAACTTAATTAAAACTAATCCTGTTTAATTAACAGGGCTGGGCCCCACCTGTCATTGACTCAGGGGAGTCAACCAGGGCCCACCCGTGGTCAAAGTCAAAGTCGGCTGCCGGCGTTTAGCCGCCGGCGAGCCCGACGCGGCGGCAGGAGTGGTTTTGGCCATTTCGGCCACCAGAGGGGCCGCGGAGACCACCGGAGTGGAGCTGAGGACAACCCGCAGCTCTTGGCGGAGTCCGTTGGGGTCGGGGTGGCCGGAGTCGACGGCGGCGAGCTCGGCTGCGGCCGCCGGGGTTCGGTCGTGCACGGGAACAGGGTTGGAGCTCGAAGTCGAGCGAAGCGAGGTGCTAGGGATGCTCTACGGGGTCTTGCGAACTTGTTGGACTCGCCGGGGTGACCAAATGGTCACCGGAGCTGCGTCGACGGCGAGCTCGGCGACGGTGGAGGTTCGGCCGTGGTGGGGAGGAGGCTACGGTGGGGAAACGAGGGGGAGGAGAGGGGGAAACGGTGGCGTAGCTCACCGCGGTTGCAGTGGGCGTCGAAGTGGGCTCGGGGACACGCTGGAGACGGCGAATCGACGGCGACGGTGGTCGGAGCCCGAAGAGGGGAACGGCGACGTGGCGGCGATGCAGGGCTTCCGGGGAGCTATGGAGCGGTGGGGAGGAAGAGGGAGTCGAGGCGGAGCTCCTGAGCTAGTCGGGGGAGCGAGGGGTGGCCGGAGATGGCTGCTATGGCGAACGGCGGCGAGTGTGGTGTTCGGCCGTGTGAGAGAGAGAGCGAGGGAGAGGAGGGGAGAGCCGGGGGAGAGTGAGAGAGAGCAGGGGAGGAGGCGTGGCGTCGTCCAGGCATCGAGCGAGGAGGGGAGGGCAGGCAAGCAGGCGAGCAGGTGGCGTGGCGCGGTGGCGCGCGCGCGCGCCGGCCACACTCCCCTCCCTCTGTCGGGACGAAGACGACAGAGGAGGGAGGTGGGCTGGGCCGGCTGCCGGCTGGGCCAGCCAGCTGGCTGGGCCGCACAGTGGAGGAGCCCAGGTAAGCTCCTCCTGTTATATATTTTTCTGTTTTTTAAATTTCTGACATTTGTTTTGATTTAAATAATATATTAAATCATTTATTTAACTTATGCCAATTTTTGCAGGAGCTATTTATATTATTTCAGAGCTCTTTTATAATTGGCATAATATTTGGGCATATATTAATATATATAATTAATATATTTCCAATGCAAATATTTATCCATTAATTTCAAATGCCCAAAATAAATGTCCATGAGCCACTAAAAATATTGGTTTGATTTTTATCTCTGTCCAATATTTTCAGAGAGCAACATGAGCATTTTCTGGGACCCTTTTGGAGAAATTTTTATTTGGGTCATTTTCAAAATGGTTCTGAGGGTTTCACAGATCCCCATTTCAAGTTTCTGATGAAAGAGTAAACATGATGCAACACTCTAATGCATAACTAGCTAGGTTGTGACAACTCACCCCCACTCAAAAGAATCTCGTCCCGAGATTTGGGTTCCTCCGAGAAGAAGGCGGGGTACTCGAGTCGAAGACGATCCTCCCTTTCCCAAGTTGCTTCATCCTCAGAATGGTGCGACCATTGAACCTTGAGAAACTTGATATTATGACGTCGGGTGGTACGTTCGGCCTGATCGAGGATACGAACGGGGTACTCTCGATATGTAAGATTATCTTGGAGATCAAGCGTTTCGTGGTCCACTCCACGGATAGGATCCGAGAAGCAACGCCTGAATTGAGAAACGTGGAAGACATCGTGGACTCTGGAGAGGTGCGGAGGTAGTTCCAACTGGTAGGCAACTTCTCCTCGTTTGGCAAGAATGCGAAAAGGTCCAATGTAACGAGGAGCCAATTTGCCTTTGATACCGAAGCGATGGGTTCCCTTCAGAGGGGTGACCCGAAGATAAGCCTTCTCGTCAACCTCGAAAGTCACAGCCTTATGTTTTCGGTCATATTGACTCTTTTGACGAGATTGGGCTGTTTTCAACCTTTCACGAACGATGCGAACTTGTTCTTCTGCTTCCTGAATCATATCCGGGCCAAAGAATTGTCTTTCCCCGGTCTCTGACCAATTAAGGGGTGTTCGACATCGTCGTCCATAGAGAACTTCAAAAGGGGCTTTACCCAAGCTAGATTGATAGCTGTTGTTGTAAGCGAATTCGGCAAATGGAAGGCACTTCTCCCAGTCCATTCCGAATGAGATAACAGAGGCTTGAAGCATGTCTTCTAGAATTTGGTTGACGCGTTCCACTTGACCACTCGACTGAGGGTGGAAAGCGGTGCTAAAGGAAAGACGGGTTCCCATAGCATTTTGGAAACTTTCCCAAAATCGAGAGGTGAAAAGACTTCCTCGATCCGAGTTAATTTCCAAAGGGACACCATGAAGGGACACTATTCGGGAGATGTATAAGTCTGCCAGCTGACTAGCGGTTATACTCTCTCGAACAGGTAGGAAATGGGCTACTTTGGAAAGACGATCGACCACGACGAAAATAGCATTATTCCCTCTCTTGGTCCTGGGAAAACCGGTAATGAAATCCATACCAATTTTATCCCATTTCCATTCAGGAATAGCTAAGGGTTGAAGGGTGCCAGCAGGCCGTTGGTGCTCTGCTTTTACACGACGACAGACGTCGCAGTTAGCAATATACTGAGCAATTTCTCTCTTCATCCTAGTCCACCAGAACCTCTGGCGTAGGTCCTGATACATCTTAGTACTACCGGGATGAATAGTGAGAGGAGATTCATGAGCCTCCTTAAGGATCAACTGCCGTAGATGATGGTTCTTGGGAACCACTAGACGGTTCTCAAAGTACACAACACCATGATCATTTGTGGAGAAACAACTAGCACCTCCGCTAGCAATGTTCTCCTTGATCTTAGCTATTCCCTTATCTCGCTTCTGGGCAGCAATGATTTGATCC
The DNA here is from genome assembly GCF_002162155.2 of Triticum dicoccoides. NCBI lineage: Eukaryota > Viridiplantae > Streptophyta > Magnoliopsida > Poales > Poaceae > Triticum > Triticum dicoccoides. The sequence goes on from NC_041384.1 coordinate 473,212,087, forward strand.
ATAAGAGTAGGTTTCGCCACCAAGGTGGAGAGAAATCCTTGAGAACAATGTGAAGGTTAAGCTTCCGAAATTCCTCATGGAGAAGCGGTTGACTTTGTTGTAACATCAGATTGTTACAATAGGATTTACGACTTAGCGCATCAGCCATGACGTTGGCTTTCCCTGGGGTGTAGGTTATTCCTAAGTCGAAGTCGGTGATCAATTCAACCCAACGTCTTTGCCTGAGGTTCAGATCCGGTTGGGTGAAGATGTACTTCAGACTTTGGTGATCAGTGAATATTTCGCAACGATTATCGAGGAGGTAATGTCGGCAGGTCTTAAGTGCATAGACTACGGCTGCAAGCTCTAGATCATGAGTGGGATAATTCTCCTCATGTGGGTGCAATTGCCGTGAAGCGTAGGCAATTACGTGTCGATCTTGCATGAGAATGCAACCTAGTCCTTGTCGTGAGGCGTCGCAGTAGATAACAAAGTCCTTAGAGAAGTCTGGCGGTACCAGTACGGGAGCAGAAGTCAGGCGTCTTTTCAGTTCCTGAAAGCTGTGCTCACATTGTGGAGTCCATTCGAACTTCTTATCTTTCTTGAGGAGTTCGGTTAGAGGTTTAGCAACCTTGGAGAAGTTCTCGACAAAGCGACGACAATAGCTCGCTAAGCCCAGAAAACTCCGAACTTGCTTGACTGATTCAGGTGGAGTCCAGTTAAGGACGGCTTGAACTCGCTCGGGGTTGACAGCAATACCTTTACCAGATATTACATGACCCAGATAGGTCACTTCTGACAACCAGAATTCACATTTAGAAAATTTGGCATAAAGGCGATGCTCTCGAAGTTTCTGCAACACCAGCCTCAGATGTTCGGCATGTTCTTCCTCGTTCTTGGAGTAGATGAGTATATCATCGAGGTAAACCACGACGAATTTATCCAAATACTCCATGAAGATTGAGTTCATTAACCGAGAAAAGGTGGCTGGAGCGTTGGTTAAACCGAAGGACATGACGGTGTACTCGTATTGGCCATAACGAGTAACAAAGGCCGTTTTAGGAATGTCCCCGTTTCTGATTTTGATTTGATGGTAGCCCAACCTCAAATCCATCTTGGAGAAGACTGAGGATCCAGCGAGCTGATCATACAGGTCGTTGATCCTGGGAAGCGGATATTTGTTCTTGATTGTGACCAAGTTGACAGGTCGGTAATCTACAACCATCCGGTCCGTACCATCCTTCTTCTTGACGAATAGGACGGGGCAAGCCCACGGAGATGAGCTAGGTCGGATGAAACCCTTTTTCAAGGACTCATCGAGTTGTTTCTTAAGCTCGGCTAGTTCTAGGGGTGCCATCTTATAAGGTCTTCTAGCAATCGGAACGGTTCCTGGAATGAGGTCTATTACGAACTCAACATCTCTGTCAGGTGGAACACCTGGCAATTCCTCTGGAAAGACATCCGGGAAGTCACGGACTACCGGAACGTCCTCAAGGTCTGGCAAAGGGCTGGCGTTAAGAGAATATAATTGTCGCTTGGCTATTCGGGTCAAGACATTAACTATCTTTCCCGAAGGATGGGTGAGTTGAACAGTCCTAGAGAAGCAATCGATTTGGGCATGATGAGCCGACATCCAGTCCATACCCAGAATGATATTAATATCTGAAGATTTAAGGGCTATCAAAGACGCGAGGAAAACAAGTCTGTCGACTTGGATCTCATTTCCATAGCTTACCCTAGAGGTCTGCCATCTAGAACCAGGGGTAGAGATTTCCATAGTGGATGGCATGTCACAAAATGCAACGTTATGCAATCGAGCATAACTTTCGGATATAAAAGAATGAGAGGCTCCTGTATCGAAAAGAACAGATGCCGGGTGGCAGTTAACAAGAAGCGTACCGAGAACGACGTTGGGATCCTCTTGAGCTTCTTCGGCAGAGACACAGTTGACATGGCCACGTGAAGCGGTGACCGGCTTGGCGTGGAATACTTTTCCTGTCGGCTTGCCACGGCCAACAGCTTTAGCAGATTGATTGGGGTTGGTCTGGGGGCATTCACGCATATAGTGACCAGATTCCCCACACTTGAAACAAGTCACGGAACTGGTACGTGGAGGAGCATTGTTAGTTGGACCTCCATAGGGCTTGGCTGGAGCAGACTGTTGAACGGGGCGAGGCGCCTGGAAAGATGGCCTCGGTGTGAACCTGGGTGGCAGGGCGGTGTTGGGTACCCACACGCGGCGCTTCTGAGGACCAGCACCGGATGAGGAGCCCATGTCACGGCCATGCTTGCGTGTTGCGTCATAGTCAGTCTGACCAGTTTCAGCACTGATGGCTTTGTTGACAAGTTTCGAAAAAGATGTGCACTCATGCAGACGGAGGTCGCGGCGAAGCTCAGGACTAAGGCCCTTACGAAACCTTGCTTGCTTCTTGGCGTCAGTAGACACTTCCTCAGTTGCATATCGGGCGAGATTACCAAACTCCCTGCTATAGGCATCCACAGAAAGTCGGCCTTGGGTGAAGCTGCAAAATTCTTCACGTTTACGGTCCATGAGACCCTCCGGAATGTGATGTTCACGGAAAGCCTCGCTGAATTCAGCCCAAGTTGTGACATGGCCCGCTGGGCGCATAGCTCCATAATTCTCCCACCATAGACTGGCGGGGCCTTCAAGATGATATGCAGCAAAGGTGACCTTGTCAGCCTCCGCTACCAGCGCGGAACGCAGTTTGTGAGAGATACTGCGAAGCCAGTCATCAGCGTCGAGAGGCTCGACGGAGTGATGGAACGTGGGTGGATGCAATTTGATAAAATCACTGAGTGACACCACGTTAGCCCTCTGATGGTGTGCTGTATTCTGTTCAATACGCTCCAACAAACGGTTTGTCTCCCGCTTGTTTCTCTCAGCTTCCATCATCACCTCGGCTAGTGAAGGAGGATGAGGCAGATTTTCATTCCTGGCTTCACTGCCTTCGGCCTGCTCTTGGGAAGCAGGGTTAGCGCGCGTGTTGACCATCCTAGGAAATCAAGACAATGTTTTAGTCAGGATGGTAAAATTCCGACATAGGATACATAATGTAAGGAATAACTCGGAATGCAGGATGATCATCCGTATGACATGGTAGATACAGAAACTGCTTCTTTATTCCATCGTCATACACACCATACAGGGTTTAGTACAAGACCAAACATAGTACTATTACGGTGAAAAGAGGATTACATCTCATCGGAGGCATTCCAAGCTCCTATACATTATTTTTCTACATCTCCGGAAAGAGTACAGACTAGGTCATATCCCACGAGTTACGCGGGGCGATAGACGACACAGCTAGTGCAAACTAGTGATACCACCACTAACTCAGACCGATCCGTAATAGTCCTCGTAGAAGTCACCTCCATAGCCTGGAAGCTCAACATGTTCATCCGGAAACAGACGGTCTCGCGGAGCTTGTGGACCATAGGGGCTAGGATGAGGCCTTGGACCAACAAACGGTGGCCTGCGGGGACCGCGAGGTGGGGTGATGCCTCCTACATCACGCCAAACCATCACGTCTGGCAGAGCAGATCTCACAGGATAGAGATCGCGCATATCTGAATATCCAGCTTGCACCGCCGGTGCGAACCGAGTCAAAGTGGCCCAGTGGTCAGCACGGGTATTGAAGAGCTCTAACCTTAAGGCCCGATTTTCACGGTCCTTATCCTCGAGCATCTCAGCAGTGGTGCGAGTCCATGAATCCTCCTGAGTGGAGTCAGCATAGATAGCCTGGAGATACCCTTGTGCTCCCGGAAGTGATCCTGGCATATACCGGAAATCAGAGTCCCGAAATAACCCAGATCTGACTCGCATAATGGTCATCATAGAGTAGGCGGCGTCCTGCACAGCCATCTCAATGGTAACCCCGAGTCCATAAGAGCAGTGAAGAGGCTCGGTGGATCCAGGATAAGATGGAAATATCCTGACAGTGCAGAGATACTGGCTTTGATTGAAATCTCGGAATTGCTCTTCGACCGTGTACTCGGGATACCAGCGGTATCCAGCCTCAGTCATTACCCTGACCAACTTAGCAGGTATATCTAGGCATCGAGTCAGGCGAACCACTTGATTGAGGTCGCGAGTGGCCATCTGAAAGCACAATCATAATGCAAAGGCATTAGAATTTCTGGCAAAATTTCGGCAGCATAACAGCTGTAAATGCTCAAAAAGGATTTTGAGACATTTGACAAAGGATTACATATACACTCATCATCATCATAACAAAGTTCTGAAACCATTCTGGCAACATAATGTGGTAGTAGATCTGAACTAGGCTTGTATCCATCAAACTTATAAGGTACTACTGATTAGTAACTCGTGATCCTGATAGAGAGAACAGATCCTAATTCCTTAACCCCCGGTGGAAGAATGGACTGACTCAGATCAGAAAGTCATAAGGTATAAGGAGTAAAAAGAGCCTTACGTTCCATCCCACAAACAATTCCCCTACATATAACTAAAGAATTTCTAGACTCAACATCGACCAGTTTGGCTTGGAGAACCTACAGGCAGTCCGGCTCTGATACCAACGCTGTCAGGACCCCGACTCGATGTCACATCGATCTAGCAGGTAACACCTCATATCACTTTGCGGCCTCACGCACGGTATCCCCACGGGTGTCGTCTTACCTTTTCCCGGGACCGTTTGCGCCTTTTGGCTCACGTATATGATAGTGTCGCTAGCATCCATATGATAAAGAGCCCGGGCTGACATGACTAGTCGTAAACCCAAAGTGGCACAGACTTACAGGGACAGGCATCCATGACCCAGCTTCGAACGTGTCGGTCATCAGCAAGTGGGTCCGGGCTGTAGCACTAGGCTAGCAGGACTCCGGTAAACCGGGCTGTAGCGGGCTAACAGGACTCCGGTACTCAAAGCGTGACATTTCCCCGAAGGGACAGACACAGGAACGAAGAAGGACACATGCCGGCCAGCCTAAGTGTTCCAGAGCAGTAGCAAGCTACCATGGCTCAGCGGCAACACTAGGAGACATTTCCCGGTAAGAGAGGCTACTAAAGATAAACAACTAGATAGTCAGATCCCACACATACCAAGCATTTCAATCATACACACAATATGCTCGATATGTGCAAATACAACGAAGCATCACAACATGACTCTATGACACAAGTACTTTATTTAAGGCTCAGTGAGCCATACATAGCATACACAAAGGTACGGGTCTCACGACCCCACATACAAGTCATACAGTCATACAAACCAGCAGCGGAAATAACTTGTCTGGGTACAGACAACTAGTAAAATAAAAGAGGCTTGGAAAGCCTAGCTATACTACGTGGTCCTTCACAAGCTCAGGGTCACCACCTGGGTCTTTAGCCTACTCGTTGATGTCAACGTCTACAAAGAACCCATCAGAAGGGGTTGCAGCGTCTTCTGTAAAAATGTAGATTATAGCAACATGAGTACAAAGGTACTCAGCAAGACTTACATCAGATCCTACATACATGCATAGTATCAAGAAGGGTTGGTGGAGTTATTGCAGCAAGCCAGCTTTGACTCTTGGCTAGACTATCCTACGATACTCCAACTTGAAATGGTTTTGCGCACACGAGTCCACTACTCACCACTTCAATACACCACCGAGGATCCACCTCCGTCTTCCTACGGAAGAGCCATCCTTGGCACTCACACTTATCTTGAGGCTTTTAACAGTTTCCATTTACTTGTCTATGAACTGTATAGGCAACCAAGTAGTCCTTTACCGCGGACGCGGCTATTCGAATAGATTATGATAACCCTGCAGGGGTGTACTTCTTCATACATGTTTCCACCACTTAGCGTCTGCACACGACATGTGCTCGGCAGACTTCAAGCGAAAGCCGACGTGGGTGTAGACCACGACCTACCTAAACACTTAAGCCTCTAGTCCAGGTTTATCGCCTATTCAGGTTCCATCCGCAGGGAGTCCGGCCGAGGTTTCCCATACGGCCCCGAACGATGTGAACAGGGTTCCCGAGATACCTAACGGGTATTCGGTACACCCGGCCACGTACCTACCGCATCACAGCCCACCCCTACGGTCAGCGCTGTCCACGGCCTCCAGTAGGCTACAAACACCAGAAACTACTTGCAACTCCTGGACAGAGAGCTAGGGTGAATAAGAAGTCGAGCGGGGTCATATTTTAGGGCCCAATGCATGGTAGTAGCTGTATCTTAAATCACGCATACAGATCTCAGTGCTTAAGGTCGGCTTCAATGAAACAACCCACCATGTACTCCTACATGGCCTCTCATCGATACCTTTACCAAATCGTGTTCACCACACCACTCTCATTACCGACATGATCATTTCACTCCAGCCCATCACCCAGATGAACCAGACCTGACACGACTCTAAGCGTAGCAGGCATAGCAAGGTAGGAACAACACATACATATGGCTCAATCAACTCCTACACATGCTAGTGAGTTTCATCTAGTTACTGTGGCGATGACAGGTCATGCAGAGGAAATGGGTTCAACTACCGTAGCACACAGCAGTTTGAATCGCGTTGTCTTAATGCAGTAAAAGAGAGCAGGAGCGAGAACATGGGATTGTATCGATATGATCAAATGGTTGGTTGCTTGCCTGATGGTTTGATGCACTAATACGGGTCTTCGTTAGGGTAATCACGGTACTCCTCGGAGACAGAACCTGCCGCAGAGAGCACCGATACACAAACATTACCAAACAGTATGCAACAATATGATGCATGCATGAGACATGGCAAAATGAGTGTATTGGGCTAATGCAACTAAAACCAGAAGGGTTTGAGCAAATTTGAATCAAGGATTCAAATTTCAAATTCAAATATGGCCCTTTAAAGTGCTTTTCCTTGTTCTGCTTAAAGCCTCAATTTAACTTGTTTGATCATGCATGAAAATAGTACAGATGGGTAGATTGGATTTTTCTGATCATTTTTCATATATAATTTGTCCAATTTGGAGTTACAGAATAAAAGTTATGAATTTTTGAAGTTTAAATAATATTCTGGAATTTCCTGATTCAAATTAAATCCAGAAAATCAATTACTGCGTCAGCCTGACGTCAGTGTGACGTCAGCAGGTCAACGGAACTGGTCCAGGTCAAACCTGACAGTGGGTCCCGCATGTCAGGGTGATTATTTTAATTAAAACTAATCCTGTTTAATTAACAGGGCTGGGCCCCACCTGTCATTGACTCAGGGGAGTCAACCAGGGCCCACCCGTGGTCAAAGTCAAAGTCGGCTGCCGGCGTTTAGCCGCCGGCGAGCCCGACGCGGCGGCGGGAGTGGTTTTGGCCATTTCGGCCACCAGAGGGGCCGCGGAGACCACCGGAGTGGAGCTGAGGACAACCCGCAGCTCTTGGCGGAGTCCGTTGGGGTCGGGGTGGCCGGAGTCGACGGCGGCGAGCTCGGCTGCGGCCGCCGGGGTTCGGTCGTGCACGGGAACAGGGTTGGAGCTCGAAGTCGAGCGAAGCGAGGTGCTAGGGATGCTCTACGGGGTCTTGCGAACTCGTTGGACTCGCCGGGGTGACCAAATGGTCACCGGAGCTGCGTCGACGGCGAGCTCGGCGACGGCGGAGGTTCGGCCGTGGTGGGGAGGAGGCTACGGTGGGGAAACGAGGGGGAGGAGAGGGGGAAACGGTGGCGTAGCTCACCGCGGTTGCAGTGGGCGTCGAAGTGGGCTCGGGGACGCGCTGGAGACGGCGAATCGACGGCGACGGTGGTCGGAGCCCGAAGAGGGGAACAGCGACGTGGCGGCGATGCAGGGCTTCCGGGGAGCTGTGGAGCGGTGGGGAGGAAGAGGGAGTCGAGGCGGAGCTCCTGATCTAGTCGGGGGAGCGAGGGGTGGCCGGAGATGGCTGCTATGGCGAACGGCGGCGAGTGTGGTGTTCGGCCGTGTGAGAGAGAGAGCGAGGGAGAGGAGAGGAGAGCCGGGGGAGAGTGAGAGAGAGCAGGGGAGGAGGCGTGGCGTCGTCCAGGGCATCGAGCGAGGAGGGGAGGGCAGGCAAGCAGGCGAGCAGGTGGCGTGGCGCGGTGGCGCGCGCGCGCGCCGGCCACACTCCCCTCCCTCTGTCGGGACGAAGACGACAGAGGAGGGAGGTGGGCTGGGCCGGCTGCCGGCTGGGCCAGCCAGCTGGCTGGGCCGCACAGTGGAGGAGCCCATGTAAGCTCCTCCTGTTATATATTTTTCTGTTTTTTAAATTTCTGACATTTGTTTTGATTTAAATAATATATTAAATCATTTATTTAACTTATGCCAATTTTTGCAGGAGCTATTTATATTATTTCAGAGCTCTTTTATAATTGGCATAATATTTGGGCATATATTAATATATATAATTAATATATTTCCAATGCAAATATTTATCCATTAATTTCAAATGCCCAAAATAAATGTCCATGAGCCACTAAAAATATTGGTTTGATTTTTATCTCTGTCCAATATTTTCAGAGAGCAACATGAGCATTTTCTGGGACCCTTTTGGAGAAATTTTTATTTGGGTCATTTTCAAAATGGTTCTGAGGGTTTCACAGATCCCCATTTCAAGTTTCTGATGAAAGAGTAAACATGATGCAACACTCTAATGCATAACTAGCTAGGTTGTGACAGCTTGGGCCTATCATAAGCCTAACTGTGAACCGCCATCTTGTATACTCTTGGGCTTCATACAGGTGAACCGCCATTGTGGTTGACCCGGCCCCTTCCTGGGCGGGTCATATCTGGTAGTCATATCCCCAACACCTTCTCTCAAAATGGACACGAAAAATAACACAACATGTCGGGTGCCCTTCCATGATAGCATGCCAAGTTTCATGAATTTCATACGAGTTTTAGATTAACTAGAATTAAAAACCAGGCATCTCAATGTTTTGCCGGCAATCAACGGTGCCCTCGTGTTTGAAATTCATTCCCATTTCTTGCATGGGGCCTAAGCATGCACCCAAGGAGACATATTTGATTTTTCAACCAATTTATATGCACTGGAGCATGCATATGTAGTTCAAATTTGAATTATGCACATAAATGCATTGACAACTCACTTAATGCATAAAAATGTCCAAACGAACCCTGAAAAAGCACAAAAATTCACACAACACTACTGTTGTTCTATGTTGACACGAGAAAATATTTTGAAAGCAATAAGAGGCAATGGATATCGTTTCGTCCCCAAAGGTGAGATGTTCCCTATCGAAAACCATCATGCTTGTTGTGAGAACCTCCGGTTTGTGAGAAGAATATACCCAAACCAGCCCCAAATGGGACAAAATTTGTACCATGGCATGTTGATGCCGCTCCATGATAGCATGCAAAGTTTCATGAATTTCAGACGAGTTTTCGATTTACTAGAATTTAAAAACCAGGCATCTCAATTTTTTGTCGGCAATCAACGGTACCAAGGTGTTTGAAATTCATTCCCATTTCTTGCATGGGACCTAAGCATGCACCCAAGGACACATATTTTATTTTTCAACCAGTTTATATGCACTAGAGCATGCGCATGTAGTTCAAATTTGAATTATGCACATAAATGCATTGCAAACTCACTTAATGCATAAAATGTCCAAACAAACCGCAAAAAAGCACAAAAATTCACACAACACTCCTATTGTTCTATGTTGACACGAGAAAAAAATTTGAAAGCAATAAGAGGCAATGAAAAAAAATACAATTATATAGGCGAAATCATATTGTGCAATGTGGTGCTCAGTTAACATTTGGTTCATTTGTTGAGGTGTTCAGTTAACTGCTTGGTTCAATTCTGCAATGCGATGTTCAATTGTTGTGGCTGCATTCTTTTATTGTATACCATGTGAGGAATAAATCAAATGTGGCTGCACTTATACTGCATGAGAAACATATACATGTGCTATATTTCCTAGTTCTTAATCATGCTTGGTTTGGATAAATGGGTTTTCCATGTGGCTTGAATTAATCTGATGTCGGTGTCAAAACCGGCGGATCTCGGGTAGGGGGTCCTGAACTGTGCGTCTAGGCCGGATGGTAACAAGAGGTAGGGGAAACAATGTTTTACCCAGGTTTGGGCCCTCTTGATGGAGGTAAAACTCTACGTCCTGCTTGATTAATATTGATGATATGGGTAGTACAAGAGTAGATCTACCACGAGATCGGAGAGGCTAAACCCTAGAAGCTAGGCTATGGTATGATTGTATGTTGTGGTTGTTGTCCCCTACGGACTAAAACCCTTCGGTTTATATAGACATTATAGAGGTTTAGGGTTACACAAGGTCGGTTACATAGGAGGAGATATCCATATCCGTATTGCCTAGCTTGCCTTCCATGCCAAGTAGAGTCCCATCCGGACACGAGACGAAGTCTTCAATCTTGTATCTTCATAGTCTAACAGTCCGACCAATGGAGATAGTCCGGCTGTCCGGAGACCCCCTAATCCAGGACTCCCTCAGTAGCCCCTGAACCAGGCTTCATTGACGATGAGTCCGGCGTGCAGTATTGTCTTCAGCATTGCAAGGCGGGTTCCTTCTCCGAATACATCAGAAAAGAATTTGAATACGAGGATAGTGTCCGACCCTGCAAAATAAGTTCCACATACCACCGTAGAGAGAATAATATTTTCGCAAATCTAATTTGTTGACTTGTTTTGGTAGCATGACGTTATGTCATGGCCCGGTGATTATTTGAACCGTTTCCTTTAACTAGCCCCACACATAACGAGAGGCGGTTTTTCGACACATCTTGTCAAAGCAGAGACCGTGTCCCCTTATTACGGGATTCTCATCAATACGGGCGTGGGTAACCCAACCGCGCCATCGATTACGGCGCTTGGGGGATAAGCGAGTTTTACCAGGCAAGTGGGGACGCTTAGTTTCATCCGCCCATATAAGGGGATAAGGATTCACCTTTCTATCCACGCCTTCTTCCTCCTTTGCTCATCCGTTTTCGCACACTCGAGCTCTAGCGCCGAAGTCCGCACTTCCCACCTCAACCTTCTCCAACCATGTCCGGAGCGGGAGGCAGGTGGATAGTCTCCTCCATCACGGATGGAGACATCAAGAAGATGAGGAGAGCCGGATACCTGCCCGACGACATCGCGCACCGGCTCCCAGATGAGGGGCAGCTCATCCCCACCCCCAGGCCCCATGAGAGGGTAGTGTTCCTCACCCATTTCCTCCGTGGACTGGGATTCCCTCTCCACCCATTCGTCCGGGGGCTCATGTTCTATTACGGCCTGGATTTCCATGATCTGGCCCCGAACTTCATCCTCAACATCTCGGCGTTTATCGTCGTGTGCGAGGCCTTCGCATCAAGCCCCACTTCGGCTTATGGTTGAAGACCTTCAACGTCAAGCCGAAGGTTGTGGGCGGCCGCTAGGCGGAGTGTGGAGGTGCCATGGTGGGCAAGATGCCCAACGTAACATGGTTCAAGGGCTCCTTTGTGGAAACCATAAAGGGGTGGCAATCGGGGTGGTTCTACATCACCGAGCCGCGCGACCCTGCTTGGGCAGCAGCCCCCGAGTTCCGATCTGGCATCCGCACGCGGCTCACCTCCTGGAAAGAGAAGGGCCTGTCCTGGGGTAGTTTGGGGGAGCTGACCGGACTCCAAACATGTATTCAAAACATGGTGAACAAGAAGCTCAAACTTGTCAACGTGGTCCAGGTCATGCTCCACCGCCGGATCCTCCCATGCCAACAGTGGGAGTTCAACTTTTTGGAGTTCGACCCGGCGCAGCACCGAACTCTGAACAGGCTCTTCGACACTACTCATGAAGATGCCTGGAGGGTGCTGTTCAAAAGCGCCGAGGTCCCCCCTCCCATTACCGAGGATCGCAGATTTAGCGCGAAGCGCCAAGCCAGTGCAGTAAGCTGTTTTACCTTTCACGGGATAATTAGTTTTTATAGATTGACTCCATGCGGGATCTAAACTCCCGTACCTTTGACATGACTGGCAGGAGACGGCCGGACAGATCGACTGTTCGGCTCCTTTGCCCGAAGGCCTAGCATACGCTCTTCTGGCGAAGATGCTGACTCCGACCCCTTATACGGTGCCGGAGAAGACCAAGAAGGCCAAGGGAACCCGAAAGAGTTCCCGATGCCAGGCGTCGTCGGAGTCACCGTCCGATGACTCTGCGGTGCACTCCTCCCCCGAAGACGAGGAAGAAGAAGAAGATGCTCCCCCCCGGCTGGGGGAGAGAAGAAAAGGAAGGCTGCCCCAACTGGGGGGGAAGGGTCCAACAAGGGAAGGACTCTCCTTCAGGACAGTTCCATCGCCGCCGATGAAGGCGAAGACGAGTGGTTGCCCAGGGACAAGCCCCCGGGGAGATCGTAAGTATTCGGATACCAGAGTAACTCATAGCATTCCTTTGTCACACTACTTTCCCTAACGCCGAACATAATTATGCAGGCCGCCACGATCCAGTATCTATGTATCATCGGACGGCTCCCTGGGCTCGTCGGACATGGATAGCGATCCAGTCCCGACCGCCACCTCCCCTCATCCTGCCGACGATGCCGAGGTGCTGTCTCAAGAGGCACCGGATCGAGGGGAGACAGTCCCAGAGGTGCCTCAAGGCGACCTTCCGGACTCCGGGAGCCGACGGGGCGGGGCCCCTGAGAGCTCCGAGTTCGGTCCTCAGCCGAACACTGCGCCGGAACCTCCAGCGGTTCCAGGCTCGGGCAGGCGGCCTCCTTCTAAGAGGGGCAAGACGCCTGTGCCGGTGACCTCTGTCCATCCAGAGGCGCTGGACAATCTGCTGAAAGCGCTTCGCAGCGCTTCCATCGACGAGGAGCACCGTACTATTATGAGTGCGGTGGTCCATAAGGTTCAGTCCGCCAAGAGCGGGTTGACTGAAGCCTGTGCCAGCCTTCTAACAGGCTTCGAGGTAAGTGTTTTAAAATGTAGTAGAAATATTACCGCATAGATAGTAGCCCCTGATGCTTTGTTCGGTGTTCACAAAGAAAAAGCCGAACAGAGGATCAAATAATATCACAGGAGTCTAATATAAGTATGTCAATATGCATATGCAAGCTTCGCTGCTGGCGTCCGTCGCACTGACTGCGGAGGTCGCCGTGCTGAAGCAGGACCTGGAGGGGTCCAGGAAAGAGCTCGGCCTTGTCAAGAGGCAGCTCGAGGAGAACAAGGGTAAGTAATACCCTGTCTATAGATATGTATATATAAAAGAAGACGCGATTGCAAAATGACAGGATCATCATATATTTGCCAGGGGTCACGACCGAGGTGGCGACCCTGAAGCAAGCGCTAACCAAGGCCGAAGATAAAGCGGCCAAGGAGCGCACCGAGCGAGAGAAGCACGAGGCTCGAGTGGGCGAGGTGCAGCAAGAGCTCCAGGCTCTCGTGGCGAAGCACGAGGCGTTGGAGCATGACTCAAAGACGCGGGAGTCTGAGCTTGCAGCGGCCCTCGAGAGCGCAAAAAGTGCCAAGGCCGAAGCCCAAAAGGCCCTCCAGGAGCTCGACGCAATGAAGAAGATAGCGGCGGGTAAGGCTTTCTATATGCAAATCAAGCATGTAAAAGTAAATTACCGATTACTTACGCGAATCCGGAGCTCTCCAGGAGCATTCGCAGATTTGCCCCGCAGCGTGTCCGATGCCGCACAATTTTACCAGGCCGAGGATGGAAGCTCAATGGAGAAGCTGTTCTGGTCTCAGTATGCTGAGGCCGAACACCCGGTGCCAGTGAGCGACCAGCTGAAGCAGATGGTCGAGCTACATAAGGCGGCTGATCAGGCCATGAAGGGCTTTATAGTCCGGCTGTGGCCTGGCGATGCCCTTCTGAACAGCTTCTTCGGCCTGGTGAGGCGGCTTGTGGATGCCTGCCCGTGGCTGGAGATCGTCAAGCGATCTGTCTGCATTGAAGGTGCACGCCGGGCTTTCGCCCGCGTGAAATTGCAGTGGGTCAAGCTAGACGCCGTGAAGCTGATCAAGGAGGGGCCGCCGGAGGGCAAGGAGCACCGCCACCCCGAGATGTACTACGAGGGTGTTCTGCCGGGTGCCCATCTCATAGCGGACGAGTGTTCAAAAGATGTAATATTTGAGTGAGACTTGCTCGTTTTATCCTGTATTTATGAAAACTTGTTTCATATGCGCTATGCAACACTTGTTTGAATTTAAAATATTACCTTCTGTTTGGCTGTTTATCCAATCTGAGAGATGGCTAGTCCTCGACTTCTGCCCCCATGCCACGAGTGCTGGGGTGTTCGGGATAAACCTGAGCACTCTTGTTCCCATGTTTGGGTCCTTCGAGGGAGGTGCTTAGCACAGCGAACAAGGCAACTGGACTAATAATGCTTTATCACTCTCACTTAGCCATAGAATTCTATAATTTTAAAGTTCGGCGAAGCCCCTGGTATTCGGAAGGCCGAATTTGGGGCGCGATACACGCCTTTAAGCCGGACAGGGCCGGCCCCTCGCTCTAAGCGGCATAAGTCTTTAGGGACTCGAAAACCTCGCCGAACAGCGACCAGTCTCTCGCCTTATCATGACAGTCAGTTTTAGCTTTCTCTACTGAAGTGCTGAAGCCAGCATAACCAGGGCACAATCGCAGTAGTTCTCCTAGCGCTACCTTAGCCGATAGAGCGGAACATAAGGTACCAAAACATAGGAGCCGGACAAACCCAACATTTAACCAAAGACATGATTCGGAGCTGATGCATATAATGCTACAAGTTCGGGGTGCCACACTTGTGAAAGTGTTTGGACTTTTCACACCGTATTGTGGGGTACGTAAGCCCCTGGCGTATTGGCTGTACCAGAGTGTACGGTTGCAAGGCGTCATTAATGAACACACACACACACACACACACACACATATATATATATATATATGTATGTAACAAGAATTTAATAATAGTTGTAATGTCATGCATTGTTTATTTAAAAAATTGCGTTAAAGCAGAGTGATACAGATAGTGCGATAAGCAAAGAGTAGGACTATGTCCCTTCCAAGGGCAAGCTGAGGAATGGTATTAAATCAAATATTTCGCTCGTTACTGTAATCCACCTGGGAATTCCGTGGTATGACGTAGCTGTTTGCCTCCTTGGTTGCTGCATCATGTGTTCGGCAATAGTGCTGCCGGATAGTGTTTCCAGAGATTAAGGTCCTGAAAAAAAGAGAAAAATAACCAAACAGGAAGCCCCTAGTGCGGTTTAAGACGCGTCTTGGGGCGTGCCGCAGTTGTGCCCCCCTCCCCACCTGTGCCCATGGTATTTTTTAATGCGTAATTATGTACGCGTGGCACGAGTTTCGCCTTTGGGCTGGATTGGGGTGGCCGCCATATTGCTACGCGAGCTCAGATCGTGCCAGGCGGTCTATTTGCTGATTGCTCCGAGCGCGCTTGAAGGTGTCCGGGCTTTGAAGTGCCGAACTGGTTGATTGCCTTGAGAGGCTGCTTTGCGTTTCTGCTGCGAGGGCCGCAGTGTGCTCCTCTGTTCGGAGAGAGCGCTCTATGTTTCCATTGACTGTAATAACTCCATGAGGTCCTAGCATCTTGAGCTTGAGGTATGCATAATGCGGTACCGCATTGAATCTAGCAAATGCGGTTCGCCCGAGCAGCGCGTGATAACCACTGCGGAACGGGACTATATCGAAGATTAACTCTTCGCTTCGGAAGTTATCCGGGGATCCGAAGACCACTTCCAGTGTAATTGAGCCTGTGCAATGGGCCTCCACACCTAGAATGACGCCTTTAAAGGTCGTTTTTGTGGGTTTGATCCTTGAGGGGTCTATACCCATTTTGCGCACTGTGTCCTGATAAAGCAGGTTCAGGCTCCTGCCGCCATCCATAAGGACTCGAGTGAGGTGAAATCCGTCAATGATTGGGTCTAGGACCAGTGCGGCGAATCCGCCATGACGGATACTAGTGGGGTGGTCCCTGCGAACGAAGGTGATCGGAAAGGAGGACCAAGGGTTGAACTTTGGGGTGACTAGCTCCAACGCATATACATCCCTGAGCGCACGCTTCCGCTCCCTCTTGGGGATGTGGGTTGCGTATATCATGTTCACCATCCGCACTTGCGGGGGAAACCTCTTCTGTCCTCCGGTGTGCGGCTACCGGGGCTCCTCCTCGTCATCGCTATGCGGCCCCTTGTCCTTGTTTTCAGCAATTAACTTGCCGGCCTGCTTGAACACCCAACAATCCCTGTTGGTGTGATTGGCTAGCTTGTCTGGGGTTCTGTGTATTTGACACGAGCGATCGAGTATACGGTCCAAGCTGGACGGACCCGGCGTACTTAGTTTGAATGGCCTTTTCCGCTGACCGGGTTTAGAGCCTTTGAATCTGGCATTGACTGTCGTATCCTCGTTATTTTCGCTATTAATGCGGCGCTTATGTTTGTTGCGACGTGACCTGCTATTGTCGTCCTTGGTATATGAGGTACCATGGTTCTTCGATATGTTATTACTGCGAGCCAGCCAGCTGTCTTCTCCCGCACAAAAGCGGGTCATGAGTGTCGTGAGTGCTGCCATAGATTTTGGCTTTTCCTGACCAAGGTGCCGGGCTAGCCACTCGTCTCGGATGTTGTGTTTGAAAGCCGCTGAGGCCTCTGCATCCGGACAGTCGACAATTTGATTTTTCTTTGTAAGGAACCGAGTCCAGAATTGCCTGGCCGACACTTCTGGCTGCTGAATTATGTGGCTCAAGTCATCGGCGTCTGGTGGTCGCACATAAGTGCCTTGAAAGTTGTCAATGAACGCGGCTTCCAGATCTTCCCAATAGCTAATGGAGTCCGCTGGCAAGCTGTTAAGCCAATGCCGCGCTGGTCCCTTGAGCTTTAGTGGGAGGTATTTGATGGCGTGTAAGTCATCACCGCGGGCCATGTGGATGTGGAGGAGGAAATCCTCGATCCATACGGCGGGATCTGTTGTGCCGTCGTATGATTCAATATTTACAGGTTTGAAACCTTCTAGGAATTGATGATCCATTACTTCGTCTGTGAAGAATAAGGGGTGTGCGGCGCCTCTGTATTGTGCTATATCGCGACGCACCTCGAATGGGTCTTGCCCACTGTGTTCGGCCCGGCCGGATTTGCTTTTACTATATCCGGCGTGACGTTTATCGTCTCGCAGAGTGGTGCGCCCTCGTGATCCGTAGATCGATCTTGCATGCTTTGCTTTGTCCTCCAATATGTCTTGCAGGTCTGGCGTGTCTCCCCATGCCTTTTTATTTGAATGGCATCGGGGTGGGGGCTGAGTTTTTGGCTGGAATGCCTCTCTATCGCGGCCACGAGGTGGCCGATCAGCCGTATCATACGCTTCTTCCTCCAGTCAGGGTAGTAACCTGCACTTTGGGTAATTCTTGGAGGGGCGCTCGAGTTTATATTCCTCGGCCACGAGGACTGCAGTCCATCTGTCAGCTAGCAGATCTTGATCAGCTTGAAGCTGCTGCTGCTTTTTCTTTAGGCTATTTGTCATGGCCATAAGCCGGTGCTTGAAGCACTCTTGTTCGACGGGATCCTCTGGTGTGGCGAATTCATCATTGCCGAGGCTTGCCTCGTCTTCGGAGGGGAGCATGTAATTGTCATCCTCCTCCTCTCCGTCTGCCACTCTCTCAGGAGAGCTGGCTCCTCCATCCCCTGCTCTGAATCTTGCTGGAGGCGATTGTTGTTGTCTTCGGCCCTATCCGGAGTGATATTATCTCTTGTGCCGGTATCACCACTTTTGCTTTGGCAGGACTTAGAGCGGCGCCGCTGACGTTGGCGCTTGGGTTGCTTCTTGGAGGGGTCATCCTCCACTATCTCGTTGTCATTGCCTTCTTTGGGTGTATCCACCATGTATATGTCATATGACGAGGTGGCTTTCCAGTGCCCTTTAGGCGGTGGTTCATGTTCGTCTCCTACATCGTCGTCCATACCGTCGATGTCTTCAGAGTCGAAGTCGAGCATGTCGGTCAAATCATTGACAGTGGCTACTAAGTGGGTGGTGGGTGGGCGTCAAATTTCTTCGTCGTCCGCATCCCAATCCTGCTGGCCATAGTCCGGCCAGGGCTCTCCTGACAAAGAGAGAAACCTTAGTGAATTCAGAATATCGCCGAAGGGCGAGTGCTGAAAGATATCTGCGGCGGTGAATTCCATGATCGGCGCCCAATCAGATTCGATTGGCAGGGGTGCGGACGGTTCGGAGTCCGGAAAGGAGTCCGGCACCTTAGAGTCATGGGCTTCGCAGAGGATTAGGCTGGTGTTCGGCTCGATCGCCGTTGAGGCTGCAGCCCCTGAGGTGGTGTCTAGCCACCCGTCCTCGATTGGTGTAGTTGGCTCCGAGCTAAGGGTCGGAGCTGATGCGGGCGCGACCTGTGGGGTACTGTTCGGCGGCAAAGCTAGGTCATACCCATCGTGACAGTGCGGCGCACCCGGCTGTGGCTCGAACCCGTCGAAGATCAAGGCTCCGCGGATGTCGGCCATGTAGTTCAAACTTCCAAATCTGACCTGATGGCCATGGGCGTAGCTTTCAATCTGCTCCAGATGGCCAAGCAAATTAGCCCGCAGTGCAAAGCCACCGAACACGAAGATCTGTCCGGGGAGAAAGGTCTCACCCTGGACCGCATCGTTGTTGATGATCGGAGGAGCCATCGGGCCTAAAGGCGATGACACAGAGGAACTCTCAATGAAAGCACCAATGTCGGTGTCAAAACCGGCGGATCTCGGGTAGGGGGTCCCAAACTATGCGCCTAGGCCGGATGGTAACAGGAGGCAGGGGACACAATGTTTTACCCAGGTTCGGGCCCTCTTGATGGAGGTAAAACCCTACGTCCTGCTTGATTAATATTGATGATATGGGTAGTACAAGAGTAGATCTACCAAGAGATCGGAGAGGCTAAACCCTAGAAGCTAGCCTATGGTATGATTGTATGTTGTGGTTGTTGTCCCCTACGGACTAAAACCCTTCTGTTTATGTAGACACCGGAGAGGGTTAGGGTTACACAAGGTCGGTTAAAAAGGAGGAGATATCCATATCTGTATTGCCTAGCTTGCCTTCCACGCCAAGTAGAGTCCCATCCGGACACGAGACGAAGTCTTCAATCTTGTATCTTCATAGTCTAACAGTCCGGCCAATGGAGATAGTCCGGCTATCCGGAGACCCCCTAATCCAGGACTCCCTCAGTGCTTATTTATCATCAACATATTTTACTCATAGCATGCGAACCCTTACTTAACCTGATGACTAACTGTTGGGATCTACGGTAGGGTGCGTCGACTGCAAATTAAAATTTCCTATGGACAGAAAAACCAAGAACATGCTACGGGAGATGGATCACAGTTCGTTACCACTAGATGCGCAGTGCCGTGCAGCGGAAGAAAAGAGTTGGGGCAGCGCGTTCGCGTGGATCGTCTCCTCCTCGTCCGATCTCCCTCGTACAACCGGTGGTCGGTTCCCATGTACAGATTCGCCGGAGCGGCGCAAGTGCACCGCCTCTAACGGTATCCGCGCGTGTAGGAGGAACGTCGTGCGGCGGACTGCTAGGTCCGATCACACAAACGGCGGCGAGTGGAGGTGTTCGCAACACATGCAAACCCTAGTGACAGCGCCAAAGCGATCAGCCGCATGAGTGTGCGGCACCTCCACTATATATAGGTGTCCGTCGCAGGCTCAACACTTGGGCCTCGCACGGACCCTTAAGCCCATAAGTCTACTCAGCCACAATCCGAATACAGTTCGGATCACATCCGACCAGTGTCCTCGGATCCGACCTCCTAGGTTCCTTCCCTTAAGCGCGTGACCCCTTAGGTTCAAGTCGGCTTGGTCACAGTTCGGATCACCTCCGAACTGCACGGTTTGTAGCGGCCTCTAGCAAGGCATGCCGAACACCAAGAAGACTATGAAGCTGGTTAGTGAACCTGTACATCACACTTCCATTCCTTTTGCCACACGATATATATGTTGTCGAGCTCAAGGCGAGTCTGTAATCCTTGTGCTAGCCCGACCTCTTTCTCGTTCCAGTGACGCCGACCACTATCCGGATTATCTCATAATCCTTGTCGCATGGCCATGCTTATCCTAGTCGGATCACATGAGGGTCCTAGAGTATATCTCTCCTGGTCAGAGGGGCAAATCCCATCTTGCTCGACCATGTCTCGCAGCATGGGTCTGGATAAGCCTGAAACCTACCTTTGTAACTATCCAGTGGATAAGCACATTTCTTATATACAATTTGGGCACACAAATTCACCATTTATTGAAATATATCCATCCATTCTTGCTACGACTTGTTGAATATTCGAATGATAATCATAAAATAGAATGCTGACTTATGAATTGTTCATTTTGCAGAAAAGTGCGCAAAGGCATTATAATCGTCAAGACTTCTACTATGTGGCTAACGAGAAGAGAGAAGTGTATGAAAGAAATACGTCAAGGCCTGAGCGTGAAGGAAAGAAGTAATGTAGGGGAGCAAATTAAAAGAAGAAGAGGATCTTCTTGGGAAGAAATGAAGAGAAGAGGAGGGCCAATGTGCAAATGTGGAAAATCAGAGAGGGGAATGAAATCCCTAGCCACACCTCACTGCAAATTGAGCCTGGCATCTCCATTCCCCTCACCCCACCTTCTCCACCACCGGCCGCCGCCATGGCCAGGCCAGCGCGGCGGTGCGCCAAGCAGCGCCACCCAGCACCCATCCTCGCCATCTCCATCACCTGCCGCTGCACCATCCACCATCATCCATCCACATCGCCGCCACCAGCGCTGCATCACCATCACCATCTCTAGCGCCACCCACAAGCGCCGCCACACGTGCGACCCGCCAGATGGGCGTCTGGTCCCCCGCGCGACCAACACCTAATCTCCATTGCTTCTCCATCTTCCTATTGCTGCTCTTCTTCTTCCCCTTGCTGTTGCTGCCTCCTCTCCGTTGCATCTCCCTTAGCGCCGCTGCTGCTCCTCTCTTCTGCGTCCCCTGCTGCTCCTAACTTTCTCAATCTCTGCTGCTTCTTCTCCGAGACCCCTTGCTACTTCTTCTCTCTGAACCGAACTGCTGTTGCTCCCTCTCCCAGGAACCTACTGCTGCTCTTCTCTCCCTGATGCCCTTGCTTCATCTCTGAACCCATCTCTGTTGCTGTTCTTCTTCACCAAACCGAGCATGCTGTTGTTCTCTATGTGTGTGTGTAATTCATCAAAATTATTGTTGTGTGATGATGATACTTGTTCAGTCCGAAGACATGTGTTGTTCTTATTTTGTTGACCATTGAGAGTTTGTACTGTTACATTGTGACCCTCATTTCAAATGTATGAGAGCTAGCTATATATGTCATATATATTCTGTACTTGCTAATGATTGGTGTCTAGTTTATTGTTCTTGTGATATAAATGCATATGTGTGTGTGTTTGATGTGAAACAATTATATATATGTGGCCTATTTGTCAGTTAGTGGTTTGTATAAATTCAGATTACTACTTGTGATTTTATTTTGTATTGAAATTACTCTCTGTGGTAGTCAGTTGTGTGATCATTTAATTTTCAGTCTCTGTATTAGCTCTGTACCTACAATCGATCACCAGTCACGGAGTAGCGTTTGGTCGGCCCAAAGCAAGTCTGTCACCACCCCGAGTACATGCGTCAGCTCAGGTCTTAGGACATAGAACATATGTTGTACTAGAGACTCACAGATGACATATCGCTGTGTCTCATAGTTGGGTATGTCCGACTTGGACCTTATCTCGACTCAGATCCGACTACGACGAATCCGACCAGATCCTTCCAAGTCCATATTATCTGGTTAGAATCCAATGCTCCATGGCTAGTGAGACCAAGCCATCGACCGTGTCATATGCTAGTCTAGTTGGCTACGCGTCCACACAGCCCTTTCGACTAGGGACCTTTTAGGACAGTCATCATACAGTGCATAGTCCATAGCTCTATCATTGATAATGTCCAAGGACTATCTTTATTCATCATTGATACACATCATGGATAATGTCCAAGGACTATCTTTTTTCATAAACACATAGGAAATATCATCATACATGATTGCCTCTAGGGCATATCTCCAACAGTCTCCCACTTGCACTAGAGTCAATCAAATAGACATCGAATGCCCATAGCTCTAACGTGCCCCTCATGCTTGGGTTGTGGAAGCGGCTTAGACAACGGATCCACAACATTTGCATCCGTGTGAATTTTGCATAACTCTACATCACCACTCTTTACGATCGTTCGTATCAGGTGATATTTCCGATCTATGTGTCAGACCTTGTGGTGATTCCTCGGCTCCTTGGCTTGTGCGATGGCACCAGAATTATCACAATAAAGGTCCAACGGTTTTACCGGGGCTGGGAAAAATACCAAGATCATCCAGAAAGTTCCGGATCCAAACACCTTTCTTTGCAGCTTCACAAGCCGCAATGTATTCGGCTTCTGTAGTAGAATCGGCCATCGTATCTTGCTTGGAACTCATCTAGTTCACTGCTCCTCCGTTCATGACGTACACGAATCCGGACTGTGATCGACAATCATCTCTGTCGGTTTGGAAACTAGCATCGGCATAACCCCTTACGACGAACTCTTCCTCATCTCCATAAACTAGGAACATCTCTTTAGTCCTTTTCCGGTACTTCAAAATAGTCTTTACCTCTGCCCAGTGACTCTCACCTAGGTTGGCCTGGTATCTACTTGTTAGGCTTATTGCAAAAGAAACATCGGGCCACGTACATATCATGGCATACATGATGGATCCGATTGCCGAGGCATATGGAATCCTACTCATCCTGCTTCGCTCATCAGATGTCGAAGGACTCTGAGTCTCTCTTAGCCTTATACCATGTGAGTGTGGCAAGAACCCTTTCTTTGCCTCACTCATGTTGAACCGCTTCAACACTTTATCTATGTACGTGCTCTGGCTTAAGCCGAGCAGTCTCCTTAATCTATCTCTACAGATTTTAATGCCTAAAATGTACATTCAATGACTCCTTGACCAAGGTCCTTCATCGAAAACTTGCCATTCAATGACTCCTTGACCGAGTTCAGCATCGAAATATCATTTCCGATCAATAGTATGTCATCCACATACAAGATCAAAAACACTATCGAGCTCCCACTTAACTTCTTGTATAAACAAGAGTCCTCTTCGCTTTTGATGAAGCCGAAACCAATGACGACCTCATCAAAACGAATGTTCCAGCTCCGAGATACTTGCCTCAACCCATAAATGGATCTCTTGAGCTTGCATACCTTACTAGTGCTAGTCGGATCGACAAAATCCTCAGGCTGTATCATATACACGTCCTCGGTTAAATTTCCATGAAGGAAAGCTGTCTTGACATCCATCTGCCATATCTCGTAATCGAAATATGCAACTATAGCTAGTACGATCCTCACCGACTTCAGCATCGCTACCAGCGAGTAAGTCTCGTCGTAGTCAATTCCTTGAACTTGTCCATAACCCTTAGTGAGGGAATCCTGGAATAGGGGGTCTCTGGACAGCCAGACTATATCCTTTGGCCGGACTGTTGGACTATGAAGATACAAGATTGAAGACTTCGTACCGTGTCCGGATGGGACTCTACTTGGCGTGGAAGACAAGCTAGGCGATACGGATATGTATATCTCCTCCTTTGTAACCGACCTTGTGTAACCCTAGCCCCCTCCGGTGTCTATATAAACCGGAGGGTTTTAGTCCGTAGGACAACATACAATGATACCATAGGCTAGCTTCTAGGGTTTAGCCTCTCTGATCTCGTGGTAGATCAACTCTTGTACTACTCATATTATCAAGAATAATCAAGCAGGACGTAGGGTTTTACCTCCATCAAGAGGGCCCGAACCTGGGTAAAACATCGTGTCCCCTGCCTCTTGTTACCATCCGCCTTAAGACGCATAGTTCGGGACCCCCTACCCGAGATCCGCCGGTTTTGACACCGACATTGGTGCTTCCATTGAGAGTTCCTCTGTGTCGTCGCTGTTAGGCTTGATGGCTCCTTCGATCATCAATAGCGATGCAGTCCAGGGTGAGACTTTTCTCCCTGGGCAGATCTTTGTGTTCGGCAGCTTCGCACTGCGGGCCAACTCGCTTGGCCATCTGGAGCAGATCGAGAGTTACGCCCCTGGACACCAAGTCAGGTTTGGAAGCTTAAAATACACAGCCGATATCCGCAGAGACTTGATCTTCGATGGATTCGAGCCCCTGCCTTGTGCGCCACACGGTCACGATGAGTATGATTTTGCTCTACCATTAGACAGTGTTCAGGAGATCACACCGGCAACCGCTCCGACCCTCAATTCGGAACCAGCTGCGCCATCCATGGATGGGTGGCTAGACCCCGCCACGGAGGCCGCACTCTCATTGGCGATCGAGCCGAGTATTGACCTTACCCTTCACGAGAGCCGTGACGCCGAACTACCGGATTCCTCCCCGGCCACGGACTCCCAACCGCCTGCGCCCGTGCCTATCGAATCCGATTGGGCGCCGATCATGGAGTTTACCTCCATGGATATCTTTCAGCACTCGCCCTTCGGCGACATACTGAACTCATTAAGGTCTCTCTCCTTGTCAGGAGAGTCCTGGCCGAACTATGTTCGGCAGGATTGGGATGCGGATGACGAAGAATTTCGCCGCCCACCCACCACCCGCTTAGTAGCCACTTTCGACGACTTAACCGACATGCTTGACCTCAACTCCGACGACATCGACGGTATGGACGACGATGCAAGAGACGAGCAGGAACCACTACCCACAGGGCACTGTACGCCCACTTCATCATATGATGTATACATGGTGGACACACCCAAAGAAAGCGACGACGAGGAACGGAAGGGCGCAACGAAGGGTTGTTCCCTCAAGAAGCAGTCAAAGCGGCGGCGTAAGCGCCGCTCCAAATCCCGCCTCAGCTGAAACAGCGGTCATATTGACCCAGCGATAGAGAAGGGTGAACCATCGCCCGACCAGGGCAACACGGAGAATCAAACCGAACAACTCGACTCCGTCGAAGATAATAGTCCGAATGACATCACACCGGAAAGGCACATGGAGCAACAGAATGCCCATCAAAGGCTTGTTGCCACTGCGAGGAGTCTGAAAAAGCAGAAGCAAATGCTCAGGGCTGTGAAAGACACACTCAGAATCAGATGGAGTGAAGTACTCAACACTACAGCGAAGTACGGCGGCAATCGCCACACCAAGAGCTACCCGAAGCGAAAGTTGCTACCCGAATTCGACGAGGAGGCCTTAGATCCCCCGCAATTAGAAAACAAAATGGCCATCTGGTCGGATAGACGACCTTGTGACCAATATAGAGCGGGAAACGACGCCGCACATAAGCCAGTACGCAATCCATGCGAGGGCTCACATCAAAAGGACGACGCAACCAGATCCATATACGAGCCACACAAGCGCGCTCCAGTATGCAATACAACACAACAAACATCCGAACACCACGGTACACCCAAATACAGGGGTGCCGCACACACCCTATGTTTCACCGATGAGGTGCTGGACCATGAATTTCCAGAGGGATTCAAACCCGTAAACATAGAGGCGTACGACGGAACAAAAGACCATGGGGTCTGGATTGAGGACTATATCATCCATATCCACATGGCTCGAGGAGATGATCTTCACGCCATCAAGTACTTACCCCTCAAGCTCAAAGGGCCAGCTCGGCATTGGCTTAAAAGCTTCACCGAAAACTCCATTGGAAGTTAGGAAGAGCTCGAAGACGCCTTTCGGGCAAATTTTCAAGGGACCTATGTCCAACCACCGGATGCGGACGATTTAAGTCATATAACTCAACAGCTCGGAGAGTCAGCCCGAAAGCTTTGGAACAAGTTCCTCACTAAGAAGAACCAAATAGTAGAATGTCCGGACGCTGAAGCCTTAGCAGCTTTCAAGCACAGCGTTCGAGACGAATGGCTTGCCAGACACCTCGGCCAAGAAAAGCCGAGAACAATGGCAGCATTAACAAGCCTCATGACCCGCTTTTACGCGGGCGAGGACAGGTGTTTAGCCCGATGCAGCACCAGTGACCCAAGTACATCCGAAGTCAGAGACGAAAACGGGAAATCACGACGCAGCAAAAACAAGCGCCGGAATAAAGAAGACAACCCGAAGAGCACGGCGGTAAACGCCGGATTTAGAAGCTCTAGGCCAGGTCAGCAAAAGCCACCCTCCAAAGGAAACAGAGACGAATTGTCCAGCCTAAACAAAATTCTGGACCAAATATGTCAGATCTATAGTACCCCCAACAAACCTGCAAATCATACCCATAGACAATGTTGGGTCTTCAAGCAGTTCGGCAAGCTCAATGCCGAACATAAGGGGCATGATACACCAAGCGAAGACAAGGACGAGCCTCGAAAGCAAAGCACTGGGGAACAGAAGAAATTCCCACTAGAAGTCAAAACAGTCAACGTGTTACACGTAATAAAGGGGAGAAACACAGTGGCACTCCCAGAGACACATGCCCCACGGCCTATCACCACGGAATTCTGCCACTGGTCGTCCCAACCGATCACTTTTGATCATCGGGATTACTCAGCAAGTGTCCAACGTGCAGGATGGGCTGCCTTGGTATTGGACCCAATAATTGATGGATACCACTTCACACGAGTTCTGATGGACGGCTGCAACAGTTTAAACCTGATATATCAGGACATAGTACGCAACATGGGGATAGACCCAGCAAAAATTAGCCATAGCAATACTACCTTTAAAGGAGTAACGCCAGGCCCAGAAGCCCATTGCACGGGCTCCCTACTACTAGAGGTTATATTCGGCTTTCTCGACAACTTCCGCAGCGAAAAGTTAACCTTCCACATCGCTCCGTTCCAAAGTGGCTATCAAGCTCTACTCGGACGCGAAGCTTTCGCTCGCTTTAATGCAATACCACATTACGCTTCTCTTATGCTTAAAATGCCCGGTCCACGTGGTATCATTACGATAAATGGAAACATTGAGCACTCCTTGCGCGCGAAAGACCGTGTGGCTGCCTTGGCAGCCGCACGCTAAACAGCCTCACCAACTGAAGCATCTGACATGTCGTTAAGACCACGGACGCGGTTAGATGAGTCCGGCGCAATTATATGTAATTGATACAGGTTTGATGGCTATACCCCTATTACAATAGAAGGGGCTCAACGCGCGTATACAAGTGGCAATTAGGCTCAACCTTACTCATCTTGAACTGTACATATTTTCTTTAGTACAACCTACCTTTTTGCACGACAACTTTTCAACTAAGTGTTGGAAATATGCCCTAGAGGCAATAATAAAAGGATTATTATTATATTTCCTTATTCATGATAATTGTCTTTTATTCATGCTATAATTGTGTTATCCGGAAATCGTAATACATGTGTGAATACATAGACACCAAACATGTCCCTAGTAAGCCTCTGGTTGACTAGCTCGTTGATCAACAGATAGTCATGGTTTGCTGACTATGGACATTGGATGTCATTGATAACGGGATCACATCATTAGGAGAATGATGTCATGGACAAGACCCAATCCTAAACATAGCACAAGATTGTATAGTTCGTTTGCTAGAGTTTTTCCAATGTCAAGTATCTTTTCCTTAGACCATGAGATCGTGCAACTCCCGGAAACCGTAGGAGTGCTTTGGGTGTACCAAACATCACAACGTAACTGGGTGACTATAAAGGTATACTACGGGTATCTCCGAAAGTATCTGTTGGGTTGACACGGATCAAGACTGGGATTTGTCACTCCATATGACGGAGAGGTATCTCTGGGCCCACCTGGTAATGCATCATCATAATGAGCTCAAAGTGACCAAGTGTATGGTCACGGGATCATGCATTACGGTACGAGTAAAGTGACTTGCCGGTAACGAGATTGAACGAGGTATTGGGATACCGACAATCGAATCTCGGGCAAGTAACATACCGATTGACAAAGGGAATTGTATACGGGGTTGCTTGAATCCTCGACATCGTGGTTCATCCAATGAGATCATCGAGGAGCATGTGGGAGCCAACATGGGTATCCAGATCCCGCTGTTGGTTATTGACCGGAGAGTCGTCTCGGTCATGTCTACATGTCTCCCGAACCCGTAGGGTCTACACACTTAAGGTTCGGTGACGCTAGGGTTGTAGAGATATGAGTATGTAGTAACCCGAAAGTTGTTCGGAGTCCCGGATGAGATCGCGGACATCACGAGGAGTTCCGGAATGGTACGGAGGTGAAGAATTATATATAGGAAGTGCAGTTTTGGCCATCGGGAGAGTTTCGGGGTCAGTGGTATTGTACCGGGACCACCGGAAGGGTCCCGGGGGTCCACCGGGTGGGGCCACCCATTCCGGAGGGCCTCATGGGCTGAAGTGGGGAGGGAACCAGCCCATAGTGGGCTGGTGCGCCCCCCCTTGGGCCCCCCATGCGCCTAGGGTTGGGAACCCTAGGGGAGGGGGCGCCTCCACTTGCCTTGGGGGGCACTCCACCCCCTTGGCCGCCGCCCCCCTAGGAGATCCCATCTCCTAGGGCCGGTGCACCCCCCTAGGGGGCCTATATAAAGGGGGGAGGGAGGGCAGCCACACCTGAAGTCTTGGCGCCTCCCTCTCCCCTGCTACACCTCTCCCTCTCGCAGAAGAACGGCGAAGCCCTACTGCGGTGACTGCTGCATCCACCACCACGCCGTCGTGCTGCTGTATATTCATCAACCTCTCCTTCCCCCTTGCTGGATCAAGAAGGAGGAGACGTCACGCTGACCGTACGTGTGTTGAACGCGGAGGTGCCGTCCGTTCGGCGCTAGGATCTCCGGTGATTTGGATCACGTCGAGTACGACTCCCTCATCCCCGTTCTCTTGAACGCTTCCGCACGCGATCTACAAGGGTGTGTAGATGCACTCCCCTCTCGTTGCTAGATGGCTCCATAGATAGATCTTGGTGAAACGTAGAGAATTTTTTTTGTTTTTCTGCAACGTTCCCCAACAGTGGTATCAGAGCATTTTGTGGGCCTATTTGACTTTGCATTTTGTGGCCCACGGTTATCTCTTTTCTGTTTTTTTATATCTAAGCACTGCCGACAGTTTATGGGTTTATCGTGTATGGATGTTTTGAACCTTGTGGTTTTTGGAGCTGCACTGTTAAGTAGTGGGCTGGATTATCCCCACTATATAGTTTTTAATGGCTAGTACATCATATCGTAACTGGCGTGTTTTGTGCTGGAATGTCCGTGGTCTCAATTCTGCGGACAGACAGAGAGATGTTCGATCGAAAATTGAAGAGAGTCAGTGCTCAATTGTGTGCCTTCAGGAAACCAAATGCGAGGAGTTTGATATTAGGATGATTAGAACCTTCTGCCCGCGTTGGTTTGATCGTTTTGCTTTTGCTCCCTCAGTTGGTGCATCTGGTGGTATTCTTGTCATCTAGAATTCTGGTGTCTTCACTGGCACACTCATTGAGATTCAGCCATTCGGTGTTGTGGTCTCTTTTACTTCGGTGCACAATGCTGAGACCTGGACCCTAGTGTCCGTTTATGGGCCTTGTGATGGGCCTCTTCGCGATGATTTTGTTCATTGGCTTTACGATCTGACTAT
Organism: Triticum dicoccoides; assembly: GCF_002162155.2. Taxonomy (NCBI): domain Eukaryota; kingdom Viridiplantae; phylum Streptophyta; class Magnoliopsida; order Poales; family Poaceae; genus Triticum; species Triticum dicoccoides. Next base: position 473,241,550 of record NC_041384.1, read on the forward strand.
CCCTCCTACTGAACACTGGCTTCTCCTAGGGGATTTAAATTTTATAAGGTCCATGGATAATAGAAACCTGTCGGGGGGAAATGTTAACAACATCTTCCTTTTTAATGAGATCATTGGTCATTTGGGTCTCTTGGAGTTGCCCTTGAAAGGGAGAAGTTACACATGGTCAGATATGCAGGAAAACCCTCTGCTCGAGCAGCTTGATTGGTTCTTCACAACTTCAGCTTGGATTTCCATTTATCCAAATACTGTAGTACTTCCGTTAGCGAAAACTTCGTCTGACCATGTGCCATGTGTGGTTTCCATTGACACCACCATTCCAAAAGCCAGGGTTTTTCGTTTTGAGAATTACTGGGTTGACATGCCAGGTTTTATGGAGTGTGTTAAGAGGTCTTGGGAGGCGCCGGTTTTTTCTGATCTATCTGCGGCTGCAATTATCTCCCGAAAGTTCAAATGACTGCGAATGGACCTCAAAGTGTGGAGCAAAAGCATCTCCCACATTAAAAGTCTGACTTTGAATTGTGCCAAGGTCATCCTGCATTTTGATGGGCTTGAGGAATGGAGGCCACTCACAACTCTGGAGTTTAACTTCAGAAAGATAGTCAAGTTGCACCATGAGAACTTGCTGCGTATCCATTACATTTATTGGAAACAGCGGTGTACAATCAGATATATCAAGGTGGGGAGGAGAATTCAAAGTTCTTTCATGCAATGGCTTCAGAAAGATTGAGGAAAAATGCAATTGCTAGTCTTAGGGTTGATGGGAATGATCCAGTCTCTGATCATACACAAATGGCTGGAATTTGGTGGTCCTCCTTTAAGAATAGGATGGGTCATGCTCAGGCATTAACATGGGATTTGATCTCCCACAGTTGATCCAACCAGTGGAAGGGCTTGAAGTACTCTCTGCTCCCTTCTCACAGGAGGAAATAAACAAGGTTTCAGCGGAGCTACCCGCTGACAGAGCACCTGGACCGGATGGCTTTAATGGCATGTTTATCAAGAAATGCTGGCCTATCATCGAACAGGATTTTTTGCACCGCATACAGGCTTTTTATGATGGACAGATATCTTTGTAGAACATCAATGGCTCTCTCATCACCCTCATTCCTAAGATGATTTCTCCTCAAGGGCCTGATGATTTCAGGCCCATTTCCCTTACAAACACCTGTCTGAAGTTCCTCACCAAACCGTTGGCAAACAGATTATAGAAAGTAATTTTGCAATGTATTCATAAGAACCAGTATGGATTTTTGAAAAGTAGGTCCATTCAGGATTGCCTTGCATGGGCATTTGAGTATATACAACAATGCAAGCAGTCAAAGCGACCAATCATAATCCTGAAGCTGGACTTTGCCAAGGCTTTTGATACAGTGGAACATGAGGTAATTTTACAAGTCCTTCATCATAAAGGTTTTGATAGCAAGTGGATTCCTTGGGTTAGAGAGATTTTGTCGTCTGGGACATCTTCGGTATTACTTAATGGCATTCTAGGGAAGCAATTTAAATGTAAGTGTGGGGTCAGACAGGGTGATCCTTTGTCACCCCTCCTTTTTGTTATTGCTGCTGATCTGTTGCAGTCTGTGGTCAACCAAATGATGGCTCAAGGGTCTCTGACACTCCCAATCCCATCCCATGATCCTAACTACCCAATTATCCAATATGCAGATGACACAATCATCATCTTGCCAGTTGTGGATGAGCAAATGGTGGCTCTTAAGAATATGTTGGCTGTGTTCCAGCAGTCTACTGGTCTCAAGGTGAATTTTGCCAAGTCCTCTATGATACCTTTGAATATATCTAATGAGGAGGCTCTCAGGTTGGCTACTCTTCTGGGTTGTAAGTTAGGAGAACTCCCTTTCACTTATCTTGGTCTACCCCTTGGTACCACTAGACCCAGAATTGTGGATCTCCTCCCCCTTGTGGATAATATTGAAAGAAGGCTATCTGCTAGTTCTGCCATGCTAAACCAGGGCTCTAGGTTGCAGCTGTTGACTTCAATCTTAACTTCCATGCCAATCTATTTCCTCCGCACCTTGCATATACCTCTTGGCATCATTAAGCAGTTGGATAGGATCTTCAGGCAGTGTCTTTGGAGAGGGAATACAGAGACACCTAAACAATCTCTGGCAGCTTGGGATCTGGTTTGCAGACCTAAAGATAAGGGTGGTCTGGGTATTCTCAATCTCAATATCCAGAATCAGGGACTGCTCATGAAACATCTGCATAAATTCTTCAATAAGCATGATGTTCCTTGGGTCTCTTTAATATGGGATTCCTATTATGACAACATTGTCCCTCAGGAAACTGTATTGACTGGCTCTTTCTGGTGGAGGGATGTCTTCAAGTTGAACGATGCTTACAGGGCCATTGCTTCTGTTCATATTAACATGGGGGACACTGCTTTCTTCTGGCATGATGCATGGCATGTGGCTGGTTCTTCCTTGCCCTTGGTAAGGAGGCTTCCTAGACTGTTCTCTTTCGTGATTGATGACAAGGTCTCAGTCAGGGATGTGCTTCAGACCCAGGACCGTTTTTCCATGTTTTACCTACCCATCTCACAAGAAGCTGCTACAGAGTTAACAATTCTAGAAGGTTGGCTGCTAAACTTGCAAAGAGATCCTCTACTTCCTGACCAGTGGGTGTGGCCTTCCAAATCTGGGTCCTTTTCGGCCAAAGGGTTCTATACCATCATGCACTCCCATATGCCCACTATTATGCCCTGCAAATGGTTATGGAAGAGCAGATGCACCATGAAGATTAAAGTTTTTGGTTGGTTATTGTTCTTTGATAGACTCACCACCAAAGACATGCTGGTCCGAAGACACTGGAGGTCACAAGCTGAGGATAATCTTTGTGTTATATGTAATGCTTATGTCCATGAGGACAGATCTCATTTGTTCTTCCAGTGCAATTTCAGCTCAAGAGTGTGGAACTACCTCCAGATTGACTGGTCCCAGGGGTCTAATATCCAGGAGTGTGTTGCCCATGCCAGATCAAGTTTTAGTCAAATTTTTTTCTTTGAGGTGATGCTCACTACAGCATGGAATATTTGGATTCTCAGGAATGGGAGGATCTTCAGGGGAGAGCAAGCTCGTTTTTCCACCTGGAGGTGCAATTTTGTACATGATATTCTTCTTTTGTCTCACAAACTTAACAGTAGTCTTAGAACTCAATTGTTAGCTTGGGTTAATGCCCTTTTGTAAATTTAGGATAACTTCAGTTGAACTTGGGTCTTCTAGCTCTAGGTAAGTTGTAGATAGGTCTCCTTTTGTTTTGGCACTTTCTCAGTGCTTTGTATTTTGCTGGACCTTTTCTTTTTCTAATAAAATGGGCTGTGGGGTTTTACCCCATAGTAAATATTCAAAAAAACAGTGGTATCAGAGCCAGGTTTATGCGTAGTTCTCTTTGCACGAGTAGAACACAATTTGTTGTGGGCATAGATGTTGTCAACTTTCTTGCCGCTACTAGTCTTATTTTGCTTCAGCGGTATTGTAGGATGAAGCGGCCCGGACCAACCTTACACGTACGCTTAAGTGAGACCGGTTCCACCGACTGACATGCACTAGTTGCATAAGGTGGCTGGCGGGTGTCTGTCTCTCCCACTTTAGTTGGAGCGGATTTGATGAAAAGGGTCCTTATGAAGGGTAAATAGAAGTTGACAAATCACTTTGTGGCTTTAACGTAGGTAAGAAAACGTTCTTGCTAGAACCCTCTTGCAGCCACGTAAAACTTGCAACAACAATTAGAGGACGTCTAACTTGTTTTTGCAGCAAGTGTTTTATGATGTGATATGGCCAAAGTTGTGATGAATGATGAATGATATATGTGATGTATGAGATCATGTTCTTTTAATAGGAATCACGACTTGCATGTCGATGAGTATGACAACCGGCAGGAGCCATAGGAGTTGTCTTTATTTTTGTATGACCTGCGTGTCATTGAGAAACGCCATGTAAATTACTTTACTTTATTGCTAAACGTGTTAGCCATAGTAGTAGAAGTAATAGTTGGTGAGCAACTTCATGGAGACATGATGATGGAGATCATGATGATGGAGATCATGGTTTCATGCCGGTGACAAGATGATCATGGAGCCCCAAGATGGAGATCACAGGAGCTCTATGATATTGGCCATATCATGTCACTATTATGTGATTGCATGAGATGTTTATCATGTTTTTGCATCTTGTTTACTTAGAACGACGGTAGTAAATAAGATGATCCCTCATTATAATTTCAAGAAAGTGTTTCCCCTAACTGTGCGCCGTTGCGATAGTTCGTTGTTTCGAAGCACCACGTGATGATCGAGTGTGATAGATTCCAACGTTCACATACAACGGGTGTAAGACAGATTTACACATGCAAACACTTAGGTTGACTTGACGAGCCTAGCATGTACAGACATGGCCTCGGACCACAGAAGACCGAAAGGTCGAGCATGAGTCGTATAGAAGATACGATCAACATGAAGATGTTCACCGATGTTGACTAGTCCATGTCACGTGATGACCGGACATGGCCTAGTCAACTCGGATCATGTTATACTTAGATGACTGGAGGGATGTCTTTCTAAGTGGGAGTTCATTGAATAATTTGATTAGATGAACTTAATTATCATGAACTTAGTGTAAAATCTTTACAATATGTCTTGTAGATCAAATGGCCAACGTTGTTCTCAACTTCAACGCATTCCTAGAGAAAACCAAGCTGAAAAATGATGGCAGCAACTATACGGACTGGGTCCGGAACCTGAGGATCATCCTCATAGCTGCCAAGAAAGATTATGTCCTACAAGCACCGCTAGGTGAAGCACCTGCTCTCCCTGCAGAACGAGACGTTATGAACGCTTGGCAAACACATACCGATGATTACTCCCTCGTTCAGTGCGGCATGCTTTACAGCTTAGAACCGGGGCTCCAAAAGCGTTTTGAGAGACACGGAGCATATGAGATGTTCGAAGAGCTGAAAATGGTTTTTCAAGCTCATGCCCGGGTCGAGAGATATGAAGTCTCCGACAAGTTCTTCAGCTGTAAGATGGAGGAAAATAGTTCTATCAGTGAGCACATACTCACAATGTCTGGGTTACATAACTGCTTGACTCAGCTGGGAGTTAATCTCCCGGATGACGCGGTCATTGACAGAATCCTCCAGTCGCTTCCACCAAGCTACAAGAGCTTTGTGATGAACTTCAATATGCAGGGGATGGAAAAGACCATTCCTGAAGTATTTGCAATGCTGAAATCAGCAGAGGTAGAAGTCAAAAAGGAACATCAAGTGTTGATGGTGAATAAAACCACTAAGTTCAAGAAAGGCAAGGGTAAGAAGAACTTCAAGAAGGACAGCAAGGGAGTTGCCGCGCCCGGTAAGCAAGCTGCTGGGAAGAAGAAAAAGAATGGACCCAAGCCCGAGACTGAGTGTTTTTATTGCAAGGGAAGTGGTCACTGGAAGCGGAACTGCACCAAATACTTAGCGGACAAGAAGGACGGCATCACGAAAGGTATATGTGATATACATGTAATTGATGTGTACCTCCAGTACTCGTAGTAGCTCCTGGGCATTTGATACCAGTGCGGTTGCTCACATTTGTAACTCAAAACAGGAGCTGCGGAATAAGCGGAGACTGGCGAAGGACGAGATGACGATGCGCGTCGGGAATGGTTCCAAGGTCGATGTGATCGCCGTCGGCACGCTACCTCTACATTTACCTACGGATTAGTTTTAAACCTCAATAATTGTTATTTAGTTCCAGCTTTGAGCATGAACATTGTATCAGGATCTCGTTTAATTCGAGATGGCTACTCATTTAAATCCGAGAATAATGTTTGTTCTATTTATATGAGAGATATGTTTTATGGTCATGCTCCGATGGTGAATGGTTTATTCTTAATGAATCTCGAGCGTAATGCTACACATGTTCATAGTGTGAATACCAAAAGATGTAAGGTTGATAATGATAGTCCCACATACTTGTGGCACTGCCGCCTTGGTCACATAGGTGTCAAACGCATGAAGAAGCTCCATGCAGATGGACTTTTAGAGTCTCTTGATTATGAATCATTTGACACATGCGAACCATGCCTCATGGGTAAAATGACCAAGACTCCGTTCTCGGAAACAATGGAGTGAGCAACCAACTTATTGGAAATCATACATACTGATGTGTGCGGTCCAGTGAGTGTTGAGGCTCGCGGTGGCTATCGTTATGTTCTCACCCTCACTGATGACTTGAGTAGATATGGGTATGTCTACTTAATGAAACATAAGTCTGAGACCTTTGAAAAGTTCAAGGAATTTCAGAGTGAGGTTGAGAATCAACGTGACAGGAAAATCAAGTTCTTGCGATCAGATTGTGGGGGAGAATACTTGAGTCACGAATTTGGCACACACTTAAGAAAATGTGGAATAGTTTCACAACTGACGCCACCTGGAACACCTCAGCGTAATGGTGTGTCCGAACGTCGTAATCGCACTCTATTAGATATGGTGCGATCTATGATGTCTCTTACCGATTTACCGCTATCATTTTGGGGCTATGCTTTAGAGACTGCCGCATTCACTTTAAATAGGGCACCATCGAAATCCGTTGAGACGACACCGTATGAATTATGGTTTGGGAAGAAACCTAAGCTGTCGTTTCTAAAAGTTTGGGGATGCGATGCTTATGTCAAGAAACTTCAACCTGAAAAGCTCGAACCCAAGTCGGAAAAATGCGTCTTCATAGGATACCCTAAAGAAACTATTGGGTATACCTTCTACCTCAGATCCGAAGGCAAGATCTTTGTTGCCAAGAATGGATCCTTTCTAGAGAAAGAGTTTCTCTCGAAAGAAGTAAGTGGGAGGAAAGTAGAACTTGATGAAGTATTACCTCTTGAACCGGAAAGTGGCGCAACTCAAGAAAATGTTCCTGAGGTGCTTGCACCGACTAGAGAGGAAGTTAATGATGATGATCATGAAACTTCAGATCAAGTTGCTACTGAACTTCGTAGGTCCACAAGGACACGTTCCGCACCAGAGTGGTACGACAACCCTGTCTTGGAAATCATGTTGTTAGACAACGGTGAACCTTCGAACTATGAAGAAGCGATGGCGGGCCCGGATTCCGACAAATGGCTGGAAGCCATGAAATTCAAGATAGGATCCATGTATGAAAACGAAGTATGGACTTTGACTGACTTGCCCGATGATCGGCGAGCCATAGAAAATAAATGGATCTTTAAGAAGAAGACAGACGCGGATGGTAATGTGACCATCTATAAAGCTCGGCTTGTCGCTAAGGGTTATCGACAAGTTCAAGGGGTTGACTACGATGAGACTTTCTCACCTGTAGCGAAGCTGAAGTCTGTCCGAATCATGTTAGCAATTGCCGCATTCTATGATTATGAAATATGGCAAATGGACGTCAAAACGGCATTCCTTAATGGTTTCCTTATGGAAGAATTGTATATGATGCAGCCGGAAGGTTTTGTCGATCCTAAGAATGCTGACAAGGTGTGCAAGCTCCAACGCTCGATTTATGAACTGGTGCAAGCATCTCGGAGTTGGAACATTCGCTTTGATGAGATGATCAAAGCGTTTGGGTTTATGCAGACTTATGGAGAAGCCTGCGTTTACAAGAAAGTGAGTGGGAGCTCTGTAGCATTTCTCATATTATATGTAGATGACATACTTTTGATGGGAAATGATATAGTGCTTTTGGACAGCATTAAGGCCTGCTGAATAAGAGTTTTTCAATGAAGGACCTTGGAGAAGCTGCTTATATATTAGGCATCAAGATCTATAGAGATAGATAAAGACGCCTCATAGGTCTTTCACAAAGCACATACCTTGATAAGATATTGAAGAAGTTCAATATGGATCAGTCTAAGAAGGGGTTCTTGCCTGTGTTGCAAGGTGTGAACTTGAGCTGAGCTCAATGTCCGACCACGGCAGAAGATATAGAAGAGATGAGTGTCATCCCCTATGCCTCAGCCATAGAGTCTATTATGTATGCAATGCTGTGTACCAGACCTGATGTAAACCTTGCCGTAAGTTTGGTAGGTAGGTACCAAAGTAATCCCGGCAAGGAACACTGGACAACAGTCAAGAATATCCTAAAGTACCTGAAAAGGACTAAGGAAATGTTTCTCGTTTATGGAGGTGACGAAGAGCTCGTCGTAAAGGGTTACGTCGACGCTAGCTTTGACACAGATCTGGATGACTCTAAGTCACAAACTGGATACGTGTATATTTTGAATGGTGGGGCAGTAAGCTGGTGCAGTTGCAAGCAGAGCGTCGTGGCGGGATCTACATGTGAAGCGGAGTACATGGCAGCCTCGGAGGCAGCGCATGAAGCAATTTGGGTGAAGGAGTTCATCACCGACCTAGGAGTCATACCCAGTGCGTCGGGGCCGATCAAACTCTTCTGTGACAACACTGGAGCTATTGCACTTGCCAAGGAGCCCAGGTTTCACAAGAAGACCAGGCACATCAAGCGTCGCTTCAACTCCATTCGTGAAAATGTTCAAGATGGAGACACAGATATTTGTAAAGTACATACGGACCTGAATGTAGCAGATCCGTTGACTAAACCTCTCCCTAGAGCAAAACATGATCAACACCAGAATTCCATGGGTGTTCGATTCATCATAATGTAACTAGATTATTGACTCTAGTGCAAGTGGGAGACTGTTGGAAATATGCCCTAGAGGCAATAATAAAAGGATTATTATTATATTTCCTTGTTCATGATAATTGTCTTTTATTCATGCTATAATTGTGTTATCCGGAAATCGTAATACATGTGTGAATACATAGACACCAAACATGTCCCTAGTAAGCCTCTAGTTGACTAGCTCGTTGATCAACAAATAGTCATGGTTTCCTGACTTTTGACATTGGATGTCATTGATAACGGGATCACATCGTTAGGAGAATGATGTGATGGACAAGACCCAATCCTAAACATAGCACAAGATCGTATAGTTCGGTTGCTAGAGTTTTTCCAATGTCAAGTATCTTTTCCTTAGACCATGAGATCTTGCAACTCCCGGATACCGTAGGAGTGCTTTGGGAGTACCAAATGTCACAACGTGACTGGGTGACTATAAAGGTATACTACGGGTATCTCCGAAAGTATCTGTTGGGTTGACACGGATCAAGACTGGGATTTGTCACTCCATATGACGGAGAGGTATCTCTGGGCCCACTCGGTAATGCATCATCATAATGAGCTCAAAGTGACCAAGTGTCTGGTCACGGGATCATGCATTACCGTAAAGTGACTTGCCGGTAACGAGATTGAACGAGGTATTGGGATACCGACGATCGAATCTCGGGCAAGTAACATACCGATCGACAAAGGGAATTGTATACGGGGTTGCTTGAATCCTCGACATCGTGGTTCATCCGATGAGATCATCGAGGAGCATGTGGGAGCCAACATGGGTATCCAGATCCTGCTGTTGGTTATTGACCGGAGGGTCGTCTCGGTCATGTCTACATGTCTCCCGAACCCGTAGGGTCTACACACTTAAGGTTTGGTGACGCTAGGGTTGTAGAGATATGAGTATGCAGTAACCCGAAAGTTGTTCAGAGTCCCGGATGAGATCCCGGACGTCACGAGGAGTTCCGGAATGGTCCGGAGGTGAAGAATTATATATAGGAAGTGCAGTTTTGGCCATCGAGAGAGTTTTGGGGTCAGCGGTATTGTACCGGGACCACTGGAAGGGTCCTGGGGGTCCACCGGGTGGGGCCACCCATTCCGGAGGGCCTCATGGGCTGAAGTGGGGAGGGAACCAGCCCATAGTGGGCTGGTGCGCCCCCCCTTGGGCCCCCCCATGCACCTAGGGTTGGGAACCCTAGGGGAGGGGGCGCCTCCACTTGCCTTGGGGGGCACTCCACCCCCTTGGCCGCCGCCCCCCTAGGAGATCCCATCTCCTAGGGCCGGCGCAGCCCCCTAGGGGGCCTATATAAAGGGGGGGGGAGGGAGGGAAGCCACACCTGAAGTCTTGGCGCCTCCCTCTCCCCTGCTACACCTCTCCCTCTCGCAGAAGAACGGCGAAGCCCTGCTGCGGTGACTGCTGCATCCACCACCACGCCGTCGTGCTGCTGGATCTTCATCAACCTCTCCTTCCCCCTTGCTGGATCAAGAAGGAGACGTCACGCTGATCGTACGTGTGTTGAACGTGGAGGTGCCGTCCGTTCGGCACTAGGATCTCCGGTGATTTGGATCACGTCGAGTACGACTCCCTCATCCCCGTTCTCTTGAACGCTTCCGCGCACGATCTACAAGGGTATGTAGATGCACTCCCCTCTCGTTGCTAGATGACTCCATAGATAGATCTTGGTGAAACATAGAGAATTTTTTTTGTTTTTCTGCAACGTTCCCCAACACTAAATTCCTCTCTTTTACAGATGACCATCATGCTACACCCGTCCAGGATACGGCACAACGGAGACACAGGCGCAGACGTGCAGCAGGGACCCATTCCAAGGATTATTTTTAGATTAAGACCCTGCGTAAAACTTTTTTAATATCTCTTGTTGATACACATCCCCCGGATTCTCAGTACAATTGAGAAGGATGCTGACATATTAGCATGTGGCCACGTCAGAATATTGCACGTACCTGGACACCAGGGGCTTATTACAAAAGGCACTGTTTAGGCCCGGTTTACACCATAAAGACCGAATACCTTAGGGAGTGTTCGGCGTCGCGAGTTTGGCCTTATATGCATCAGCTCCGAATCATGTCTTTGGTCAAATGTTGGGTTTGCCCGGCTCCTGTGCTTTGCTGCCTTACATTCCGCTCTATCGGCTAAGGCGGCACCAGGAGAACTACTGTGATTGTGCCCTGGTTCATCCGGACGAGCACCTCAGTAGAGAAAGCTAAAAACTGACTGTCATGATATAGCGTGAGACTGGTCAACCACTCGATGACCTACCAGAATCTTCGGGATTCCTCCGCCTTAACGAAGGGCCGTTTCCCGGCCAGGCATGTACGCACCCCGAATTCGAAGGAGTGCAGAGCCACCAGGGGCTATATAGTAGCCCCACTGTCAAACTCCTCTGGCTAAGTGAAAGTGTTAAGGCATTATAGTCTGGTTTCCTAGTTCGCTGCGCTATCACCTCTTTAATGGACCAAGACGTTGGATCATGTGTGAACATGCGTCTTCTGCGAACACCCCCGCATTATATGCGTGAGGGCTGAAGCCGACGACTGCAATCTTTCAGGTTATATACATATATACATAAATGCCCGCACAGGAGGCATCATAATACTTTCGGGCAAAAGTAAAAAAACAGCCTTGATAAACTTAATAAAACATTGTTTTTACAATGGGAATACATGTCATTCAAACATAATATTCTTCGAGCTCTAGGCCTCTATCGAACGAGCGCCTTCAAGAACTTCTTCAAAATTGTGCTCGGCAGCCACTCGGCCTATGGCCGAACCCTGCGCCACGACAGTGGTGGCATCCATCTCCGCCCAGTATGTTTTGACACGGGCACGGGCCATCCGCAAGCCTTCTATGCACACCGACCTCTTCATCACTAATGCGCAGCACCGCACCAAGGAACTGCTGCACCAAACTAAAATAGCTGTTCGGCTTTGGCCTTTTCGGCCACAGATGATCCACAACAGACCTCATGGTGAGTCCGGACAATCTATTCAGCTCGGCCCATTCGGCAAGTCAATCAGTCAATGGAAGCGGACGCTCTGGAACATTAAATTGTGACTAGAATAGCTTGTCCACTTCACGATCAGTTTGATCTCGGAAGTATTCGGCCGCATCGACAACACTCGCCGCCAAGTCCAGATGTGCGTCAGCCAAACTCCACAGCCGGTCCAGAGGGGCATACTTAGGATCTCCAAACTTCCTCCGCAGCATGAAGGGTTTCCTAGCCCGATATCCCCGGCTTGACGCAGCTCCTCCTTCGCTCTCATCGCAGAGCGGGTGTCTTTGGTTGCCATCGTGGCCTTTTCCAGGTCCGTCGCCTTTGCCCGGTTTTCTTCTTCAAGAAGCTGGCAACGGTCAGCAGTGTCTTTTAACTTTACAACCAGCTTGGCCATTTCCTCTTTGCTCTCGGAATGTGCGTCGTTTTCGGCTCTTAACTCTTTCGCCGCCTTTAAAGCGGCTGCATTATTACTCCTTGCTTGCTCCTTGGCTCGGGCAAGCTCCGCCCGAAGGGTCTCCATGGTGGCAGCTCCATTTGCAGTCACAACATGTTAAAGATACTGGCATCATGCTGCTCTTATTATGTGACGATCACCAGAAAAATCACTCACCCTGTGCCTTGCCAAGCCGCTTGTTGACAAGCACAATGTCGGCATCTGCCGCATCCAGTTGCCGCTTTAGTCCGGCAAACCCATCAGTCCGGCTAGCCACCGGAGCTTCAACCACCTGCACATAAAGGCGTTCTGGTTATTACCTGGGACTACGATCCTCTATTTGCCGCCATTCTCAATGACAACCAGAGTCCCAGGGGATACTATCTTCACAGGGCACACCTTAAAATGTGCGGTACTGTCAAAAATGTACATCATTTCACGTACCTCAAAACCCGTTAGTAGACTCATAAAGGCTTCATGCAACCCGCTTTCGGCGGACGAAATCCTTTCAATCACCGTACCCATCAACGTACGGTGCTCTTCTGAGATAGTCGCTCGCTCTAGCAGATCCCTTAGTACGACCGACCGCATACCAGACGGTGTCAGACTCTTTTGGTTGCTCTCTTCAAGAGCCAGATACTGGGGACTTCGGGTGGCCATAGGATTATCTTCTGGCCTCGCCGGATCTGGAGAGACCCTCCGCGACGACACTTCAAGGTCGCACGCTTCTTGAGCTGGGGAGTCTGGGGGAGGCGTTTCGCACTCCATCATCTCCGGAAGAAGATCCCCTAAAGACGAGCTCTGCTGAGAAGGGCTAAGATCCGAACTGCAAGATAAATGCTTCAGTTATTTTCCTCAGAAGTAAGGTAGGATATCTTCACTATTAAGTACTTTTTGATTACTTACAGCTCGTTAGAGGGCTGATCCCCGCGCGGACATTGGGCGGCAAGAGCACCCTCCGAGGCAGGACCCTCTGGTGGAGATTTGTTCTCCCGTTTGGAAACCTTGGTTTCCAGATCTTCAGAGGTAGTCCTCTTCCTTCCCCGGGGTGAGAGAATGTCAGATTCTTCCCCTGGGTTGTCCTCCCTCACGGAGGCGCTCATTCCCTCGGTTGGAATAGGTAGCGGTGGAGGCCCGCTTTCGCCCTCTTTATTCCCCCCTTCATCTTTGTCAGGACCCCGACTCGATGTCACATTGATCTAGCCTGTAACACCTCATATCACTTTGCGGCCTCACGCACGGTATCCCCACAGGTGTCGCCTTACCTTTGCCCGGGACCGTTTGCGCCTTTTGGCTCACGTATATGATAGTGTCGCTAGCATCCATATGATAAGGAGTCCGGGCTGACATGACTAGTTGTAAACCCAAAGTGGCACAGACTTACAGGGACAGGCATTCATGACCCAGCCTCGAACGTGTCGGTCAACAGCAAGTGGGTCCGGGCTGTAGCACTGGGCTAGCAGGACTCCGGTAAACCAGGCTGTAGCGGGCTAACAGGACTCCGGTACTCAATGCGTGACATTTCCCCGAAGGGACACACACCAGAACGAGGAAGGACACATGCCGGCCAGCCTAAATGTTCCAGAGCAGTAGCAAGCTACCATGGCTCAGCGGTAACACTAGGAGACATTTCCCGGTAAGAGAGGCTACTAAAGATAAACAACTAGATGGTCAGATCCCACACATACCAAGCATTTCAATCATACACACAATATGCTCGATATGTGCAAATACAACGAAGCATCACAACATGACTCTATGACACAAGTACTTTATTTAAGGCTCAGAGAGCCATACATAACATACACAAAGGTACGGGTCACACGACCCAGCATTCAAGTCATACAGTCATACAAACCAGCAGCGGAAGTAACTTGTCTGAGTACAGACAACTAGTAAAATAAAAGAGGCTTGGGAAGCCTAGCTATACTACGTGGTCCTTCACAAGCTCAGGATCACCACCTGGGTCTTAGCCTACTCATTGATGTCAACGTCTACATAGAACCCATCAGAAGGGGTTGCAGCGTCTTCTGTAAAAAATGTAAATTATAGCAACATGAGTACAAAGGTACTCAGCAAGACTTACATCAGATCCTATATACATGCATATTATCAAGAAGGGTTGGTGGAGTTATTGCAGCAAGCCAGCTTTGACTCTTGGCTAGGCTAACCTACGAGACTCCAAATTGAAATGGTTTTACGCACACGAGTCCACTAATCACCACTTCAATACACTACCGAGGATCCACCTCCGTCTTCCTACGGAAGAGCCATCCTCGGCACTCACACTTATCTTGAGGCTTTTAGTAGTTTCCATTTACTTGTCTATGAACTGTATAGGCAACCAAGTAGTCCTTTACCGCGGACGCGGCTATTCGAATAGATCATGTTAACCCTGCAGGGGTGTACTTCTTCATACACGCTCTCACCTCTTACCGTCGTTTACACGACATGTACTCGGCAACCTTCAAGCGGAAGCCCAACGTGGGTGTCGGCCACGACCTACCTAATCACCTAAGTCTCTAGTCCAGGTTTATCGCCTATTCGGGTTCCATCCATGAGGAGATCCGGCCGAGGTATCGCTCACAGCCCCAAACGATGTGAACAGGGTTCCCGAGATACCTAACGGGTATTCGGTACACCGTGCCACGTACCTACCGCATCACAGCCCACCCCTACGGTCAGCGCTGTCCACGGCCTCCAGTATACTACAAACACCAGAAACTACTTGCAACTCCTGGACAGAGAACTAGGGTGAATAGAAGTCGAGAGGGTCCATTGGTTTCGGGCCCAATGCATGGTAGTAGCTGAATCTTAAATCACACATACAGATCTCAGTGCTTAAGGTCGGCTTCAATGAAACAACCCACCATGTACTCCTACATGGCCTCTCATCGATACCTTTACCCAATCGTGTTCACCACACCACTCCCATTACCGACGTAATCATTTCACTCTAGCCCATCACCCAGATGAACCAGACCTGACACGACTCTAAGCATAGCAGGCATAGCAAGGTAGGAACAACACATACATATGGCTCAATCAACTCCTACACATGCTAGTGGGTTTCATCTAGTTACTGTGGCAATGACAGGTCATGCAGAGGAAGTGGGCTCAACTACCGTAGCACACAGCAGTTTGAAACGCGTTGTCTTAATGCAGTAAAAGAGAGCAGGAGCGAGAACATGGGATTGTATCGATATGATCAAATGGTTGGTTGCTTGCCTGATGGTTCGATGCACTGATACGGTTCTTCGTTAGGGTAATCACGGTACTCCTCGGGGGCAGATCCTGCCTCAAGAACACCGATATACAACCATTACCAAACAATGTGCAACAATATGATGCATGCATGAAACATAGCAATATGAGTGTGTTGGGCTAATGCAACTAAGACCAGAAGGGTTTGAACCAATTTGAATCAAAGATTCAAATTTCAAACTCAAACATGGCCCTTTAAAGTGTTTTTCCTTGTTCTGCATTAAACATCAAGTTAACTTGTTTAGTCATGCATGAAAATAGTACAGATGGATAGATTGGATTTTTCTGATCATTTTTCATATATAATTTGTCTGATTTGGAGTTACAGAATAAAAGTTATGAATTTTTGAAGTTTAAATTATATTCTGGAATTTCCTATAATAGAATAATTCCAGAAAATCAATTATTGCGTCAGCCTGACGTTAGTGTGACGTTAGCAGGTCAACGGAACACGTCAGGGTCAAACCTGACAGTGGGTCCCGCATGTCAGGGTGATTAAATTAATTAAAGTTTAATTAAAACTAAACCTGTTTAATTAACAGGGCTGGGCCCCACCTGTCATTGACTCAGGGGAGTCAACCAGGGCCCACCCGTGGTCAAACCCAGGTCGGCTGCACCGGCGTTTAGCCGCCGGCGAGCTCGACGCGGCGGCGGAAGTGATTTTTGCCGTTCCCGCAACCAAACGAGCCGCGGAGGGCACCGGAGAGGAGCTGAGGTCGAGCCGTAGCTCTTGGTGGAGTCCGTTGGGGTCGGGGTGGCCGGAGTTGGCGCCGGCGACGACTTTGGCGGCCACCGGGGTTCGGCCGAAGACGAACTTGACGCTAGGGTGTGCGGGGAGGTGCGGGACGTGCATGGTTGGGCCTAACGCAGCGTGGTGAGTGCGTTGGACACCGCGGGTTGGCCGGAGGATGGCCGGGAGCACGTCGGCGACGAGATCCATGGCGTTGCGTGCGTGTGATCTTCGTGCGGTGGCTAGACGGCTCGGGAATGAGAGAGAGAGGGTCGGAGAGATAGCTGGGCTCACAGCGCTCCCGTAGAGGCCACCGACGGGGTCGGGGACGAGCTGAGGCGGCGACGGCGTTGAAGGGGATCTCCGGCGACGGCGAGCTCGGGCGAGGTCGGTGCAGTGGTCTCGGGCCGCACGAGCACACGGGGCTCGGCTAGCTCGATGAAGTGGACGGCGGCGGAGCTCCTGGACACGGCGGCACGGCGTGGGGTTGACGGAGGGCGTGGCTACGGCGAGGGGGTGGCGGCGATGGCGTCGGCCATGGCGTGGGAGAGCGAAGGGGAGGAGCTGGAGGGGAGAGGGGGTGTCTGGGAGGTTCGGGGGAGAGAGGGAGGCCGATTCACGGCGTTAGCCGGGCGAGGGAGGCGGCGAGGCGGCGAGCAGGTGCGTGGCACCCATGCGGTGCTCGCCGTCGAGCACCTGCCTGCCTGCCTGGCCGGCAAGCAGCTCGCTAGCGCGGTGCTGGGCTGGGCCGGCAGGTGGGCCGGTGCTGGGCGACAGGTAAGCCTTTTCCCATTTCTTTCTGTTTTCTGTTTTTATTAATACTTCTGCCACTTTGTTGAATTAAATAAAATACTTGGGCAACTCCAAAAATCACCAAACTACTCCTGGTCCATAGTTGGATTATTTCCAACATGAAACATTTTGGTTTGGAGTTATTTGAGCATTTAATTATTTTATATAATTTTAAATGCCCAAATTCAAATACTTATGATTTAATTCAAAAACCCTAGGATGGCCTAGGAAAATGTGCACCACTTTTGGCAGAGGTTCTGAACCAAGACAAAAATGATGGGCATTTTAGAAGGGCATTTCAGGTTCATTGAAAAACTTTTTAGTAAACCCTAGTTGGTTTCAGAGGGGACTGGGGGTTCTGTCATCCCCATTTCAGGTTTCTGATGAAAGAGTAAACATGATGCAACACTCTAATGCATGGCTAACTAGGATGTGACAACTCACCCCCACTCAAAAGAATCTCGTCCCGAGATTTGGGTTCTTCCGGAAAGAAGGCGGGATACTCAAGTCGAAGACGATCCTCCCTTTCCCAAGTTGCTTCATCCTCAGAATGGTGCGACCATTGAACTTTGAGAAACTTGATATTATGACGTCGAGTGGTACGCTCGGCCTGATCAAGGATACGAATGGGGTACTCTCGATATGTAAGATTATCTTGGAGATCAAGCGTTTCGTGGTCCACTCCACGGATAGGATCCGAGAAGCAACGCCTGAGTTGAGAAACGTGGAAGACATCGTGGACTCTGGAGAGGTGCGGAGGTAGTTCCAACTGGTAGGCAACTTCTCCTCGTTTGGCGAGAATGCGAAAAGGTCCAATGTAACGAGGAGCCAATTTGCCTTTGATACCGAAACGATGGGTTCCCTTCAGAGGGGTAACCCGAAGGTAAGCCTTCTCGTCAATCTCGAAAGTCATAGCCTTATGTTTTCGGTCATATTGACTCTTCTGACGGGATTGGGCTGTTTTCAACTTTTCACGAACGATGCGAACTTGCTCTTCTGCTTCCTGAATCATATCCGGGCCAAAGAATTGTCTTTCCCCGGTCTCTGACCAGTTAAGGGGTGTTCGACACCGTCGTCCATAGAGAACTTCAAAAGGGGCTTTCCCCAAGCTAGATTGATAGCTGTTGTTGTAAGCGAATTCGGCAAATGGAAGGCACTTCTCCCAATCCAATCCGAATGAGATAACAGAGGCTCGAAGCATGTCTTCTAGAATCTGGTTGACGCGTTCCACTTGACCACTCGACTGAGGGTGGAAAGCGGTGCTCAAGGAGAGACGGGTTCCCATAGCATTTTGGAAACTTTCCTAAAATCGAGAGGTGAAAAGACTTCCTCGATCCAAATTAATTTCCAAAGGAACACCATGGAGAGACACTATCCGGGAGATGTATAAGTCTGCCAATTGACTAGCGGTTATACTCTCACGAACAGGTAGGAAATGGGCTACTTTGGAAAGACGATCGACAACGACGAAGATAGCATTATTCCCTCTCTTGGTCCTGGGAAAACCGGTAATGAAATCCATACCAATTTTATCCCATTTCCATTCAGGAATAGCTAAGGGTTGAAGGGTGCCAGCAGGCCGTTGATGCTCTGCTTTTACTCGACGACAGACGTCGCAATTAGCAATATACTGAGCAATTTCTCTTTTCATCCTAGTCCACCAGAATCTCTGGCGTAGGTCCTGATACATCTTAGTACTACCGGGATGAATGGTGAGAGGTGATTCATGAGCCTCCTTAAGGATCAATCGCCTCAGGTTTCGCACTTTGGGAACCACTAGTCGATTCCCGAAGTATACGACCCCTTGATCAGTAATAGAGAAACAATTCGCAATTCCTTTCTTGATGTTTCTCTTGATGCGGGAAATTCCCGGATCTACCTTCTGTGCTTTGATGATCTGATTCGTAAGGGTAGGTTTCGCCACCAAGGTGGAGAGAAAACCTTGAGGAACAATGTGAAGGTTAAGCTTCCGAATTTCCTCATGGAGAAGCGGTTGAATTTGTTGTAGCATTAGGTTGTTACAATAAGATTTACGACTTAGCGCATCAGCCATGACGTTGGCTTTCCCTGGGGTGTAAGTTATTCCTAAGTCAAAATCTGTGATCAACTCAACCCAACGTCTTTGCCTGAGATTCAAATCCGGTTGGGTGAAAATGTACTTCAGACTTTGGTGATCAGTGAATATTTCGCAACGGTTACCGAGGAGGTAATGTCGCCAGGTCTTAAGTGCATAGACTACGGCTGCAAGCTCTAGATCATGCGTAGGATAATTCTCCTCATGTGGGTGCAATTGCCGTGAAGCGTAGGCAATTACGTGTCGATCTTGCATGAGAATGCAACCTAGTCCTTGTCGCGAGGCGTCGCAGTAGATAACAAAGTCCTTAGAGAAGTCTGGCGGTACCAGAACGGGAGCAGAAGTCAGGCGTCTTTTCAGTTCCTGAAAGCTGTGCTCACATTGTGGAGTCCATTCGAACTTCTTATATTTCTTGAGGAGTTCGGTTAGAGGTTTGGCAACTTTGGAGAAGTTTTCGACAAAGCGACGACAATAGCTCGCTAAGCCCAGAAAACTCCGAACTTGCTTGAACGATTCAGGTGGAGTCCAATTAAGGACGGCTTGAACTCGCTCAGGGTTAACAGCAATACCTTTACCAGATATTACATGACCCAGATAGGTCACTTCTGACAACCAAAATTCACATTTAGAGAATTTGGCATAAAGATGATGCTCTCGAAGTTTCTTCAACACTAGCCTTAGATGTTCGGCATGTTCTTCCTCGTTCTTGGAGTAGATGAGTATATCATCGAGATAAACTACGACGAATTTATCCAAATACTCCATGAAGATTGACTTCATTAACCGAGAAAAAGTGGTTGGAGCGTTGGTTAAACCGAAGGACATGACGGTGTACTCGTATTGGCCATATCGAGTAACAAAAGACGTTTTAGGAATGTCCCCGTTTCTGATTTTGATTTGATGGTAGCCCAACCTCAAATCCATCTTGGAGAAGACTGAGGATCCAGCGAGCTGATCATACAGGTCGTTGATCCTAGGGAGCGGATATTTGTTCTTGATTGTGACCAAATTGATAGGTCGATAATCTACAACCATCCGGTCCGTACCATCCTTCTTCTTGACGAAGAGGACGGGGCAAGCCCACGGAGATGAACTAGGTCGGATGAAACCCTTTTTCAAGGACTCATCGAGTTGTTTCTTAAGCTCGGCTAGTTCTAGTGGTGCCATCTTATAGGGTCTTCTAGCAATCGGAACGGTTCCTGGAATGAGGTCTATTACGAACTCAACATCCCTGTCAGGTGGAACACCTGGCAATTCCTCTGGGAAGACATCCGGGAAGTCATGGACTACCAGAACGTCCTCAAGGTCTGGCAAAGGGCTGGCATTAAGAGAATATAATTGTCGCTTGGCTAATCGGGTCAAGACATTGACTATCTTCCCCGAAGGATGAGTGAGTTGAACAGTCCTAGTGAAGCAATCAATTTTGGCATGATGAGCTGACATCCAGTCCATACCCAAAATGATATTAATATCTGAAAATTTGAGAGCTATCAAAGATGCGAGGAAAACTAGTCTGTCGACTTGGATTTCATTTCCATGGCTTACTCTAGAGGTTTGCCATTTGGATCCCGGAGTTTGAATTACCATAGAGGTTGGCATATCACCGAATGCGATGTTATGCAAACGAGCATAATCTTCGGATATAAAAGAATGAGAGGCTCCTGTATCGAAAAGAACAGATGCCGGGTGGCCATTAACAAGAAGCGTACCAAGAACGACGTTGGGATCCTCTTGAGCTTCTTCGGCAGAGATACAGTTGACATGGCCACGTGTAGCGGTGGCCGGCTTGGCGTGGAACACTTTCCCTATCGGCTTGCCACGGCCAACAGCTTTAGCAGATTGGTTGGGGTTGGTCTGGGGACACTCACGCATATAGTGGCCAGATTCCCCACACTTAAATCAAGTCACGGAACTGGTACGTGGAGGAGCATTGTTGGTTGGACCCCCATAGGGCTTGGCTGGTGCGGACTGTTGAACGGGGCGAGGCGCCTGGAAAGATGGCCTCGGTGTGAACCTGGGTGGCAGGGCGGTGTTGGGCACCCACACGCGGCGCTTCTGAGGACCAGCACCGGATGAGGAACCCATGTCACGGCCATGCTTGCGTGTTGCGTCATAATCAGTCTGACCAGTTTCAGCACTGATGGCCTTGTTAACAAGCTTCTGAAAAGATGTGCACTCATGCAGACGGAGGTCGCGGCGAAGCTCAGGACTAAGCCCCTTACGGAATCTTGCTTGCTTCTTGGCATCGGTAGAAACTTCCTCAGTTGCATATCGTGCGAGGTTACCAAACTCCCTGCTGTAAGCATCCACAGAGAGTCGGCCTTGGGTGAAATTGCAAAATTCCTCACGTTTACGGTCCATGAGACCCTCCGGAATGTGATGTTCACGGAAAGCCTCACTGAATTCAGCCCAAGTAGTGACATGGCCCGCTGGGCGCATAGCTCCATAATTCTCCCACCATAGACTGGCGGGGCCTTCAAGATGATATGCAGCAAAGGTGACCTTGTCAGCCTCAGCTACTAGCGCGGAACGCAGCTTGTGAGAGATACTGTGAAGCCAGTCATCAGCGTCGAGAGGCTCGACGGAGTGGTGGAACATGGGTGGATGTAATTTGATAAAATCACTGAGTGACACCACGTTAGTCCTCTGATGGTGTGCTGTGTTCTGTTCAATACGCTCCAACAAACGGTTGGTCTCCCGCTTGTTTCTCTCAGCTTCCATCATAACCTCGGCTAGGGAAGGAGGATGAGGCAGATTTGCATCCCTGACTTCACTGCCTTCGGCCTGCTCTTGAGGAGCAGGGTTTGTGCGCGTGTTGACCATCCTAGGTAAACAAGACAATGATTTAGTCAGAATGATAAAATTCTGACATAGGATACAAAATGTAAGGAATAACTCGAAATGCAAGATGATCATCCGTATGACATGGTAGATACAGAAACTGCTTCTTTATTCCATCGTCATACACACCATACAGGGTTTAGTACAAGACCAAACAAAGTACTATTACGGTGAAAAGAGGATTACATCTCATCGGAGGCATCCCAAGATCCTATACATTATTTTTCTACACCTCCGGAAAGGGTACAAACTAGGTCAAATCCCACGAGTCACGCGGAACGATAGACGACACAGCTAGTGCGGACTAGTGATACTACCACTAACTCAAACCGATCCGTAGTAGTCCTCGTAGAAATCACCTCCATAGCCTGGAAGCTCAACATGATCATCCGGAAACAGACGATCTCGCGGAGCTTGTGGACCATAAGGGCTAGGATGAGGTCTTGGACCAACAGACGGTGGCCTGCGGGGACCGCGAGGTGGGGTGATGCCTCCTACATCACGCCAACCCATCACGTCTGGCAAAGCAGATCTCACAGGATAGAGATCGCGCATATCCAAATATCCAGCTTGCACCGCCGGTGCAAACCGAGTCAATGTGGCCCAGTGGTCAGCACGGGTATTGAAAAGCTCTAACCTCAAGGCCCGATTTTCACGGTCCTTATCCTCGAGCATCTCAGCAGTGGTGCGAGTCCGTGAATCCTCCTGAGTGGGGTCAGCACAGATAGCCTGGAGATACCCTTGTGCTCCCGGAAGTGATCCTGGCATATACCGGAAATCAGAGTCCCGAAATAGACCAGATCTGACTCGCATGATGGTCATCACAGAGTAGGCGGCGTCCTGCACAGCCATCTCAATAGTAACCCCGAGTCCATAGGAGCAGTGAAGGGGCTCGGTGGACCCAGGATAAGATGGAAATATCCTGACAGTGCAGAGATACTGGCTTTGATTAAAGTCTCGGAATTGCTCTTCGACCGTGTACTCAGGATACCAACGGTATCCAGCCTCAGTCATTACCCTGACCAACATGGCGGTATGACCGGGTACATCTAGGCATCGAGTCAGGCGAACCACTTGATTGAGGTCGCGAGTGGCCATCTGAAAACACAATCATAATGCAAAGGCATTAGAATTTCCAGCAGAATTTCGGCAGCATAACAGCTGTAAATGCTCAAGAAGGATTTTGAGACATTTGACAAAGGATTACATACACACTCAACATCATCATATCAAGTTCTGAGTCCATCCTAGCAACATAATGTGGTAGTAGAATTGAACTAGGCTTGTATCCATCAAACCTATAAGATACTACTGATTAGTAACACGTGATCCTGATAGAGAGAATAGATCCTAACTCCTTAACCCCCGGTGGAAGAATAGACTGACTCAGATCAGAATGTTATAAGATAAAGGAGTAAAAAGAGCCTTACGTGCCAACCCACAAACAATTCCCCTACATATAACTAAAGAATTTCTAGACTCAACATCGACCAGTTTGGCTTGGAGAACCTACAGGCAGTCCGGCTCTAATGCCAACGCTGTCAGGACCCCGACTCGATGTCACATCGATCTAGCCTGTAACACCTCATATCACTTTGCGGCCTCACGCACGGTATCCCCACGGGTGTCGCCTTACCTTTGCCCGGGACCGTTTGCGCCTTTTGGCTCACGTATATGATAGTGTCGCTAGCATCCATATGATAAGGAGTCCGGGCTGACATGACTAGTTGTAAACCCAAAGTGGCACAGACTTACAGGGACAGGCATTCATGACCCAGCCTCGAACGTGTCGGTCAACAGCAAGTGGGTCCGGGCTGTAGCACTGGGCTAGCAGGACTCCGGTAAACCGGGCTGTAGCGGGCTAACAGGACTCCGGTACTCAATGCGTGACATTTCCCCGAAGGGACAGACACCGGAACGAGGAAGGACACATGCCGGCCAGCCTAAATGTTCCAGAGCAGTAGCAAGCTACCATGGCTCAGCGGTAACACTAGGAGACATTTTCCGGTAAGAGAGGCTACTAAAGATAAACAACTAGATGGTCAGATCCCACACATACCAAGCATTTCAATCATACACACAATATGCTCGATATGTGCAAATACAATGAAGCATCACAACATGACTCTATGACACAAGTACTTTATTTAAGGCTCAGAGAGCCATACATAACATACACAAAGGTACGGGTCACACGACCCAGCATTCAAGTCATACAGTCATACAAACCAACAGCGGAAGTAACTTGTCTGAGTACAGACAACTAGTAAAATAAAAGAGGCTTGGGAAGCCTAGCTATACTACGTGGTCCTTCACAAGCTCAGGATCACCACCTGGGTCTTAGCCTACTCATTGATGTCAACGTCTACGTAGAACCCATCAGAAGGGGTTGCAGCGTCTTCTGTAAAAAATGTAAATTATAGCAACATGAGTACAAAGGTACTCAGCAAGACTTACATCAGATCCTATATACATGCATATTATCAAGAAGGGTTGGTGGAGTTATTGCAGCAAGCCAGCTTTGACTCTTGGCTAGGCTAACCTACGAGACTCCAAATTGAAATGGTTTTACGCACACGAGTCCACTAATCACCACTTCAATACACTACCGAGGATCCACCTCCGTCTTCCTACGGAAGAGCCATCCTCGGCACTCACACTTATCTTGAGGATTTTAGTAGTTTCCATTTACTTGTCTATGAACTGTATAGGCAACCAAGTAGTCCTTTACCGCGGACGCGGCTATTCGAATAGATCATGTTAACCCTGCAGGGGTGTACTTCTTCATACACGCTCTCACCTCTTACCGTCGTTTACACGACATGTACTCGGCTACCTTCAAGCGGAAGCCCAACGTGGGTGTCGGCCACGACCTACCTAATCACCTAAGTCTCTAGTCCAGGTTTATCGCCTATTCGGGTTCCATCCATGAGGAGATCCGGCCGAGGTATCGCTCACAGCCCCAAACAATGTGAACAGGGTTCCCGAGATACCTAACGGGTATTCGGTACACCGTGCCACGTACCTACCGCATCACAGCCCACCCCTACGGTCAGCGCTGTCCACGGCCTCCAGTATACTACAAACACCAGAAACTACTTGCAACTCCTGGACAGAGAACTAGGGTGAATAAGAAGTCGAGAGGGTCCATTGGTTTCGGGCCCAATGCATGGTAGTAGCTGAATCTTAAATCACACATACAGATCTCAGTGCTTAAGGTCGGCTTCAATGAAACAACCCACCATGTACTCCTACATGGCCTCTCATCGATACCTTTACCAAATCGTGTTCACCACACCACTCCCATTACCGACGTAATCATTTCACTCTAGCCCATCACCCAGATGAACCAGACCTGACACGACTCTAAGCATAGCAGGCATAGCAAGGTAGGAACAACACATACATATGGCTCAATCAACTCCTACACATGCTAGTGGGTTTCATCTAGTTACTGTGGCAATGACAGGTCATGCAGAGGAAGTGGGCTCAACTACCGTAGCACACAGCAGTTTGAAACGCGTTGTCTTAATGCAGTAAAAGAGAGCAGGAGCGAGAACATGGGATTGTATCGATATGATCAAATGGTTGGTTGCTTGCCTGATGGTTCGATGCACTGATACGGTTCTTCGTTAGGGTAATCACGGTACTCCTCGGGGGCAGATCCTGCCGCAAGAACACCGATATACAACCATTACCAAACAATGTGCAACAATATGATGCATGCATGAAACATAGCAATATGAGTGTGTTGGGCTAATGCAACTAAGACCAGAAGGGTTTGAACCAATTTGAATCAAAGATTCAAATTTCAAACTCAAACATGGCCCTTTAAAGTGTTTTTCCTTGTTCTGCATTAAACATCAAGTTAACTTGTTTAGTCATGCATGAAAATAGTACAGATGGATAGATTGGATTTTTCTGATCATTTTTCATATATAATTTGTCTGATTTGGAGTTACAGAATAAAAGTTATGAATTTTTGAAGTTTAAATTATATTCTGGAATTTCCTATAATAGAATAATTCCAGAAAATCAATTATTGCGTCAGCCTGACGTCAGTGTGACGTTAGCAGGTCAACGGAACACGTCAGGGTCAAACCTGACAGTGGGTCCCGCATGTCAGGGTGATTAAATTAATTAAAGTTTAATTAAAACTAAACTTGTTTAATTAACAGGGCTGGGCCCCACCTGTCATTGACTCAGGGGAGTCAACCAGGGCCCACCCGTGGTCAAACCCGGGTCGGCTGCACCGGCGTTTAGCCGACGGCGAGCCCGACGCGGCGGCGGAAGTGATTTTTGCCGTTCCGGCAACCAAACGAGCCACAGAGGGCACCGGAGAGGAGCTGAGGTCGAGCCGTAGCTCTTGGTGGTGTCCGTTGGGGTCGGGGTGGCCGGAGTTGGCGCCGGCGACGACTTTGGCGGCCACCGGGGTTCGGCCGAAGACGAACTTGACGCTAGGGTGCGCGGGGAGGTGCGGGACGTGCACGGTTGGGCCTAACGCAGCGTGGTGAGTGCGTTGGACACCGCGGGCTGGCCGGAGGATGGCCGGGAGCACGTCGGCGACAAGATCCGCGGCGGTGCGTGCGTGTGATCTTCGTGCGGTGGCTACACGGCTCGGGAATGAGAGAGAGAGGGTCGGAGAGATAGCTGGGCTCACAGCACTCCCGTAGAGGCCACCGGCGGGGTCGGGGACGAGCTGAGGCGGCGACGGCGTTGAAGGGGATCTCCGGCGACGGCGAGCTCGGGCGAGGTCGGTGCGGTGGTCTCGGGCTGCACGAGCACACGGGGCTCGGCTAGCTCGATGAAGTGGACGGCGGCGGAGCTCCTGGACACGGCGGCACGGCGTGGGGTTGACGGAGGGCGTGGCTACGGCGAGGGGGTGGCGGCGATGGCGTCGGCCATGGCGTGGGAGAGCGAAGGGGAGGAGCTGGAGGGGAGAGGGGGTGTCTGGGAGGTTCGGGGGAGAGAGGGAGGCCGATTCACGGCGTTAGCCGGGCGAGGGAGGCGGCGAGGCGGCGAGCAGGTGCGTGGCACCCATGCGGTGCTCGCCGTCGAGCACCTGCCTGCCTGCCTGGCCGGCAAGCAGCTCGCTGGCGCGGTGCTGGGCTGGGCCGGCAGGTGGGCCGGTGCTGGGCGACAGGTAAGCCTTTTCCCATTTCTTTCTGTTTTCTGTTTTTATTAATACTTCTGCCACTTTGTTGAATTAAATAAAATACTTGGGCAACTCCAAAAATCACCAAACTACTCCTGGTCCATAGTTGGATTATTTCCAACATGAAACATTTTGGTTTGGAGTTATTTGAGCATTTAATTATTTTATATAATTTTAAATGCCCAAATTCAAATACTTATGATTTAATTCAAAAACCCTAGGATGGCCTAGGAAAATGTGCACCACTTTTGGCAGAGGTTCTGAACCAAGACAAAAATGATGGGCATTTTAGAAGGGCATTTCAGGTTCATTGAAAAAGTTTTTAGTAAACCCTAGTTGGTTTCAGAGGGGACTGGGGGTTCTATCATCCCCATTTCAGGTTTCTGATGAAAGAGTAAACATGATGCAACACTCTAATGCATGGCTAACTAGGATGTGACAATCTTCCTTTGATGACACCAGGCAAGGTGCTGGCTCGAGAATCTTTTCCAGCACCAGATTGTCCAAGCCTTCAGGAAGGGGGGCCGAACACTGGATCATCTTCGCCTTTGTTATCCAGTCCTGGTCAAAGAGCGATTCTTCAGAATGATGTCATGATAAAAAAAGGACAGTGTGTTCGGCCATGGGTTTACTTACTTGGGCTGCGGAGCGGTTGCTGCTCAAGCCCACATCCTCGGTAGTGTCCGAACACTCTATTTGGGGTCCAAAGAACGATTTGTAAATCTCCTCATGCGTCAGGCCGAGGAAATTCTAAATAGTGCGCGGTCCTTCCGGGTTGAATTCCCACATGCGGAGGGGCCGACGTTTGCAAGGCTGGACTCGACGAACCAACATGACTTGCATTACCATAACCAGACTAAAATCTCCCTCGAAGAGATCTCGGATGCGCCTCTGCAGTATGGGCATGTCCTTGGCTGGGCCCCAGCTCATCCCCCTACTGATCCATGACATCAGTTGTGGTGGAGGGCCTGAGCGGAAGGTGGGGGCGGCTACCCACTTGGCACTTCAGGGAGCTGTGACGTAAAACCACTCTCGTTGCCCCAATCCGGACACCTCTGGAACAGAGCCCTTCGGCCATGGAGCACCAACAATTTTGCTTATTAGAGCACCTCCGCACGCTGCATACTGCCCCTCGACCATCTTCGGCTTCACATCAAAGGTCTTGAGCTACAGGACGAAGTGAGGGGTAATGCGGAGGAAGGCCTCACAAACGACAATAAATGACAAGATGTGAAGGAGGGAATCCGGGGCTAGGTCATGAAAATCCAGCCCGTAATAGAACATAAGACCCCTAACAAAGGGATCCAGAGCGAGGCCTAGTCCTCGGAGTAAGTGGGAGACGAACACAACACTCTCGTTGGGTTCGGGAGTAGGGATGACCTGCCCTCGGGCGGGCAGCCTTTGCGAAATTTCGGCGGTCAGGTATCTGGTCTCCTTCAACTTCTTGATATTCTCCTCCGTGACGGAGGAAGGTATCCATCGGCCTTGAAGGCTGGATCCGGACATGATTGAAGGTCCGAAGCACCTGACCTGAGCTTTGGGTGTTAGAACTCGAGGTGGGGGAAGGATTCGATTGAGCACGGGAGGGAAGAAGTAAAAGCCTTGTCCCTTTATAAAGAGGGTGAATATCAAGTGTCCTCCTCGTGGCCGTTTGGGACTTGCCTAAAATCTAGGAGTCCTAGGCATGGTTGGGTTACCCACGTCCGTATTAATGAGAATCCCGTAATAAGGGGAACACGATCTCTGCTTTGACAAGACGTGTCAAGAAACCGCCTCACGTTATGTGCGGGGCTGGTTAAGGAAAAACGGTTCAAATAATTACCGGGCCATGGCATGATGCCATGCTGCCAAAACGTGTTAGCAGATTGGATTTGTGGAAATATTACTCTCTCTATGGTGGTATGTGAAACTTATTTTGCAGGGTCAGACACTATCCTTGTATTCAAACTCTTCTGTGGTGTATTCGGAGGAGGAACCCGCCTTGCAATGCCGAAGACAACACTGCGCGCCGGACTCATCGTCATTGAAGCCTGGTTCAGGGGCTACTGAGGGAGTCCTGGATTAGGGGGTCTCTGGACAGCCGGACTATATCCTTTGGCCGGACTGTTGGACTATGAAGATACAAGACTGAAGACTTCGTCCCATGTCCGGATGGGACTCTACTTGGCGTGGAAGGCAAGCCAGGCGATACGGATATGTATATCTCCTCCTTTGTAAACGACCTTGTGTAACCCTAGCCCCCTCCGGTGTCTATATAAACCGGAGGGTTTTAGTCCGTAGGACAACATACAATGATACCATAGGCTAGCTTCTAGGGTTTAGCCTCTCCGATCTCGTGGTAGATCAACTCTTGTACTACTCATATTATCAAGAATAATCAAGCAGGACGTAGGGTTTTACCTCCATCAAGAGGGCCCGAACCTGGGTAAAACATCGTGTCCCCTGCCTCCTATTACCATCTGCCTTAGACGCACAGTTCGGGACCCCCTACCCGAGATCCGCCGGTTTTGACACCGACACTTAGCGACAAGCCGAGCTTTGTGGATCTGAACATTTCCATCCACATCGGTTTTCTTCTTAAAGACCCATTTGCAACCAATGGCCGTTACGCCAGGCGGCGGATCTACCAAGTCCCAAACATGATTCTCATCCATGGACTTTAACTTGGATCTCATGGCCTCCAGCCATGCCTCGGAATCTGGGCTCACCATCGCTTCCGCATATGTGGCCGGCTCGTCTCTTTCTAGCAACAATACATCACGCACTCTGCGCAATCTTTCCGACCTCCGTGGTTCCGGTGCCACTTCCTCTACGTGTTCTCTGACTGACTCCGGTATGGTCTCATCACCAGCCGAGCCATCCCCGAGTGGTCCTCGAATTTCTTCGAGTCAGACCGTCCTCCCACTGTCCTCCCAACTGAGAAACTCTTTCTCAAGGACAACCCCATTCCGGGCAACAAACACTTTGTTCTCTTCCCGATTGTAGAAGTTTTATCCCAAGGTTTCCCTTGGATATCCCACGAATATGCATTTATCCGACTTGGGTGTAAGCTTGTCTGACATAAGTTTCTTGACAAATGCTTCACAACCCCAAATCTTTAGAAAAGACAAACTGGGACTCTTCCCGGTCCACATCTCATGTGGTGTATAGTCTACGGATTTTGATGGTACCCTATTAAGTGTGAAAGTTTTAGTTTCTAGAGCGTATCCCCAGAATGACAAGGGTAAATCTGACTTGCTCATCATAGATCGAACCATGTCCAACAAGGTGCGATTCCTCCGTTCTGATACACCATTTCTCTGTGGCATACCCGGAGGTGTGAGCTGAGGTACTATACCTCTGCTTTTTAGATGATCATCAAACTCCTGGCTCATGTACTCACCTCCGCGATCAGATCGTAGAAGTTTTATAGTCTTGTCGAGCTGATTCTCCACCTCGTTTTGAAAATCTTTGAACTTTTCAAAAGGCTCTAACTTGTGCCTCATCAAATAGATATATCCATATATAATCAAGTCATCGGTAAAAGTCACGAAGTACTGATAGCCACCTCTGGCAGTTGTGCTCATTGGTCCACACACATCACTGTGTATCAGTTCCAATAGCTCGGATGCCCTCTCGCAACTCTTTGCGAAAGGAGACTTAGTCATCTTGCCGAGCAAGCATGATTCGCATGTCTCGAATGACCCAAAGTCGATCGAAGTTAGGAGTCAATCATCATGGAGCTTCTTCATGCGTTTCAGACTAATGTGTCCAAGCCGACAATGCCAGAAGTATGTCGGGTTATCTCATTGGGCTTATGCCTCTTGACATTCACGTTATAGACCGGTTCCTATTCTAGATTCAATATAAATAACCCATCAACAATGGGTGCATAGCCATGGAACATACCATTCAAATAAATTGAACAACCATTGTCCTTTAAATTGAATTCATAACCCTGACTCATCAAGCATGAGGCAGAAATAATGTTCCGACTAAGTGTAGGAATGTAATAACAATTATTCAATTCCAAAATAAATCCAGAAGGAAGCTGGAGCTGCATCGTGCCGACCTCCAACGTAGAAACTCTTGCTTTGTTGCCGACCCTGATGTCAATCTCCCCTTGTGCCACACGCCTAGTTCTTACCAGCCCCTGCATCAAGTTGCAAATATGAATAACCGATCCGGTATCAAATACCCAAGAGCTACTAGGTATGTCAGCAAGGTAAATGTCTATAACATATGCAACAAGTGTACCTTTGCCTGAAGCAACATTCCCGGCCTTCTTGCCATGCTCTGCAAGCCACTTGCTACAGTTCCTCTTCCAGTGACTAGTTTCCTTGCAATGATAGCAAATGGTCTTTGAGTCCGGTCCAGACTTTGGCGCAGCGGTGGAGGTTACCATCTCCGTGCCCTTTGCCTTATCCTTCTTCTTAGACCAACTCTTCTTGAACTTAGCCGATTTCTGCACCATCAACACTTGATACGTGCCTTTCTTAATATCCTGCTCTGCCACTTTGAGCATCCCATGCAATTCAGTGAGCTTCTTATCCATGCCATGCATATGATAGTTCGAGATGAACGTCCCATAGCTGGGTGGAAGAGAACCCAGAACTGCATCAGTAGCCAGCTCATCCAAGAGCGGGAAGCCCAACCGATCCAAAGCTTGCACATATCCGATCATCTTGATCACATGCGGTCTCAGTGGATCACCTTCCTTCAGCTTACAATCCATCAAGGATCGCAAGACGTTGAACCTTTCGGTCCTAGCCTGCACCTGAAACATGCTCTTGAGACTCTCGATCATACCGAAAGCCCCAACGTCTTCGAAATGCTGCTGCAAATCGGGCTCCATACAAGCCAGCATGAGGCAGCTGATCTTGTTTGATTCATCAACGAGTTTCTGGTAGGCATTCTTGGTTGTGGTACTAGCATTATCGGCAGGTTCCTCTAGAAGCGGATCCTCTAGAACATGTTCCTTTTTATTATGCTTGAGAACAATTCTCAAATTTCTATACCAGGTAGTAAAGTTTGTTCCATTCAGTTTATCCTTTTCCAGAATTGATTTCAATGGAAAGTTGCGTTGAGCAGGTGGTGCCATTGATCTACAACAGAAAAATATGCAATCACTAAGCAGTGTGTTTATGTAGAGTAATTCTAGCCTTAACCAGAAATACTCCCACTGAAGTCAGCATCCCTCCGCAAACTCTCAGTGATTCAGGATCCGACTAGCACATGTGACTAGTGAGCTTTAGCATCACTGCTAGACAACATGCCTATCCGGTAAGCAACTCCTTGCTAATCGTATCTCTATACGGCTCCTGTCGGTTGGGTAGGTATCTCATACCCTGGCTCCCGACCTCTTTTGCCACAAGGCCCAAAACCGTTTTGATAGCCTTGTCAAGTCAACTTAATGCAGTGCATGTCCGTGTCCGACACGAACCCTTCAGTTGAAGGACACCTAGCAGCACCCCAATTTTATGAGCCCACTACTAGACGTACTTGACGTGCGAAGGTGCAACATCAAGGATGGCAATTCGCTTGATATTCATGAGGGATCTTTCTACCATTCTAACATGCTTAGAAAACAAGGAAGCATAACAATCACAAATAAACACATATTGTGAAATAGTATGGCTCCTTCATGGATGTTCTTCCAGGTCGGCTCCAACTCCAATGACCATCTAGGAACTCCATCTTGTTTTTGGAAATCATAGATCACATCTGAACTCCATCACGCCGAATTCTCTGATCTGACCAATCTCATCGATCATCGCGAATCCGATTCGGATTTATGTTTCAATGTTAACCCCGATGGCGGATAACCGACCGGTAGGGGTAGATCGTGTCACGGCCTCATCAATACCAATCAACAGAAAACATAGCCACATCGATCCCCATGTGTAGTTGATCTCATCAACCATGCACACAACCAATCTAATCAATGATAACAGATCTCATCTATTGCCGCCACATATCTAATATGCATACGATCTGAATCCAAATCCAGAGGCTCTGATACCACTGTTGGGATCTATGGTAGGGTGCGTCGACTACAAATTAAAATTTCCTATGCACAGAACAACCAAGAACATGCTACGGGAGATGTATCATAGTTCATTACCACTAGACGCGCAATGCCGTGCAGCGGAAGAAGAGTTGGGGCAGCGCGTTCGCGTGGATCGTCTCCTCCTCGTACGATCTCCCTCATACAACCGGTGGTCGGTTCCCACATACAGGTTCGTCGGAGCGGCGCAAGTGCACCACCTCTAACGGTATCCGCGCGTGTAGGAGGAACGTCGTGCGGTGGGCTGCTAGGTCCGATCACACAAACGGCGGCGAGTGGAGGTGTTCGCAACACATGCAAACCCTAGTGACAGCGCCGAAGTGATCAACCACATGAGTGTGCGGCACCTCCACTATATATAGGTGTCCGTCACGGGCTCAACACTTGGGCCTCGCACAGACCCTCAAGCCCATAAGTCTACTCGGCCACAATCCGAATACAGTTCGGATCACTTCCGACCAATGTCCTCGGATCCGACCTCGTAGGTTCCTTCCCTTAAGCGCGTGACCCCTTAGGTTCAAGTCGGCTTGGTCGCAGTTCGGATCACCTCCGAACTGCATGGTTGGTAGCGGCCTCTAGCAAGGCATGCCGAACACCAAGCAGACTATGAAGCTGGTTAGCGAACCTGTACATCACACTTCCATTCCTTTTGCCACACGATATATATGTTGTCGAGCTCAAGGCGAGTCTATAATCCTTGTGCTAGCCCAACCTCTTTCTTGTTCTAGTGATGTCGACCACTATCCGGATTATCTCATAATCCTTGTCGCATGGCCATGCTTATCCTGGTCGGATCACACGAGGGGCCCAGAGTATATCTCTCCTGGTCGGAGGGGCAAATCCCATCTTGCTCGACCATGTCTCGCAGCATGGGTCTGGACAAGCCTGAAACCTACCTTTGTAACTACCCAGTCACGGAGTAGCGTTTGGTCGGCCCAAAGCAAGTCTGTCACCATCCCGAGTACATGCGTTAGCTCAGGTCTTGGGACATAGAACATATGTTGTACTAGAGACTCACAGATGACATATCGCCGCGTCTCATAGTTGGGTCTGTCCGACTTGGACCTTATCTCGACTCGGATCTGACTACGTCGAATCCAACCAGATCCTTCCAAGTCCATATTATCCGGTTAGCATCCAATGATCCATGGCTAGTGAGACCAAGCCATCGACCGTGTCATATGCTAGTCTAGTTGGTTGCGTGTCCACACAACCCTTTCGACTAGGGATCTTTTAGGACAGTCATCATACAATGCATAGTCCCACAAACAAGTCACGTACTTTCTGATACACATCATTGATAATGTCCAAGGACTATATTTATTCATAAACACATAGGAAATATCATCATACATGATTGCCTCTAGGGCATATCTCCAACACTAACTACCATATATGTGTTGCAGGGAAACAATGGGAAGCATTGAGGTTTACAAGATGGTAGTAACTATTATACCTTGTCTTTTTGTATTCCTTTGCACCATTTCCAATATAGAGAAGATATTTATGCACATCCTTGTTTTCAGGTTCACTGATGATTACCTATCAAACCACCTCTGTGGTCAGGAGGCGAGTAAAGTTTTCATACAACACCCATGGTTCAATATTGAAGTGTTCCTGAAGAGGTCGAAAGATGGACGGTCAATCATCCACAGGAATTGGCCTAAAGTTGCAAAGACCTTCAACATAAATGAAGGCTCAATATTCTCCTTCCGCTTCAACAGTTTTCTAGATAAGATGCATATCTCTATGTACCTCCTATGATGCTAATATCAAAAGGTTCTAGATGTTGCATGTGAAACTTGCTGCTGGTGCAGTTGTGTAATGGGGTAGCTGAGTGCTGAAGCTATATCATGTTGTACTCTGATGTATTTCAATTATGAAATGCTGCTTCCTTAATATGGAAATGGAATACATTATGTGCTTAATATGAATGTCAATTAGATTAGTAAATGGATTATTAACAATAGGGCAATTAGCTTGCTAATTGGCCAATTAGCTTGCTAATTGGGTTTTCCTATTGCAAACAGTTAATGAGAAAACACCATGGGCAATAACCTCAGGCAACGCACACAGTTTCTAGGAATAAACCGTGTTGGATCAATGAACAATCACACACGACATTCTCTTCAAAACTGTTTGTGTTACGCCACCTTGCGCAAACGTTTTCCTTGTAGTGACTGTGTGGGATGTATATACGAATGGAAACGTTTAGTGATGACTGACTGTGTGGGATGTACTTACGACCGGAAATGATTTCGCCTATATAATTGTATTTTTTAGCACTACTGTACGTATTTCTGTATTTGAGTGCTCGCCGGTCGCACATGACCTCATTTTGCCGAGCGTGTGTGCCAGGAGGGCATATCCCCAATGGTTTCTAGGTCATGTGGGAAGGACCCTCCTATCGCCCACACTCACTTGGCGATGGCTCCGAATGCCGTCGCAGAAAGCGGTTAAAAAACCGTTTGTTTAGGACCAACGCGTACAAGTGACATTAGAGTACAACACGATATAGCTTCAGCACTCAGCTACCCCATTACACAACTACAACAACACTAAGTTTCACATGCAACATGTAGAACCTTTCAAAATTAGCATCATAGATGGTATATAGACAGATGCATCTCATTTGGAAAACTACTGAAGCGGAAGGCGAATATTGGGCCTTCATTCATGTTGAAGGTCTTTGCAACTTTAGGCAGTGCCTGTGGATGATTGATCGTCCGTCCTTCGTCCTCTTCAGGAACACTTCAATATTGAACCATGGGTGTTGTATGAAAACCTTCCTTGCCTCCTGACCATAGAGGTGGGTTGAGAGGTAATCACAGTGAACTGCTTTGGAAAGGCCTGAAAACAAGGATGTGCATAAATATCTTCTCTATATTGGAAACGGGGGAAAATGAATAAAATAAGGCAAGATATAATAGTTAGTACCATCTTGTAGTGAACTGATGTCTTCTTCATTGTGCAGAAAAAGATCTTGTTGTTTTTTGTCACTAATTTCTTTATCCTAATAATCTTTTTGAGTTTCTTGATTTGATTGATATTCATGGACAACTCATTTCCCCATATGCAAAAAGGGTCGAACAGTGGGTCAAAACCTCTGACAGTAGGACCTAGATGTGCAAAACCAAATTGTTAAAAACCAAAACATTAGAATGGTTCCTGTAATTGCACAATAATGTGCTATTAGACAATGGACCATGCACGCGCTAACCTTGATTGTAAACCTCAGTGCTTCCCATTGTTTCCCTGCAACACATATAAGGTAGTTAGTCATCAGGTTAAGTATTTACTACAGCCAAATTCAATTTATTCCACACATGGTATACAATAACAGAATGGACCCACAACTATTGAACATCGCATTGCAGAATTGAACCAAACAGTTAACTAAGCACCACAACACCAATGAACCAAACGTTAATTGAGCACCGCATTGCACAATGTATAACCAAACCAAGCATGCTAGAGAACTTGGAAATATAGCAATTGTATTTGTTTCTCATGTATTTTGTAAAGATAAATTCAATTTATTTCTCACATGGAAGACAATACAAAATTGCAGCCTGAAGAATTGAACATCACATTTGCAGAATTGAACCAAACAGTTAACTGAAGACAACAACTAATTAACAAAACAGTTAATAAGTGAGCACCACACTGCACGACATATAGAACATATACACTAGAGCAACATATTGCATGGTAAAATTAGATAGCACAATTCACTAGAATTTATGAAGGAAATGCAGGTGCAGCACACGGAACGGGTAAACCGAGCATGCTTAACCAGCGTAGCTAGCAAATGGCACGGTGCTCCTCCAATATCAGGGGGTCTGCATGAATGGCAGCCATTGTGACCTCATCCACGCGTGCGGCCGTGATTTGCTTCTCTGTTGCCAAATGCTCCTTCAGATCCTGACTATACTGCATGCACCATGGCTTAGGTCCGCGCTTATTTGGTGGAGGGTTCGGTGATTTGGGTGGAAGGTGTCGTGCTCGCGCCTGCGGTCGGGGCATGTGGGATGTGGAAGGAGGAGGAGGATGGGGGTCGGGTGTGGATTACCTACCTAGATAGACGAGGCCGAGCAGCGTGAAGGAGGGTCTTCAACGAGGAGGCGGCACTGCAAACAAGGAGTGAAGGTTTCAACTTGGAAAGTAAGGAGGAAACAAGGGAAATGTGGCTTTTGGTAAGGGGGAGGGGCGGGGAGGTAGATATTTCTGTGGAAGCCGAAAATTTGGAATCGCTTCAGCTTAAAAAACTGGTGCGCAAAGTGTCATCAGACACGGTCCCTTATTCAGAACTGTGTACGATATGTGAACATCACAGACAATTCAGATAGCTTAATGATATGTCCATTTTGCATCATGCTTTTGTATCGATATTTATTGCATTATGGGCTATTATTATGCATTATGTCATAATACTTATGCCTATTCTCTCTTATTTTACAAGGTTTGCACAAGGAGGGAGAATGCCGGCAGCTGGAATTCTGGGCTAGAAAAGGAGCAAATATTAGAGACCTATTCTGCACAACTCCAAAAGTCCTGAAACTCCACGGAAGTCAGTTTTGGAATATATAAAAAATATTGGGCGAAGAAAGCACCAGAGGGGGCCACCCACCATCCACGAGGGTGGGGGGCGCGCCCTACCCCCCTGGCTGCGCCCCCTGTCTTGTGGGCCCCCTGGCAGGCCTCCGGTGCCCATCTTTGGCTATGTGAAGTCTTTCGCCCTAGAAAAATCATAAGCAAGCTTTTAGGACGAAGCGCCGCCGCCACGAGGCGGAACCTTGGCGAAACCAATCTGGGGCTCTGGTGAAGCTGTTCTGCTGGGGAAGCATCTCCCCAGGAGGGGGAAATCATCACCATCGTCATCACCATCGATGCTCTCATCGGGAGGGGGTCAATCTCCATCAACATCTTCACCAGCACCATCTCATCTCAAACCCTAGTTCATCTCTTGTATCCAATCTTTGTCCCGAAACCTCAGATTGGTACCTGTGGGTTGCTAGTAGTGTTGATTACTCCTTGTAGTTGATGCTAGTTGGTTTATTTGGTGGTAGATCATATGTTCAGATCCTTTATGCATATTAATACCCCTCTGATTATGAACATTAATATGATTTGTGAGTAGTTATGTTTGTTCCTGAGGACATGGGAAAGTCTTGCTATAAGTAGTCATGTGAATTTGGTATTCGTTCGATATTTTGATGAGATGTATGTTGTCTTTCCTCAAGTGGTGTCATGTGAACATCGACTACATGAAACTTCACCATTGTTTGGGCCTAGGGGAAGGCATTGGGAAGTAATAAGTAGATGATGGGTTGCTAAAGTGACAGAAGCTTAAACCCTAGTTTATGCATTGCTTTGTAAGGGGCTGATTTGGATGCATACATTTCATGCTATGGTTAGGTTTACCTTAATACTTCTCTTGTATTTGCGGATGCTTGCAAGATGGGTTAATCATAAGTGGGATGCTTGTCCAAGTAAGGGCAGTACCCAAGCGCCGGTCCACCCACATATCAAATTATCAAAGTACTGAACGCGAATCATATGAGCGTGATGAAAACTAGCTTGACGATAATTCCCATGTGTCCTCGGGAGCGTTTTCTTTTATATAAGAGTTTGTCCAAGCTTGTCCTTTGCTACAAAAAGGATTGGGCCATCTTGCTGCACATTATTTACTTTCATTACTTGTTTCCCATTACAAATTACCTTATCACAAAACTATCTGTTACCGATAATTTCAGTGCTTGCAGAGAATACCTTACTGAAAACCTCTTTTCATTTCCTTCTGCTCCTCGTTGGGTTCGACACTCTTACTTATCAAAAGGACTATGATAGATCCCCTATACTTGTGGGTCATCAGTTAACCCGTGTATGATGATTTGAACGTCAAAAAATTTGGTTCGAATTTCCCTGGTTACAGTGGTCATCCACATCATTGCATAATTTGGTTACACAAAGGAGACTAACTTCTTAATCGAGCAAGTTCAGCAATTAAACATAGCTAGCTGACCTAAACATTACTCTAACAAATTAAAGACCGACGCTCTTAATTAAACAAAACAAAGAGTACTACTATGGCTGGTGCTCGTCAATCTCCGCCGCCACCTCCATGTCTAGCTCGCGCCCGACGGTCTCCTGGGGAAGGGGCTCCATGGCATCCATCGCACCATACTCAGCAAGCATCTCGCCATTTGCGTCCTCCGTCTCTTTGGTAAAGGCCACCACGAGTTGGGCGTGGGCAGACGTGATCTGATCTTGGATGGGCTCTGTCGTCGCAAGGTATGCGGCGGAGGAACGGACGGCTACTCGAACGCCATCGGCGATTGCCAGCTCTCCGGTCGTGGGTTGCCGACCGTTGTCGGAGAAGCTTCGTTCGATTTGTGCGGTGACCTCTAGGAGCTGGGCGTGGGCGGCCTCGACATGGTCGTGGGCGGCCTCCATCAGGGATAAGGCTACCACTGCGGAATGAACAGCTGTTGTGCCGCTCTCGCCAGTTGTTATCCTCGAGCTAGATGTTGCTGCCGCCACCTGAGAAGCAACAACGGCCGTTTGGGCTGCCATGGCCGCCCGGTCGCAGATTGCGGCCGCGCTCATGCACCTTGTTAGCACGCGCATGGCGGTTGTGGTCGCGCTCTCACCATAGTGGGCCACCGAAGTTGCCCTCATGACACGGATCCACGTGCCCATCTTTCACCGGCGACGATTGAACATTGAAATGAGTTAGTGTGCTTGAGATGCCGGTTGTGGATTGTAGCCGACACACCTTCTCGCGTAAGCCATAGGCGTACTATACACCGACGGTGCTCCAGGATATTTTGTGCTGCATCTCACATGGTTGGTGATAATAAACTGTGTGTGATCTACTTGATTTTTCATCTTGATTTGAATTACATAATGGGGTCACAGTGGCAATGGACAGTGTTTGAATTGCTAGACCTTTTATCTGGAGTGAACATGCAACTATATGTGTGTCGTAAAAGAATTGGAATTATTCAGGGTTCGTTTGAACATTTTATACATTAAATTGGTTTTCTAGCCATTTCAGGTGCACAATTCAAAATTAAACTACATGCACATGCTCCAGTGCACCAACATGGGTTGTAAAATCATATATGTTTCCATGGGTTTATTCTTATCTCCCATGCAAGAAATGGGGATGAAATTCAAACACCACGGCACCATGGCTCTCCGACAAACGTCGACGTACTTGCTTTTGTAATCCTAGAAAATCCAAAATTCGTCTGAAATTCATGAAACTTGGCATCCTATCATGGAGCGGCATCAACATGTCGTGGTAAAAATTTTGTCCCGTTTGGGGCAGGTTTGGGTATATGCTTCTCACGAACCAGAGCTTCTCAGAACAAGCATGATGGTTTGGGTAGGGACATCCCACCTTTGGGGACAAAACGATATCCATTGCCTCTTATTGCTTCCAAAAATTTTCTCGTGTCAACATAGAACAACAGGAGTGTTGTGCCAATTTTTGTGATTTTTCGGGGTTTGTTTGGACATTTTTATGCATTAACTGAGTTTTCAATGCATTTATGTGCATAATTCAAATTTGAACTACATGCACATGCTCCGGTGCATATAAATTGGTTGAAAAATAAAATATGTGTCCTTGGGTGCATGCTTAGGTCCCATGCAGGAAATGGGAATGAATTTCAAACACCAGGACACCGTTGATTGCCGGCAAAACATTGAGATGCATGGTTTTTAAATTCTAGTAAATCCAAAACTCGTCTGAAATTCATGAAACTTGGCATGCTTTCATGGAGCGGCATCAACATGTCGTGGTAAAGTTTTTTCCCGATTGGTGCAGGTTTGGGTATATGCTCCTCACAAACCAGAGCTTCTCACAACAAGCATGATGGTTTGGGTAGGGAACGTCCCACCTTTGGGGACAAAATGATATCCATTGCCTCTTATTGCTTCCAAAAATTTTCTCGTGTCAACATAGAACAACATGAGTGTTGTGTCAATCTTTTTGATTTTTCGGGGTTCGTTTGGACATTTTATGCATTAACTGAGTTTCCAATGCATTTATGTGCATAATTCAAATTTGAACTACATGCACATGCTCGAGTGCATATAAATTGGTT
The DNA here is from genome assembly GCF_002162155.2 of Triticum dicoccoides. Taxonomy (NCBI): domain Eukaryota; kingdom Viridiplantae; phylum Streptophyta; class Magnoliopsida; order Poales; family Poaceae; genus Triticum; species Triticum dicoccoides. The sequence goes on from NC_041384.1 coordinate 473,282,663, forward strand.
GACAAATCAAATTTGTGTCCTTGGTTGCATGCTGAGGTCCCATGCAAGAAATGGGAATGAATTTCAAACACCAGGGCACTGTTGATTGCCGACAAAACATTGAGATGCCTGGTTTTTAAATTCTAGTAAATCCAAAACTCGTCTGCAATTCATGAAACTTGGCATGCTATCATGGAATGGCACCCGACATGATGTGATATTTTTCATGTCCATTTTGAGAGAAGGCGCACTCGAATAATGACAGCCAATAAAGGCATTTTGAAAAAATAGCTGCCATTTTAATATCTCAAACGTTTGTACAATACAAACCGTGTGCGTTCTGTTAACCATTTACGTGACGCCACGTGTCTTGGTTTTAATGGTTGTATGAGGTGCCGTGCGGACAGCTGCTGACCTTGACTGAACGGGAGGCGTGCGAGCGCAGTCCGGTGCGCAGGCAGACCAAGAGGAGTGCAAGTTGTCCTCGAATGCGCAGCCTCACCGGGAAGCATGCGAGTTGTACGCTGCACAGGCTCACTGGGAAGCGAGTCCTTTGACTTCCATGGCCGCCCGCTTTCCTCTCCGTGCGCGCGCCCCCTCAGTGGCATAGGACACCGTCGTCGAACGCTATGTCTCAGCGCCGCCATCTGCCGTCCTCCCGCCCCCTGCTCGTCAACCCCGGGACGACAAAGTGAGAGTAGGATTTGTGCATCTATTCAACGCAAACGGTTCTTTTGGATGACCCGTGTGCAACCACTTACAAACAATTTGGTGCTATTTGCATCTGTCATATTGGGATGTTACCATTTGTCAAACTGGAAAGATTGACATTTATTAATCTAGTAACATTGCCATTTGTCAACCTTGTAACACTACGATTTGTCAAAATATGAAGCTAAAAATCACTAGCAGTATCTAATTTTTGCAACTAAAACTTAGTAATTAAGCATAGATTTCATTCATAGATTAAGCATTCATTCTTAATTTATATAAACAGTTCAACTCGATAGCTGAACCGACCAAACTTTTCCTCAGTTGTTGCCAACCACGTACTGAAATAGCTAGTTCAACTATATATACTAGCTAATTTTAAGTATGTTGTACAGTTCCACCACATCTATAGTCAGATGAACTGAACAAAATAGGCCCTAAATACTCCTACTACTACTGCAGAGGGGCTTTGTACTACTTCCGGCTGCCTCTCCTCCGCCGAGCGCGCTCAGTAAGAGGCGGTGGAGGAGGAGCCTATCGACGAGCTGGGCAACCACAATACGGTGCCTGCCATTGTTGCAGCTTTAGCGCCGCTCACCTTGAACGCCCTCTGCCGCTCCAAACGACCCCTCTCAATCGGTGCTTCTCCTCGTAGATCTCCTGATTCCCCACCTCTGAGGCGGCGTGTGCCGCGGCCATGGTAGCGGTAAGGCTCTTTGTGTGCTTGACGAGGCGCTCCTCCTCCTCCCACAGGAACTCGGTGTAGCGTGCAAGGTCGCTGACGCACGTGCAGGCATCCACCTTCGCCTCCCGCCTTCGGGCGGTGGTGGCGGAGCGGATGATGACCCCAGCGGTCGACGTTGGGCTGGCGGCCATGGCAACCAATGACGGGGCGGCGGCCCCACCTCCTGCCTTCGGGCCGCGGTGGCAGAATGGGTGGTGGCCGACTGTGGGGTCGAGGCCACGATGACCACCTCTCGCCTTCGGTCTGCGGCGGCGGAGTGGGCGATGGCCTTGGCTTTCGACGATGGTGTGGCGGCAACGGTGGCCGGAAACAGCTGCCGACGGGCACCAGCGACGGAGCGTGTGGTGGGTGTTCCACGCACACCCAACAGGGACGCCACGCGCACTACACTACGCCGGGGACTACGCCGCCGCTGTGGTGTAGCTTCCTAGCTGGAGCTGTCCTCTGATGACAGTGGAGTGGCTGAGCGACGACAACAGACCGGTGCCATTGGCGATTGTGGGAGAAGCAGACAAGATAAGCTACATGAAGGGAGCGGAAAATGCGACGTAGGACTCGCCGGCCGTGAGGGTTTTTATAGCAGGCTGGTAAGCATTGGGATTTTGGGGGATTTCACCAAGTCGGGAGGGATGCTTGTGCGGGAACCTGCGAGGTTGCGCGGGAACAGGCTCACCGACGATTCATTGGCGCCACCGTTTGGCCAAAAGAACGCCCCCGCGCGCTGCGCAAGCTTGTGCTATAAGCCATCTGCGGCAGCGGGGTGACAAGACGTGCGAGAGGAGGACGAAAGGCCACGTACACATATGGTTAATAAAAAAGTTTGCGATTTAATTACCTACTATACCCTCGTCCTGGTTTATAAGTATGATTTAACTAATAAAATACGAATGCATGTCGCCAAAGAATATATAGTTGGATTCTTATTTGAACATAGTTTCCAATTATATAATTTTTTTAACATGCATTAACATTTTGTTGGTTTGAGGGCAAAGTATGGCTCAGAATATAAAGGGGACTATAGACTAGACGGACGAAGTAGCACACGGCCGCTCTCTATGCAGCGACGCAACTGTCGGTCGGCTTGTAGGCGACCATTTCCTGCGCGTTCAACTGCTCTATGCGTGTGGTTGCTTGCGGTTCAGGCAGCCGCGACGTGCTCTGCTCGCATCCTGCCATGCGCGCTCTGCTCTCGCATCCCTCCGGGTGCTCTTCCCTCGTCCCTCCATGCGCGTTGCCAGTGTTTGGGGCCGGCGCATGATCACACATGTTCATGTGCATGCGGTTGCGCCGGGCGTGGCGCGATGATGCAGTTACTCGCTGCGTAAAATGTCATGCGGATGCGCTAAGAATCCACGCCGCCCAGCCCCCTTTTATTCCTGTGGCCATTTACCTTTATCTCTCGTCTCACACGACACAATAGGCACACCCACGAGGACACATACAGAGAGGACATCCAGTGGTTCCAATGACACTCCCCGTGGCTCCAATGGCGCTCCCAGCGGCCGACGATGACAATGGCGGGCAGTTCACCATGCAACACGTCGTGGACACCCACGTGAGGGGGAAGGCTCTCTCGGTGATGTACATGTCACATCCCTAGCTTCTGGTGCTGCCTAGTGTTTGCATCATGTTTAAATTTTTGAACTTGAACTGGGGAAATTTGGAAGCCTCAAAACCCTAAATAAAAGAAGGGCAAAAACCCTAAAATCTCATTCATTGTTCCAAAATGCTCTTCTTAAATGTTTGATAATTTTTGGCAAGGGTTCTGGTCCCACCCAAATATTGAACATTTTTAAGAATTTATTTTTGGGACTTTGAATTTAAATCATTAGCTATTGAATTTGAATTATATTCATATAATTAGAATATAATTTCAAATCCCCCTGAAATATTTTATGAGCTTTTGGAAAAGTCCATCTAGCAAAATAAAAATATTCAGAGGAGTTTTTGGTATTGTTTGAATTTGTTTAAATTCAAAACAATGGCAAAAGATATTAATAAAAGAAAAACAGAACAGAAATATAAAACAAGAGAGAGAGAATCTTACCTGGCGCTCACCTGGTAGCCAACCGGCCCAGCACTGCAGCTGGCCGGCCCAGCCCACCACTGAAGCCCTCCGTCGTCTTCCTCCCCTCGTCCCGAAGCAGCTGCGTGCCCGGCGCGCAGGCGAGCTGCGCCAGCTCCTCCCTGCCTGCCTGGCTACCCCCTCGTCGCCCTGGTCGC